>NC_064922.1:519238271-519554313 GCF_023897955.1 Schistocerca gregaria | reverse complement strand
GCCTCTGTCGTCGCACGGGATCTGCCGCTCGCCGTCTGCTTTCAGCGACGGTGCCGTCCGGTCAGCGCCCCGGGGACCCGTCTACTGGCTCGCCTCAGCCCCAGGTGTTAGCGACGCTGCCACCCTTTTTGCCCCATGGCGACGCGCCGCCGCCATCGCCGCCGCCACCGCCGCCGCCGCCTGTTCTCCCGCCGGCAACGCCCGCAGTGGACGCGTCGCTGCAACCGCCGGGCGCCTCCCTGGGTCACGCGTCGCCGATCGCTTCCCGTGACCAGGTGTCCTCCGACATGGTACTCTTGCCCCTCTCCGGACCATATGTCGTCTTCGCCCGTCGGGTGCCCCGGCCCGATGGAGGTCGACACTTCGGCCCCTCCTGTCTCTCTACGGGCGCATACACCGCATGTTGGCGTGCACCCTGGAGCAGGTTTTCAGGCGTTTCCTAGCTCCCCGCGGTCCGAATGGCAGGGTGCGGGTGGCACAGCCTCGCCTGTTGTTAGGCTCCCTACTTCGTCGCAAACGTCAACATGGGGTCCCCCCCCGGCGGGCGGAAGCCTTATTCCACAACCGTACGCCGATTTGCGGGGGAGGAATGTGGTGTCACCGCCAGACACCACACTTGTTAGGTGGTAGCCTTTAAATCGGCCGCGGTCCGGTAGTATGCGTTGGACCCGCGTGTCGCCACTATCAATGATTGCAGACCGAGCGCCGCCACACAGCAGGTGTAGAGAGACTTCCTAGAACTCGCCCCAGTTGTACAGCCGACTTTGCTAGCGATGGTTCACTGACTTCTAAGCTCTGATTTGCCGAGACGATAGTTAGCATAGCCTTCAGCTACGTTATTTGCGACGACCTAGAAAGGCGCCAGTATCCGTACTATTGATATTGTGAATTCCACCAGATACGTCCGTTTTTCCCAATTCTAATTCCCGTGTCATGTTCCAGACCTCCCGCCAGCCTGCGTGAGCTAAAACGCGTGCATTTCGGCCTCATTAGTAGCCCTGTGTTGGCTCTCCTGCCAACCACAACATATTCAACACCAGAGTTCGCAATGAGGACTGTACCGAGTCATCTGTGGCGGAAAGGAACCTGAGATCCGTGTTTAAGCGGTAATTTTTCGACTTGTAAGGGGTTGAAAAATGTGGCATGGTGCCCCATTGCAGGCTGTTAACGAAGGTACGAGCATATTGAATAAGATTTCAGATATGTGAGAGGCTCGAAGACTTCTTAAGTAATAGAACCCAATATGTTGTCGGCGAGTGTTCATCAGAGACTAGACTGTCGTTAGGAGTGCCCCAGATAAATGTGAAAGGACCTCTGTTGTCCTCTACATACATAAATGATTCGATGGACTGGGTGGGCAGCAATCTGTGGTTGTTTACTGATGATACTGTGATGAACGGTAAGGCGTCGGAGTTCTGTAGGAAGTTACAAGACGACTTAGGCAAAATTTCCAGTTGGTTTGGTGAATGACAGCTAGCTCTGAAAGTGGAAAAATGTAACTTAATGCGGATGAGCAGAAAGAACAAACCTGTAATGTTCGGATACAGTATAAAAAGTATCATGCCTGACACAGTAAAGTCGTTTGAATATTAGAGCGTAATGTTGGAAAACGATATGAAATGGAAGGAGCATGTGAGAACTGTGGTAGGGAAGGCGAATCGTCGACTTCCGATTATTTGGACAATTTTATTTAGGGAAGAGTGGTACACACGTAAAGGTGACCATATGTAAGACACTGGTGCTACCTATTCTTGAGTACTGCTCGAGTGTTTGGAATCAGTACCTAGTCGTGTAGAAGGAAGACATCGAAGCAATTCAAAGGTGGGCTGTTAGATTTGTTACTGGTAGTTTCGAACAACACGTAAGTGTTACGGAGATGCTTTGGGAACTCATTTGGGAATGCCTGGAGAAAGCGACGTTCTTTTGGAGAAGCGTTACTGAGAAAATTTAGAGAACCTGCATTTGTAGCTGACTGCCGAAGGATTCTACTGCCGCTAACATACATTGCGCGTAAGGAGCACAAAGATGAGATTCGTGAAATTAGGGCTCATACGGAGACATGTTGACAGTCGTTTTTTCATCGCTCTATTTGCGAAAGGAAATGACTAGTAATGGTACAGGGTAGCCTCCGCCACGCACCGTAGATCGGCTTTCGGAGTATCTATGTAATTAAGGCGCAGAGGTAGAAAATATAAAGTTTAGTGCCAGAATACGCTGTCTACCTGATCCGAAGTCAAACAAAAATTATCTAACAACCAATAGCGGATTTCTAGAGAACTGGACTTCACATGGCTGATTGACTTATCAAAAGAAAAACCCACTGTACCTTTACATGAAATACACCTGGACGCCATGGAAATAAAAGAAGCAGACAACACCACTACCAAGAGCACACTAAAACGAGCACCAATACGAACACTAAGACGATTTCGACATAGGACATACACTCACAAAGCACAAAAGCTTCACGTAAATATCAAACTTCGAATACTCGTAGCGCTGTGATGGAACGGATGTAACCAACGTCCTACTTGAAGGCGTCAGAAGTGAAATTTACTTGCCCCTATGGTCTAAGAGCATAATTTCATAATATGTAATACTATATAATAGGTAACATGCGTTGGTGCTGATGATCTCTATACTGTGTAGGATGTCGAGGGGTCAGATTGTTACTTACAACCAATTTATAAATTTTATAAAGATTAGGATTTAGCATGGCCTGGGAATGGATAGTAGTTTAGTTTGCCTATCAACCGATACGCACATAACATAACTCATGAGATGACAATGGCAATTATTACAAGAACTAGTATCTGATTAACAGTTCATCCCCTAATCAATTCATCTGATGACCAAAAGTGCGAAACTACCAATGGCGAGAAGCAATCAAATGTGTTAAACAGAAGCGTCGTTTAATTAGTGGCTGGTAGCAATTTTTTGTCACATCTAATATAACAGAGTCCTCATAATGTCACATACTGACAAAATAGCTTAATGAAACTAACATTTGGGGAGAGAGAGACTGTAGGACCCAATCTTTGGATCTCAGCAAAGCGTTTAACTGCAGATTTCACAAGACCTTTACCGAAAAGTTAAATTTGTGTGTCGTGTGAGGTACTGTCCAAGCTATCGTTCAGTAGTGCCTCGGCAAAAAGGGAAGGAAGATTGGGGTTTAACGGCTCATCAACATCGAAGTCATTAGAGACGGAATCCAACCTCGGAATGTTTCGAGGATGGATAAGGAAATCAGATATGCTATTTCAAAGTAACCATGCCAGGATTTGCCTCTGACAATTTGGGGAAATCATCGGAAACCTAGATCTGAATAGTCAGTTGTGGATTCAACCGTCATCCTCCCAAATGTGGGTTCGGTGCTACCTCGGAAACAGACAGCAGATTGTTTTAGCCCGTGGAGCTTGATCTCAGGAGTGGAAGTTGAACACAGCACGCCACAGGTTTTTATGATAGTCCCTGTCCTTTCCTGATTTTGTAATTGACTGAAGCCAAGATGGTTACACACTACAGCTTGCTGAGAACGCCACTCTTCTTGCCAGAGGAAATAATTCAACTAGGCAGTCCTGGAATCATATCTGCTTCTCAAAAAGTTCAGGGAGTGAGTAATCTCAAATAAGACGAAAGTACATTAAGAAAAAGATCAGTGTGTGGTATGCAGCCTCAGGAAGAACACTTGCGTGGACCATGTAGGTGGTTTGAAACTGCTGTGCTTTTTCCTTTTTTTTTTAACAGATATACGCTTTCGTGGAATGTTCGAACTGAGTATGTGTGTAAGAAATCGTCACATTTAATATACTTCCTGACAGGCTGAAAATAATAATTAAGTACTTATGCCTAGTAACCATCTGTCGTATGTATTCCAAGCAGATTGCTCATTGACTACAGCTGAGTGGTCGTTCATTAGGTTGCAAGGACGTCAAATTAATCCAAATGAAAGCAGTAAGTTCAAAATGGCTCTGCTGGTCATCAGTCCCCTAGATCTTGGAACTACTTAAACCAAACTAACCTAAGGACATCACACAACACCCAGTCATCACGAGGCAGAGAAAATCCCTGACCCCAAAAACAATAAGTATTGATTGTCACATCAGGCAGTATGCAGGATCACTGCAGGCTGTTATTAATAAAAGTGGTAATTATGACTGTTTACGGCGATAATATTTTATTGCACCTCATTCAAATCAGGGAAAACCTAAGTACACTGCTCTGAAAAACTGAAAGACGAGATAGATAAAACACCATACCATATTAACTACTTGGTGGAAATGAATGAAAGTGTGGGAGCATATTGCCAGAGGTCTCCCAGTTGTGCACAAAATTGACCGTCACACAGTGTAAAGTCAGCATTTCTATAGTGTCCAATGTAGCTGACTTACTGATTGAAGGAATAGGAAATGACAGTGTGTGTCAGTCAATGATCAGTTATTGTTCAATGTGAGAGAGGACAAGTTACTCTCTCACGTATTTTTCATATACGGAAAATTATTAAAGACTTTGTTACAACCTGACGCACCTTGAGCAACACTCTAGACAGTTAATGGCCTGAGCAGACGTTGATGTAGCCTGGTAGGGCGCTAAAAGCATGAAGTATTTTTTATTGTTCTTAGCTCATAGAAGTGGCATGCTGGGAGTTGGAAGCAATTGGCAGCGAGTCCATCCCTCAGTGTATCTTGACAGACAGGCCCACAGCTGTACAGGGCAGACAGAGCAGCCCCGTGTCGAGACAGGCGTCCAGCAGAACAATGCTGCTATACCTGCACTGGCACCAGTCAAAGGCTGGGCTGCCGATGATGGACTGAAGGGAAGCATCTATACAGTGAAGTCGTAAACCAGGCATTGTGTGCAAAGCCATGCGTAATAATTGACAAGTTTTCGTGTTTGCCGATACTGCAAATAGGCCTGTGACCCACTTCCATTGGCCGCCTCGGTTGTATAAGAAACTCCGGCGCCTGAGAAACGTTTAGAGATAGAATCTTTATTACACCTTATAGCTAGAACTAACAAGCTCCAGAGCACAGGCGATTTAGGTAAAGATCTATAAGAGTGTATCTGTTCGCTTCTTGCTGTGGGAAAAACATCTTCCCCTTCTGCAAAAACTTAAAGCCAGTAATTGGCGGTTTCCGTTTTTCCAGAGATGCAGGTTTCGTAATTCTTGCCCTGCATCGACATGAGTTTGTGCTATCGTGTGGGAGGGGAGAATTAGCGCCTCTAGGGCCCAATGATTGGCTCAAAATGGCGTGAAGACGGTGTCATTCATGCACTTTACGGCAAAAAGGATTTTTTTGTTTTGTTTTTTTCTTTTTTTTGTGAAGATGTGCGAAGCACTTGGGTGCTGGACTTTGGTCTGGTCGATGTTCTGGCATGTGTGATTGGTACTTGGGACGTGCCCCGCGACTGACTTCAGTTGCGAGTGGTTTGGACTGGGGGCCTGTGGTGAAGTTCTTATTGTAAGGACAGTGTGACTTCAAACGTATCGGACTATTCGTTTGCCGAGAGCACACTTAATCGCTTTTGGTTTACCAGTCTTGACGTTCGGTATCCTTGTACACTCTGTTGTATAAGTGAGCCAAATTAGTCCTTGGTACGACCAGTGAACGGGTGTGTCTCACACTGAAATCTTCCTTGATTTCTGGGCTCTGGTAGAGAGTAAACAGCGATCCGTCTACCTGACCGCCAAAGCGTGAGATTTTTTGCATTTCAACCGTGGCCGTGATCGATTCACAGGTGCCGCCTCACGTCTCGCCTCCGCCCCACCCATCTCGCCGGCTGCAAGTTTCATGGTAGCACGATGCAAACAGGGTAACCTACTTCTGCTCCGGCCTTGTCAGGGCGCAGGGATCTCAGTCGCCACTTGCTCTCAGTGGCACCTATGTAATGAAACCAAAGTAGATTTAATCAGTCGAAGTCTGCTCAGGGTCAGATCAATTCACATTGCGTTATACACATTTTTAGGGCCATGTCCCACATTTTATAAACTCCAGGACATCATCATGAAACCCTATTACTTCAGAGTAATCATTGTCTCTGAATAAACTTGTAATTTCTGTTCGTATCATTACGAAATTCTTACAGTTAATTTCTGCGCTTTACTGCAGATGTTATCTCTGCGTATCGTCCAAGTTTCATCGGTTTATTATACTTGGCAGTGACGCAGCATGTGAAAGTTACTTTCGTCCTTACGTTTTGTACGCCGTTGCACATTCAGCAGGAAACACGAGAGACACAATTATAACATTCGAAACAAAGAAACCGTAAACTTAACAAGCTGTCGACTGTCAAAAACAAGAGATAGCTTTCCGAAAACTGCCCTGAGAATGTTCAGTTCACTGTCTTTGGAAGAGCAAATCTTACCGCTGGAGAAGTACAGAGACCTAAAACTATACCTGCTACATTAGTCAGAAATTTGTTCACTCTGAAGGCAGTGAATAGTTCTTCTGCACCTTACACAGACTCGTAAATTTATTGACTAAAAGTGAGTAAATATTGCAAATTTAACACAATATCTCCCAAAAGGACTGATGAATGGTACAGATCCGCTAATAAGTGGTAAATGTAAGAAATGACGTTTGTTGGTTAAAGTTTTTGTTTATAAAAAGTACTCTCTTAGGTCACGGGTTACAAAATCAGATGGAATAGTGTTCTGTCAGCAACTCTAAACGAACTGGACTCAGTTTTTTAACGTCTATGTCGTGGTCTGTAATCCGAAGATGTGTTTGAAGCAGCTCTCGATGCCAGTCTTTTCATCTCTACTACTGCCAAACCCCATCTCAGCACAGCCTCATACACACAGCTACGGTCGCAGGTTCGAATCCTGCCTCCGGCATGGATGTGTGTGATGTCTGTAGGTTAGTTAGGTTTAAGTAGTTCTACGTTATAGGGGACTGATGACCTCAGCAGTTAAGTCCCATAGTGCTCAGAGCCATTTGAACCCCATACACACAGACAGGCAAACTTCATTCCATTACCAAACTGACAGTTTTGCAAAGCCTAAGGATACGTTGTATTAACCGATTCCTTCTGTTAGTCAATTTGTGCCATAATTTCTTTTATCCAAATTCGGTTCAGTTTCCCCTCACACGTTGTTGGATATCACATTCAATTTTCAGCATTCTTATATAGCACCACATTTCCAAAGTTTCTACCCTGCTCTTGTCTGAACTATCGTCCACTTTTCACTTTCATGCGAGGCTACCCTCTAGACAAATATCTTCATGAGAAACTCCCTAACACTTGCGTTAATACTGGATGTTAACGAATTCCCCCTTTTTGTAACTACTTTTTTTTTTTTGCTTTTTCTCGACTGGTTTTTACACAGTCTAGTCATAAGTGCATCTGTTCAGCAACTGCCTGCCTACATGAAAAAGGGGCTACCAATAGTGTCTCCTCAGTGTTCAGCGAACGTTGTTACATATGGACCTCCGCAGTAGGCACCTGGTTTATGTACCCATGCCGACAGCTTTCATCGACGACGAAGGCTGGAAGTTGGACGCCAACATCGCAACTGGACGTTCACTGCTTAGCGACAGGTCGCCTTTTCAGATGAATCATGTCCATCGGACAGATGGCCATTGCCATGTACGGGATGAAGCATCTGAAACCAAAAACCCAGCGACAAGCGGAAGGGCCCAGGCTGGAGGAGGGAGCGTTATGGTCTGGGGAATGTTAAAAGGGCATTCGCTGTGTGGTCTCGTCATTCTGGAAGGCACAATGGATCAACACAAGTATGCATCTATCCTTTGAGACCCAGCCCACGCCTACATAAAATTTGTTTTTCCTCGTCACGATGACATCTACCAGCAGGACAATGCAACGTGTCACAAAGGTCTACATGGTTCGAAGAGCACCGGGATGAGTTTACCGTACACCCCTGCCCACCAAACTCCCCAGACTGAAACCCAATCTAGAATCTGTGAGACCACCTTTATCGGGGTGTTCGCGCCATGGGTCCTCAACCGAGAAACCTAGAGCAGCTGGCCACGGCAGTGGAGACGGCATGGCTCCACATCCCTGTTGGTAACTTCCAGATCCTCAATGAATTTCTACCTGCACGCCTCGCAACGGTCTGCAAAACAAAATGTGGTTATTTAGACTTTTGACAGAGAGTCATTTAATGTGGCTGGACAGTGTATATATTCTCTACTTCGGTCATAGACATTTATTTTGCTGCCTAAATAGCAAAATTCGTATACGGCTTTTCAAGTCTGACTTTCTCATCTGATTTCCTCAGCATCGCCCGGATTAACTTGACTACAATCAAGTACCGTTGTTTACTCTTGATGTTCATTTTATAATCTCTTCTTAGTACACTGTCCATTCCATTCAGCTGATCTCTCAAGTCGTTTTCCCTCTCAGAGAGAATCACAGTGTCATCAGAAAGCCGCAAAATTTTTAGTTCTTCTACCTGAAGTTTAGTTCCCATTTCAATTTTGTAACGTCGGGGATAGGCTACAACTTCCATTTCACGGCCTTCGACTCATAACTGCCGTCTAGTTTTTGTATAGGTTGTAAATAATCTTTCGGTTCCTTATTGTACCCTTGATACCTTTAGAGTGTCAGGGAGTGTATTCAAGTCAACACAGCCTTCAATTCTACAAATTCTATGAAATACGTTTGCCTTTCCTGAAGGGGGGTAGTACGTCAAACGGGCCGACTTGGAGCAGGAGAGGCACCACACGACATTTTAATTTCCACTGTCTATACTTTTAGAAATAAATACGTAAAACTTTGTCAGCTTGACCAGGAAGGATTCAGAATTTACACCCATAGCAGTGGAACTTCGAAAACGTAACGAAATAATTTTTTTACATGTGAAATTTCATCATTTTTTTCAATTTCTAATGGCTGCATTTGTTGCTATAGGTACACTTTTCTTCATAAGTAAGAGAGATTCTTCGATGAATTTTGCACAGTGTACAAACCATACTTGAAGGTGTATGAAACTCTAGAATTTTCAAAATCTATTAAAAACTGTGATAAAAATTGAGGTAATTAACTATAAAATTTGTGTTTATTCTAAACATGAAGTTGAAAATATAACAGCTCATTCGTTTTTTCAGAAATTAAATAAATTCTAGAGTTTCATACACCTGTAAGTATGGTATATATGCTGTGCAAAATTCATCGAAGAATCTCACTAACTTATGAAGAAATGTGTACCTACAGCAACAAAAACAGCCATTAGTAAGTGAAAAAAATGATGAAATTTCACACGTAAAAAAAATTATTTTGTTATGTTTTCGAAATTCCACTGCAATGAGTGTGAATCCTGAATCCTTCCTGGTCATGCTGACAAAGTTTTGTGAATTTATTTGTAAAAAGTATAGACACTGGAAATTAAAATGTCCTTTGATGCCTCTCCTGCTCCAAGTCGGCCCCCCTACCCCCCTTAACCTTTCTGCTGAGAGACGTCGCAACACCCATTATTGCCTCTAGTGTGCTTACGTTTCTCCGAAGCCAAAACTGATCTTCCGCGAGGTCGGTTTCTACCAGTTTTCCATTGTTACACAATTAATTGGTGTCACTATTTTGGAACCATGGGCTATTGAACTGGTAGTTTGGTAATGTTCTTACTGTCAGAACCTGCTTTCTTTGAAATTGGAATTAAAGCATTCTTCTTACAGTCTGAAGGTAATTCGCCTATACTGCTTGCACGGTAAGAGGAATAGTTTTGTTGCGGAGGGCTCTACCAAAGGTATTAGAACTTCTGAGGGACTGTCATCTAAGCCAGCGAACTTATTTCGACTTGAATCTTTTAGTACTCTGTCAAATTCTTCTCGCAGTGTCCCGTCTCCCATCTCATTTTCGTCACTTTCTCTTCAGTTTGTACATATTATATTGCCTTAAACTTCATTTCCCATGTGTAGACTCTCTGTATGCTTCTTCCAGCTTTCCCTTCTTTGTACGTATATATGTGTGTATGCAGTGAATTGGGGATCTGGAAACGACGGAGAGGCTTCGTCCCCACAGTCAGTGGTACACAACCCCACAACAGGCTAGAGCAGTCCTCTCATCCCACCGCCGCCCCACACCGAACGTAGGGTTACTGTGCAGTTCGGACCCCAGTGGAGCTCCCCACTCTCTCCCCGGGATTGTCTCACACCAGACGAGTGCAACCCCAATGTTCGCGTGGTAGAGCAGTCCTCTCATCCCACCGCCGCCCCACACCGAACGTAGGGTTACTGTGCAGTTCGGCCCCCAGAGCAGCTCCCCACTCTCTCCCCGGGATCGTCTCACACCAGACGAGTGCAACCCCAATGTTCGCGTGGTAGAGCAGTCCTCTCATCCCACCGCCGCCCCACACCGAACGTAGGGTTACTGTGCAGTTCGGCCCCCAGAGGAGCTCCCCACTCTCTCCCCGGGATCGTCTCACACCAGACGAGTGCAACCCCAATGTTCGCGTGGTAGAGCAGTCCTCTCATCCCACCGCCGCCCCACACCGAACGTAGGGTTACTGTGCAGTTCGGACCCCAGTGGAGCTCCCCACTCTCTCCCCGGGATCGTCTCACACCAGACGAGTGCAACCCCAATGTTCGCGTGGTAGAGCAGTCCTCTCATCCCACCGCCGCCCCACACCGAACGTAGGGTTACTGTGCAGTTCGGACCCCAGAGGAGCTCCCCACTCTCTCCCCGGGATCGTCTCACACCAGACGAGTGCAACCCCAATGTTCGCGTGATAGAGTAATTGTGGTGTACGCGTACGTGGAGACAGTGTTGACGCAGCAATCGCCGACAAAGTGTAACTGAAGCGGAATAAGGGGAACCAGCCCGCATTCGCCGAGGCAGATGGAAAACCGCTTCAAGAACCATCCACAGGCTGACCGGCACAATGGTCCTCGACACTAATCCGCCGGGATGATCTGTGCCGGGGACCGGCACGCCTTCTCGCTCGGGAAGCAGCGCGTTAGACCGCACGGCTAGCCGGGCGGGCTTTCCCTTCTTTACTAGGTACTGATTTTCAATCTGTGCTCTTTATACATATACAGCTCTTTTCTCCAACCTCTGTAGTTATACATTCTAGTTGTATATTCTTTTATTTGTCCTCTAACCTTTCCTGTTTTGCACTTACCGTCAATATAATGTTTTAGACATTTGTTTGTGCTATGTCTTTTCTTTCGGCTATGTAATCCTCTGCTGCCTTCCATATTTGGCTGGCTCTGAGCACTATGGGACTCAACATCTATGGTCATAAGTTCCCTAGAACTTAGAACTACTTAAACCGAACTAACCTAAGGACATCACACAACATTCAGTCATCACGAGGCAGAGAAAATCCCTGACACCGCCGGGAATCGAACCCGGGAACCCGGGCGCGGCCTTCCATATTTCATATCTCAAAGTTTCTCATTCGTTCTCTAATCTATCTCTTTCCTCTGTATCAGCCCAAAATTGTCTAAAGTCGCCATAATGTTAAGTGAATTCATCCACTTTCTAGAGGTAAGTTCATCGGCATTAACAGCAGTGGCTTAACGGCGGTTTACCCGGAGCATGTTAAGTTCGTTCGAATTCTGGAACTACAACCATTGATCGTAGACATGCTGAAATTTTTAGAATAAACCAGCCAGAGCGAGACCAACAATCGAAATGATAGCACACATTTCGGAATAACCACTATATTCTGACATTACATTTCTGTGTTTGGCTGCACTGATCACACTCTCAATTTTTATGGATGATACAGCAGTCGAATAGGTACACTATCGGAAATCAAGAAATGTAAGTCTCTGCTGTGTGATTGTTTACATGCTCCACTCGTCAGGAAGGAAGCAGTTTTTCGTTCAACCAGTTTTGTCTCTGTTTAGAGAGTTCGACGGGAAGTAATATATCCTGTCTTTAAACTTCACAAGATGAACAGCACTCGCTGTTACGTATCTCCTGACTTCACGCGAAGAAAAACTAACTTTATGACAGTAACTGATCGTAGTGACAATTACTTTTCCAGTAGAGCCCATCACTTAACCACGTTTTCCATGGCGAACGGAATGCCTGTTGCGAATGCGAGCTCTCTCGCGAACCACATTCTAGTCTCTGTTATAGAACAGCAAACGCCTTCTTTCCCTGTCGGCTGCAAGTATCGATACTATCTATAGTATAGTGCTTTTACAAAGTAGCACCCGTAGGATCTCATTTTCCAATAAAACTGAATCTCACCACAACGACATAGGGGAACTCGGGCAGAACGGGATAGCGGGGCACAATGGGAAATTGCTCTTTTCTAAACTAAACAGTGCCGCGACCTTTTGTATGGGCGTGTAACTATTTCTCCGAATGGAAGAGAAGTTAGGGCAGCAATTTTTATTTAGTTTTAAGTGCGAGATCTAAGTGAATTATTGTCCGTCACGTTACCGCTTGCGTTGTTCTAATGTTCGATGAATTTCAACTCCAGGTAAGCTGTTAATTGTTAATTCAATACCCTAAAATGACACATTCCCTTAAAGTGCATGGCATTTGTTATACTTTAGTTATTTAATGCGTTTAAATACGTCAGTTGTTACACTCCATAAAAGTTATTAACCTCAAAAGTGCTCTTGGGGCAAAACGGGACGGGGCAGACTGGGATAGTGTCCCGTTCTGCCCCGTCATATTTTGATGCAAGTAGAAAGCAAACTGTATTCTTTTTTCTTTCCCTCTTGCTGTTCCAGGTGGTGCTAACGTACATGGGAAAGACTGATAGACAGCAATGGGACGTAAAAGCGATGTAAAAGGCAGTTTCGGCCGTTTCATCTTCCCAAAGGGAATTTTTAAAGGCATCTAAGCAGTTCAACGTAACGAAATCAACATTCGAAAGATATGTGCCTAAAGCTGCGAATAATCCTGACTACATAATTGACAAATCAGATGGGAAAATTTTAAAAAGTGTTCTCTGCAGAACAAGAAAATGAGCTGGTAACATATCTCGAGCCAATGGAAAGCAGACTTTTTGGTCTAACAACTAAAGATCTGAGATCACTAGCCTATCAACTATCAGAAAGAAATGGGTTACCACACAGATTTGACAAACAAACTTGTCTAGCTGGACAAGACTGGGTGAAAGGATTTATTACGAGGCATCCTGCACTGTCTATTCGCAAGCCAGAAAATACTTCTGGTGTTCGAGCAATGGGATTCAACAAGTAGCAGTTTGACAGTTTAACTCTCCCAACCAGCTATGTTAGCCGAACAACTCAGCTTTCCATATGTCGCTCGAAGCTGTCATTCCAATCCAACTAATGTGTCAAAATAGTCGGCGGACTACAAGACGAAAAGGAAAAACCATCGTATTAACAGATTCTCCTCACAAGAAGGAACTGCAGAATTCTGTCGCACGTAAAGTAGGCCTACAGAAAGGAGGAGGGTGCACAAATATGAACAATGTCAGGGCAGAGACGTCAGGTGCAATGCAACTTAAGGCAAACATATCAAACTGTACACCCAAAAAAACCATAACAGAGGACATCAAAGACCTTAACAAAAATAAAAGGAAGAATTTGATGGAGAAGAGAGAATCAGACAGAGGATGCTGTCTCTACTGTGGGGACTTCTACTCCAGCCGGGTTGCATGCCAGAGGTGTTTCAAGAGGGCACACAATTCATGAGTTGGCACAGACAGTGAAGAGGAAGAGGAAATACTGATTTGTGACTATTGTCGAAAGTACTAGTAGTTAGCAGTTTGATGGTTATTAAGCACTGTACGTTTTTCAGAATGACATTAAAATATTTTGTTATTTCGAAGAGTGACTTTTTAATTGTTTAAATTACATATTCATTAGTCTGAATTTTCTTTTATACAAAATTTTGTCTTGGTGTAATACGATATTCGTAATACAAATTCAACGTTTATGCAATAATTTAACAAGAAATAACCTTATCCCATTCTGCCCCGTGGGTGGGGCGGAACGGGAAATGTGCAAGACTTTCTTTGAAAAATTGTTAAAAATGTAAATTGTATTGTTTTAAGTGATTTTAAAATAAAGTACATTAGGTTACACTACAAGGTGTTTTTTTATAACTTTAAGAAGTGTTTCCTTGTGTTTCCTTGTGTTTACTTGTGTTTCCTTGTGTTTCCTTGTGTTTCCTTGTGTTTCCTTGTGTTTCCTTGTGTTTCCTTGTGTTTCCTTGTGTTTCCTTGTGTTTCCTTGTGTTTCCTTGTGTTTCCTTGTGTTTCCTTGTGTTTCCTTGTGTTTCCTTGTGTTTCCTTGTGTTTCCTTGTGTTTCCTTGTGTTTCCTTGTGTTTCCTTGTGTTTCCTTATTTTATACAAATTGTTAAACATTAAGTATCCCGTTCCGCTCCGAGTCCCCCTACTAGCTTTCGGGAGTATTATGAAATCGGCCGTTAAACTAAAACTGCTCTGTAGCTTATAATTACTATCGCTACCCGCTTTTAGATACTGAAACTACCATGATGTAAGACATATTTGCACTGGTGCAAATATTTACAGGAGACACGCAGCAGGATTGGCAATAGTTCTTTCAATCATGGCGCCTCTCGTGCGAGGAGGAGGGTGGCAGTATTTTCACCGTGCTTGGCACCTGGCCATTTGTCTCTTGGTCCCGGAGGAGACGTAAATGTCTGCCGTTCTCCTTCCAGTAGCGGTAATGCCTTCGGAAACTCTTCAATGAGTCGATATATTATTCCCTCCAGAATCCAGTGACCAGAGACACAGAATCTATCGCGAGTAATTTGTGTACCGAGAACGGATTCCAGGGTTAATTTAAGAAGCGACATCTGTTCTTCTGCCATTTTTAAATTTAAGTTTACTTTTCCATTGGCAACATTTTCAGCAGATTACAATGAAAGAAAGTATTCGTATATCTTGGCGAAGTGAAAATATTGCAAAGATTTAATAATTTTAACATCATGCCTCGTATCCCTCATAGATATGGTGCACTGCCAGTCCACGAAATCTGGTTTGTATTAGGCGTTTTAGACACGTCGGCGGACAGATGATTGTGACAGTATAATAAAAAATAGGAAAAAAATACCCGGACTTTATACATATCGAATAGTTTAATTTGTAAATTATTCAGTATCTTTCTGTCTCTGCGTAGGAACCTGCTCCTTTTTTTGGGAGGGGGAGGGGTCATCACTCTGACTGGTTTAATGTGCCACCCCACCTATTCTCCTTTGCTACCTTCTTCAGCTCTTGCATGCAACGTCCTCGTTTATTACGTACATGAAATGAATTCGCAGTTGCGGGTATGAACAAACGTCAGCTGTATATGAAATGACGACAATGAAAATTTCTGTCAGATAGGCACTCGAACCTGGATTTCCCGCTTATAGCGAACTGTCCCTTTACCATTTCTTTAAAGAGGGTTTTGAGGGACCAGATCGTGGATTGGCGGAGACAGGGTGGGCAGGGGTCGTAACCCGAGACCTGGCCACAATCGCTCATCCCTTTCGTTCCCGGTAATGTGATATGGTCCAAGGGATGAAATGATTTTTCCATAAAAAATATTATTTAATTTTTTATTTTTTTCTTCTTTTCATTTTTCCTTGTATAGGTGCAAAACACAACGTACAGAAACTAAAGGCGCCGTTCAACATACCCAAAGGTAAAACGGCTCCCAATGACGTCTATATTTAAAGAATTCACTAATTGCTGGGTAATTTTGTTCGACATCATTGCGAGGCTGTTGTTAGGGGAAGCTCCGATATACGTCTTTCGTTGTGAGCAGCGTGGTCTCCGGCAAACTGCCTTAACGTAATTCTAATCAACGAAGAAGTTCCGAAAGTTTGCTAACAGTGCCGTGATGTAGCCATCATTGAATGGGTTGGGCTGTTTGGGTGAGGGGACCAGACAGCGTGGTCATCGTATTATGGAAGGCGGGTAAGGAAGACGGCCTTTGCCCTTCAAAGGAACCATCCCGCCATTTGCCCCTGGAGAGATTTAGGGAAATCACGGAAAACCTAAATCAGGATGGCCGGACGCGGGACTGAACCATCGTCCTCGCGAATGCGAGTCCAATGAGTTAGCCACTGCGCCACCTCGCTCAGTCAACATTGAATGGTGCACGGAGTTCATAAGAGGGAGGGGTCACTTCACTGATCACAGCGCCCATTAAGTTGACGCGCTCGGCTCTCAAAAAGTGTTGCACTGTACTAAGAAATATCGCACGCGGCCTGTTCGTCACGTTTACGAGTCCGATGTCTCATCCTCTCGGTGGCAGCGTCAAGGTATCATACCAGATTTTAAAGAGGATGTCAGCACTCACTAAATGTCCAAAGGCTGACTGTAGCCTTGACGCGATCTTGGTGGGCAACTGCAATATGTGCGCCAAGTGACCTACTTTTGGTCCCAAATAGATGCTAACATAATGTGCGCACTGGGACATGTAAGTGGCGTGCAGTGCGTGTTGTCATATTGATGCGCGAATCTGAAGCAGTAGACGTTGATAATTATCCGCCGCTGCACGTCTGTGTTTCCACGAAACACCCTACCAAACGCTTGAGAGTGGGGGATCTCCATAATGGGCATTACCGTCCATGGTGGCAGCCCTCTGCCCACTCCCATACATCGGCTTTCTCGTAGGTTAGTGACACTACCCGAATCCGTTTCATACTGGTGCAGCCATCCCAGTGCCGCCTGGATTTCGTCTACTTGACCGAAAGAACGACGTAGTCGGCGTATGCGTGGCATTGGAAAGATGCGGTCCGTAGCTGGACGCCTCCGAGGAGCTGTCGGATGCCTTCTAGTGCAGCTTCAAGAGTGACTGAAAATAAGATGGCCGAAAGAGGGCAGCCTTGCCTCACTGTTCGCTGGATCGTGATAGGCTCTAAGCTTGCAACATTCACCAGGACTCTCACCTGAGAGCTATGAATCAACCGCAAGATCGTGTCCACAAACGTAGGGGATTACCAACTGTTCCATGTCAAAAGTCGGCAGTCTTGTGGTCTACGACCACCACTTGGCTTTCGAACGAGTATCAGGGTACCTTCTGTGAACTTGGTAGGGACCCGTCAGAAAGATGTTAAGAGTTCGTTGTACACCTGTACCAACTTCGGCCCCATCAGATGTGCTGTAGAACTCAAGAGGGAGACCATCCGGTCCAAGAGATTTGTTAACGCACTGCGCTTTAACGCATCATCCAGATCGTCTATGGTTATTTGAGCCATAAGGCCGTCCACATCAATGGAATAGTCGGCCTCTAACATTTCTTGAACGACATCTGCGATTCCTGTTCTGTCCAGCTGGTTCTCCATGCGATAGTGGCGAGTGAAAACACGTGCCATATCCTCCTGTGACGTGGCCCTAGATCCGTCGGCCATTTCAACGTTCCATATAAGTGTACGTCGTCGCTGCCTCCTTTCTCTCATTATGTAGTGTAATGATGGCCGTTCGCTGCGTATTCCATCGAGCAACCTGGCACGTACACTGGTGTCCAAAATTAAATCAACAAACTATTTCCCCATTCTGTATCTAAGTCAAGATATACGAGTAGTCATGCAAACTGTCAACAGATATCCGTACGATCGTGTTCTGCACGGAAGACAACATTTCGGTCAACGGAAAACCAAGCCAAGCCGGTCGCTGTCGTCGAGCGGTCCTAGGCGCTTCAGTCCGGCGCTGCGCGGCTGCTCCGGTCGCAGATTCGAATCCTGCCTCGGGCCTGAATGAGTGTGATGTCCTTACGTTAGTTAGGTTTAAGTAGTTCTAAGTCTAGGGGACTGATGACCTCAGATGTTAAGTCCCATAGTGCTTAGAGCCATTTGATCCATTTTAAAACCAAGCCAACGACGACGTCAGGGCACCCATCAAACGGAGTAGTGTTTGTCGGTTAGTCCCACATCCACAATCGCTATGTACACATCCACAGACGGTGCAGTATGGCACAGAGAAGACGTCTCCCAGAGTCCAGAGACCTAAACTGTTCGCCGAAGACGAGGGCAGGGCACAGCAGGGCAGGGCCGACATTTGTGATCTCAGAAAGAGGACCCCGTTACTTGACTGTAAGAGCACGACGGTACCACCTTAGTACTGCGCATCAGCTGGCGCTGGCCCTCGTAGCATCCACTGGACGTGTTGTATCGAGGCAAACGGTGTAGAGAAGGCTTCGACAGAGTGCCTTTATTGTCAGAGACCTGCTGTACGTGTTCCTCTGCGGTGTCTTCACAGAAGGGAACGTCTAGAGTGGAGCCGTCAACATGCCACCTCGACAACCGAAGAGTGGGCCAATGATCTTCTCACAGGTGAGTCTAGATTTGGTGTCGAGAGCGATTTTCGACAGATTCGCATCTGAAGGGAATGTGAAACACGATTTCGAGATCCGACCATTGTGAAAAGAGACCTATATCGAGGAGGATCACTGACGGTGTGTGCAGGGATTATGTTGACCACTCGAACACCTCTTCATGAAATTGTACAGGTGAGTCGGAAAGGTTTAACTGTTGTCAGGTATCGTGACGAGGTCTTGAGACTTCATGTACGGTTGTTGGGAGATGCTGTGGGCCGTGTAGTTGTTGACGTTCTGTATTCTTTAGATAGTTTCTCCTTTGCTATCACCTGTTTATGCTGTTTTATAGAAAAATAAACGCAAC
Organism: Schistocerca gregaria; assembly: GCF_023897955.1. Taxonomy (NCBI): domain Eukaryota; kingdom Metazoa; phylum Arthropoda; class Insecta; order Orthoptera; family Acrididae; genus Schistocerca; species Schistocerca gregaria. Next base: position 519,535,784 of record NC_064922.1, on the reverse strand, counting down.
CTAGCAATATTTCCGATTGTTGCTTTAATTTTGGATACCAGGGTACTTTAACTCCTTCCGTCTTCACTGCCGTAAGCCGCAGCAGTTGGGGCTTGATACGCTGAACAGCTCGCGGGAGACGGTGGTCGCGTCTCTATGTCACGTGGGCCTGCGAAATAAAATTCGGAAGTCAGTCGTTTACTTTGTGACTTACTTGGCCACATCATGAGAACGTTCTGCGTAAAGCCGGTTTTGCACAGCAGAGCCACCATTTAAGCGCATTAGGATGTCCGAGCACGACTGACGGCCATAACTGAACTTCCAAATGTCGTCAACCAAGTGTCTGCGACCGGTACTCGTACACCCACTACGTAGATTCTTTTCCAGGGGAGACATTTTACTTGAAAGCCACTTGGCCGGCGTCGGCGCATAAATACAATTTTGCAGTGCCTATGTTATTCTAAATAACGATGGAAAGTTCCTTCGGACATGCACTGCAATATCGTAAGTATCCTCAATTATGTATTTGTTAGACATGTTCCAATCTCTGTCTTCCCTTAAGACATAGAATTACATTTTTTCATCGAATTCCTATACTTGTCCTACTGCAAGTCAATTTGTTCTCAGCTTCCACAGGAGTAGAGGAAAAAATATCAATTTGGAGGGAAACCTCTAGTTTTCTGACGTTTCGTCAACAATATATGTAACATATTTCATTAAGCTTTTATAAGAAGTGACACTTTTATGTGTACAATGTTGGATTTTTTTTTTACAAAATAAACGTTTATGTTTTATGGCTTTTGCTTAATCCAGTACAGGTGCCTAAAAATATCAAGATAAAAGACATAGTGTATTAGAAATCGTTTATTGTAGAGAACACCATTGTAGAGAACCAGATATACTCTGCCGCCTCAAAATCTTCGCCGTTCATCCAGTTTTACATCTGCTGACCAACGAATTTATTGTGACCATAATCTGATAAGAACGCGAACGTCCCGGAGAACCCGCAGAGACAGCCCGACCGGCCGTGGGTTGTCACCAACGGATCGCCGAGTGTAGACGGGAGACAACAACGAAGAGCAAACAAGGGGAGGTGGCGCGAGGAACAAAAAGTCCTGCGAGTAAGCGAAACAGAGTAACGAAGACGTAGCGAAGCGGAACAACAAGAACAATGATGCATTACGCCAAGGGCTACCAGTTCGATGCAAATACACCACCGAGAGCAGAGCTTTCTGTTATTTCAATTTCCCACACAGGGGGCGGGCTGGTAGCGGATAAAAAACGCACTTCAGCCAAAGGTTACACAAACTGTATTTAAAAGATGATTAAAATGTTTAAAAAGTTGGCAACGGCATTAATAAAAACCGCACTTCAGTCAAAGGTTACATAAACTGTATTTAAAAGATGATTAAAATTTATAAAATGTTGGCAACGGCATTCATTTTTTATAGAAACACAGTAGTGGACATACTTATGATTTTTGCATAAAAACAAATGATGATAAAAGAAGTTTTTGTAAGATACACATACATGGAAAATACTGAGGGTTATCAAAACTCGCTTGACGAATTTATATTATAGCTAAAATATGTCAGCACAGATGAATGTGAATGATACCATTTTGTAATGGCGATACTGGGTGCTACATGAAAAAATTATCATGATAAGGGTGCGATTATGACTACGGGGCCTTGTAGAACCGCAGATAGTGACTAGAAGGCAGTAAGGTGGATGAAGGAGAAAATGGAAGAATGATATGAGGTGGTGCATCGTGGTTTGGGGTGGAAAAAAGGATTATGTTTCGGAATGGATTTCACTGTTGGGAAGTGGGAGTTGGTTAAATATTTGTCTGGAGAGGATGGATAAGGCAAGAAGATGCAAGAAGGGTGGAATATGAATGTAGTAGCGCAGCAATGTACCTGCGATGGTTGTTAGTGAGTGAGAAGTGTGTGCTGGGAATGGGTTTCGCCACTAATGTATGGGATCCGGAGGTGCTCCAGGAAGAGAAGAAGGTGTGAGAAGTGGATTAATTGGTACAAGATGCAAGTTGGAGAAGATAGGTCGATATGGAGGGTGACATGGTTTGGACGTCCTTCCAGAATTACAAAGGACTTAACAGAATTAAGGCGAGGTAGAGATCCATACAACGTTGGTGTAGGCTAGGATGGTGTGGATGGAAGATTTATAAGTGACGATAATGCTAGAAAATAGGTGCGGCCTGTTAATAGTTTTAGTAATTTTAGTTGGCTTTGGGTTTTGCGTTGGATAGTAAGAAAATTTGCGTTACATGTTAGTTTTCTGTCGAAAAAGTGGAGTTGTGGCGGGCTAGTTTTATAGTACATCCGCAAACACTAATTGGGCAGCAAGGTGGTCGTGGCCCTGTGGCACAGCGAAGTCAGTGCAACAGCACGGCGACAGAAGTCGAACAGATGTGGCAGTGCCTCCTAGCGGCCAAAGATAAAATCCATGGCCTCTGGCGGTGCTTCAGAATCGATGGGCTGGAATTGAAGAGTATTTTTACGTAATAGATATTTAAAGAACGCTTAGATTTTGTTCGTATAGTTTAAACACAAAAAAAAGATTCTCGAATAAGACCATTCACGTCTCACTCATTAGTAAATTCACTGATTTCATCTGAATAAAATTGGTTCATAACTTTTTCTGTTTCTTACAACAACTTTACCCACCGAACAAAATATTACTCATTTTTTATATCTTTTGGTGCAAGCAACTGCTGCCCGAATTTTTCTGAAACACTACAATTAAGATAAATTAATCAGGATTCCAGATGTCACCTAGAGAGGATACATCTCTGTATTAGTGACTGAAAGCTTCAAAAAAGGCAGATGTTGCAGTATACACCCACCCCATCATGATGTTAGAAACATGTGCGTGTCCTGACAGCCGAGAGGGTGTGTCGGATTCGTGAACACGCTGAGCATGACAGTTGCCACGACCTCAGGACAGTTATCAGGTAGATTCGTCCTTTGGCCACGTGGCCAGAAAAAACCTGAGTGTCCACTCATTGTTGAGAAACATGGAGAGACTAACCACCATAGCTGGACTAAGTGATCAGAATAAATATCAAATGAGACAAAATCTAATAAAAACGGAACCTGAGTAGGCACAGGGAAGCCAGTAACATGACTACAAAGACAAAAATGAGTGCCTGGATGGAAATGCGTCCCCGATCAGAAGAACAGATTTCAGTTATTTAATTTAAATGTTTTTGTAAAAAATTAAATTTGAAAATTAATATCTCGACAACGCCTTAAGCGATTTCCGCAAACAAAGTTTCTAGAAGGTGCATTGTGCACATAATTTTATTTTATTAATAAATGAGAGTGAAGTAGCGGCAGCATTACCAATAAACATGGATAGGGATTTATGAGTATACGTAGTTTTAATCGTTTATATTTATACTCTCCTCAAAACCAGAAGCTTGTCAAGACATTTCAAAATAAAACACCTACAAAATACTCCTACAGAAAGTAGTACTATATGGATGTGACACCTGGAGTATAACCAAGCAAGATCTGAATGGACTGAAGATATTTTAAGGGAAAGTCCTTCGGAAGATTTTTGGACGAGTTTACGATAATGAGAGTGAAAAATGGAAGATTAGTCACAATACAGAGTTGTAGGATATTTACAAAGAGCCGAACATCGTGGCTATAATGAAGACCTGACGACTCCAGTGGGCAGGGCATGTTGCTCGAATGCAGGACAAACGGTGGCCGAAAACTGTACTCAACACCAGCCCAACCGGCTGAAGGCCCGTAAGAAGACCCAGAACTCGATGGGGTGACTGCGTATTCAAAAACCTTCAGAGAGTAGGACTGTTGGAAGGATGGCAGAAAGGAGCTGAAGACAGGCTGAAGTGGAGGAAATCTCTCAAAGCAGCGCGCGGTCCATTGGGCCTGATCCCGTGAAGTAAAGTAAGTAGTAGTTACGAGTAAGAAATCAGCATAAAATAGTGTTTATCTTGACAAAATCGTCATTTTTAAATAAACTATTCAATACAGGAAAAACAGCAACCGAAAGCTGCAAAAATAGTTTCAAACTCGTCTATGGTACACGTATATACCGTTAAATTTATAGTTTTTAAGTTTTTTGCGGAAATCAGAAAAGTGTGCGTTTGACTCAGATCAAAGCGAGAGCTTAAACAGGAGGCAACCGTCTTGCGCGTGGCATTCATATGGGAGTCGACTTCGGATCCGTGGGTCAGTCGGTTTCGAGAGCCCGCATAACGAGCTCCATGCTGGTCGTGTCTCGAGTGTGTCGTAGTTTTTCCAAGGTGTTGAATCGCGGACTTGTGATAATAGAGAGTGTTGCTAGCGAATTCTCTGAAATACACTCCTGGAAATTGAAATAAGAACACCGTGAATTCATTGTCCCAGGAAGGGGAAACTTTATTGACACATTCCTGGGGTCAGATACATCACATGATCACACTGACAGAACCACAGGCACATAGACACAGGCAACAGAGCATGCACAATGTCGGCACTAGTACAGTGTATATCCACCTTTCGCAGCAATGCAGGCTGCTATTCTCCCATGGAGACGATCGTAGAGATGCTGGATGTAGTCCTGTGGAACGGCTTGCCATGCCATTTCCACCTGGCGCCTCAGTTGGACCAGCGTTCGTGCTGGACGTGCAGACCGCGTGAGACGACGCTTCATCCAGTCCCAAACATGCTCAATGGGGGACAGATCCGGAGATTTTGCTGGCCAGGGTAGTTGACTTACACCTTCTAGAGCACGTTGGGTGGCACGGGATACATGCGGACGTGCATTGTCCTGTTGGAACAGCAAGTTCCCTTGCCGGTCTAGGAATGGTAGAACGATGGGTTCGATAACGGTTTGGATGTACCGTGCACTATTCAGTGTCCCCTCGACTATCACCAGAGGTGTACGGCCAGTGTAGGAGATCGCTCCCCACACCATGATGCCGGATGTTGGCCCTGTGTGCCTCGGTCGTATGCAGTCCTGATTGTGGCGCTCACCTGCACGGCGCCAAACACGCATACGACCATCATTGGCACCAAGGCAGAAGCGACTCTCATCGCTGAAGAAGACACGTCTCCATTCGTCCCTCCATTCACGCCTGTCGCGACACCACTGGAGGCGGGCTGCACGATGTTGGGGCGTGAGCGGAAGACGGCCTAACGGTGTGCGGGACCGTAGCCCAGCTTCATGGAGACGGTTGCGAATGGTCCTCGCCGATACCCCAGGAGCAACAGTGTCCCTAATTTGCTGGGAAGTGGCGGTGCGGTCCCCTACGGCACTGCGTAGGATCCTACGGTCTTGGCGTGCATCCGTGCGTCATTGCGGTCCGGTCCCAGGTCGACGGGCACGTGCACCTTCGCCGACCACTGGCGACAACATCGATGTACTGTGGAGACTTCACGCCCCACGTGTTGAGCAATTCGGCCGTACGTCCACCCAGCCTCCCGCATGCCCACTATACGCCCTCGCTCAAAGTCCGGCAAATGCACATACGCTTCACGTCCACGCTGTCGCGGCATGCTATCAGTGTTAAAGACTGCGATGGAGCTCCGTATGCCACGGCAAACTGGCTGACACTGACGGCGGCGGTGCACAAATGCTGCGCAGCTAGCGCCGTTCGACGGCCAACACCGCGGTTCCTGGTGTGTCCGCTGTGCCGTGCGTGTGATCATTGCTTGTATGGTGGGTCTGACACACCGGTGTCAATGTGTTCTTTTTTCCATTTCCAGGAGTGTATTTTGAGCTTGTGAACTTCGAATATTTAAAGCTAGGTGAACTAATCTGAACTGTAATTTATTTTTTCATTATTTATTTATTTATTCCATTCCATTGCAGCCTGTTACATATAGTTCATACACAGGCTGTATTGATTCTTACACAAAATATGCAGTGCATATTGATAGTTAATTTTACCCTACCAGTACTACCTCCCGTCACCGTAACTATTTTTTGTGGCAATAATATTGGTAATTAACAATGATTTAAAACTCTAAAACTTTACCACAGTTATTTGCGAGTCGTCTGCACTCGACTTTACCGCGGGTATTTCTGAGTGTTCAACACTCGAAATTTAGCTAGTTCGTAGTTGTGGAAGCTGATTTTAAATTAGCACTAAACGAACTTAGATTTGTTTTCAGATATTTTTCCGGAAGTTTACGTGACACCTAACGTGAGATATACAGCTCCATTATGGCTTAAGCCCTCGCTCAGACGTTCATTAATTCAATGATGAACGATTATTAATCCGTGATTTGCGTTTCAGTGAGCTGAACAGACTCAGGTTTCTTAAAGCTTAAAGCAGTGTGAGTAACGAACATTATTTTTCACCGATTTTCCTGCCTGCATTTACTTGAGCTTTGCGACTGGATTTTTAGGGTTATGCGGCAAATGCGTTGGTTAATTCCTGGCTCTTAGAAACCCAACCACGTATTCAGAGAGCCTATGAACAGTGACTTTATCCTGAATTAAAGTTTATCATTCTGCTAATGCTCGTGAGTCTCTCGGGCAAAAACTTACAGAAGAATTGATATGTGTGATCATATAGCTGGGAATGAGCATTTTAGCTACGAGAACTTTATTATCTGCCATGTCGTAGCCCGAAAGAGGATATTATCACTAGTCAGCTGATTTAATATAATGACGTCATATGAGGTCCATGTCATTTATGACTTGAGCCGCGAAGCATACTGAAGTTACAGATATGTATCGATTCAGAACAAGTGAGCACAGTAAATTTTCTGAAATTCAGATAAGTTAGGAAGATAGCGGACATCGCCACACTGACAAATTACAGAGTAAAATCTCAGTTCTCAGTAACTATGAATCTAAAATAAGACATTTGGGGACGATCATATTTTCTTCGTATCTTTATAGAACTATCCTGAATTACAACAGTGAAGTCATTTTTGATACTGATTACGGCACATGTATAACAGTCTATATCTTCAGACATACTTCGCAAGCCACCGAATGGTGCGTGGGTCACGGTTCCTACTACTCCTGACCTGCTTTCCCGTTTCACAAACAAAAGGAGGGAAGTAAAAACGACTGTCTGTGCGTCTCGATGCTAGCCCTAATTTATTTTATCTTACCTCCGAGGTCCTTACGCTGGATGTACGTTGGCGGCAGCAGAAGCGTTCGTCGTCAGCTTCAAATGGCGCTTCTCTAAACTTTCTCAATAGTGTCCCGCGAGAGAAACGTTATCTTTCTTCCAGGGATTCCCACTTAAGTTCACGTTTGCGTTTAGATCGAGCGGATGGTCACAAATCTGGCAGTCCGCCTCTCAATTCCGTCAATGTCTTCCTTGAATGTCACCTGTGGGATACCAAATACTCGAGCTGTACTCAAGAGCTGGTCGCACTAGAGTTCTATATACGGTCTCCTTTACAGATGAACCACATTTGATAAAATTCTCCCAATAAACCAAAGTCGGCTACCTGCCTTCCCTAAGTGCTCGTTCCGTATCACATAGCTTTTTACCGTTACGACTAGATATGTCAGCTCTGCAAACGATTTCACATTCATAACAATCATTCATTCAATAATTAAAAGCAACAGAAGGGGTACAAGAAAAGTATGTGTGCAATGTAACTAAATAAATGAATACAGTAGCCTCCATCCCTTTTCCAGAGGTTGACAGTACCAGATGAACCATACAAGAATGACTAATATGTCATTATGACTCGAGAACTCAGGGTACTTCATGATAAAGTAATGAGGCGGAATAAGTAGTTCCGCCTCACTATATCAATGAGCCAAACTTTATGACCACTGTCCACCACGAAACTGAATGCAACCAGATGGTGTTGCAGGCGCGCGATGCGGAAAGGAAACTATGTACGCCGAGCAGAGATGTGTGAGGAATGATTCTACCGGTGATACGGACTCGAAATGGAGAAATTCAGTGACACAAGCGATTTTGACGAATGACCTGGGAACGAGCATCTCACAAACGGTGATGTTGGTCGATTGTGTACACGCTACTATCGCGACAAGTTGAACAGTCACGTCTCACCACAGAACGTGGAGATAGGAGGTTTACTCCTCTGTAACGGTGGATAAGGGGTGGTCTGTGGAAAATTTGACGAGAGAGTACAATGCCGGTGCTGGTAAAAGTTTTTCAGAAGACACTGTTCAGCGAACACTGTTGTACAGGGGACTCCGAGCAGGCGACCACTAGGTGTCTTCATGTTGGCAGAGCGGCGTTGTCAGTAACTAATGAAGTGGGTATGGGGTCACGAAGGCTGAACTATGGTTCAATGGAAACGCGTTGCGTGGCTAGTGAATCATTAATGGTCATCCGAGTTGTTGTTTCCATTTTGTGCAAGACTTTTCGATAACCGACCCAGGTGCTGCGAGTTTTGCAGTTATGCGTACTCTCTGTCCGGGCTCCAACCATACTGAAAACCATTGTTGGACTGAGGCCGCTATTAACAGCAGAGTTCGATTCCACACGTTCACTGCGCTCTTTCATGCTCTTTTAATTTACAGAGCATGCACTGACACTACGTGAAACGCTAATTCCTCAACGTTTTCGCACCCTGATGGATGTTATGGTCTGTGAGATGTTGATAAATTGAATTACGGATGCCAAGCATCATTTAAACTGAAACGCCCCTCCCCATTTATTAGCTTTTCTGACAGCTTTATTTCGATAGACTCCTTAGTAAGCTGCCACAGAAACTTGGTGTTTCCACCGTGATACTGGTCTAATATTCGAGAGAGTGGTCGGCGACTGCTGATTTCATTGGTTGATTAAGATGAGCGTGTAGTTGATGTTACTTTAATATCTCCTCGACTATTCTGATAATCTACCTGAAGTAAGACTTGTCACATTCACATGGAATACGATAAACACGTGGCAATCGGAGACCTACGCCGTGTCTTTAATAGCACAGAGCAGACTTTTTATCACAGCTGAAGGGAGCTGGAGCGAAATACACTTTATGCCATGTTTCCCTAAGGATCTATCGATCTTTCCGGATATTGATCCAGCATAAAGCGGGTAAGCGATTTTTCGCTTCTCTTCCTGACTCAGTTTCGACCTCTTTCTCAGTCATTCCTGATTTTCACTGCATCATTCATTCAGTTGGATGCACTGAGCACCCATTCCTTCGGAACACCAGTCGCAGGTGTTATTATCCGACGACTATCAGAATAGTCGAGCAGTGATGCAGTGAGCGTCAGTGGCACACCCAACTAAATCAACTATGCAATATCATGAAATGAAATACGACACCAGTATCGAGATGCAAAGGCCAAATTTCGACAGTAGAATAAAGGAATCTATCGAAATAAAGATGTCAGAAAACCTAATAAACAAGGATGAAGGTTTCAAATTAAATAATACGGGTCTAAACATTCATGGTGGTGTCTGATTGTTCTATATCGTGTCTCCCTACCACTTTTGCGCAACGACGCTCTGAGCGTGTTTTTTAGGGAATTGACTAGTTTGAAACTGGGACCTGTTGCTGGTAAGAAGACGCCAGACCACACATGACATGTAGAATTCAGAAGAGTTCGGTAAGACTAGCGATGATATAACCAAATACTAAATGATCTCAGCGTCAGCTCCACTGCACTCCCTGTAAAAGAATCTTAATACTGACTAAATTTAGTGGAAAGGGTTCAAGGCTTTCCTATTTTTAGTTAGCTGGTAAAATAACGTCGAAAAAGCAGTTAAGTTTACCATTGGAAATTTTATTCTACTCACAAACATCGTTTATAAATTGCACTATTGATAAAAGGAAATGTTTTAATACAGGATGGTAAAAACCAACTGCGTTCAACAAAAATGTGAACGAATATTCCCTGAATGGGTTTCCAAGTTCTACAATCGATCGAGGATGACCTATGCCATATCACATCTATAATCTAGGTTTAATTTAAGTTTCACAAAAGAGAAAACTATCAAAATGGCCTACAGTGACCCCCAATTATCTTTAATTACTTATCTAACTTGTCGTAAATTACAGTGGCTGACGTGGCTTCTCAATAACTATATAACAGAAAAATTATCGCGTTTCAGATTTTTACTTCAAGTGGCAAATGTGAACACCATGAGTTTTAATTAACGATCGACACTAGTACTACGCAAAAAGGAGGTGTAACAGACGAGACTTCTGCAGTTCTGAGTGAAGCCTTATGTGTTCAAAAATGCGGCATCGCGTGCGTTCATTACCTTGTCGGTGTTTAAGCAGCGTCAGGGCGACAGCGGCCGGCGCAGCAGCCATCCAGCTCGCTGTCTCGGAACCAACTCTCTCCTAACTTCTGCTTACTACAATTTACCGAAGTTGGTTTAAAAAAACCTATCTGGCTGTGTTTTCATCTGACCAATCAGGGTCTCAATGTTAACCTTAAGCTCCGCCTACAAAAATTCTGACTATCCAATGAGAAACGTTATACTTTTCGTGGTGGGGCAATGTTTTTAAAGTTTGCAACGTAACAGAGACGCTAAAAAGTCTCACGCTAAACCTGCAGCTGGTGTGGTCCTTTTAGTGTTATCGTAAGATCTATACTGTTTTTCTGGAGGGCTCTAGCTATTAACATGGGCTGGGGGGGGGGGGGGGGGTGGTCCTTGACATACCTGAGACGCAAAAAAGTCTCATGCTAAAACGTGCGGGTGGTGAGCCCTAGTGGTTAGCTGGCGTCATGGGTGTCCAGTCCGTCCCTTATCGTAGGGCCTTCTAGCTTAACACAGTTCTGCTCTCGGCTTCTATTCTCATTTCTCCCTTCGGAACTGTGTCGGTCTCTCGGTGGGAAGGTACGACATGCATTTAGGTATTCTTGTGTTAGTCTGTGGTATTCCATTTGCTCACTCGTTACTCGTATTACTTTGCTTAATTTAATGTCACGATTTATTCGGAGCTATGTGACATACTACTAGATTTGCTTATTATGTCAGGGTTTTCATGGAAGGTGTTGGATTTGCCTGACACCTTACATATCTCCACCCGTCGAACTTCATTTTTGCACTGAATTTAGGCAATGATTGAATCGTTGTCTAAGTCAGTCAAAAATTTTCTAATTTATCTAAATTTTGTTGTGTGCTGTTGAGCCACGTTTTTCTGTTCTATGCTAGTTTGTATTACTAAGTTATGTTTTTATTCTCTTCCACATTATAATTAAAAATGACAAGAGAAGAATATTTTTATGCTATTAATAATTTTTAATTTCTTTCTTTATTTAAGTGTGTAGTTTGTTTTTTAAGAAGTTTGTTATCGAAAGTGAGGAGTCTTTGACATCGATTTTCTTAGAAATATGTAGTAATTAAGTAAAATCTATTCCTAACACATTTTCTAAATATCATGTACAAGTAAAATATTTTTGTTTCTAGACACTCATTTCAACATTGTTACACTAACAAATAAGAATTATTTCCCAGAATTGCTTTCCTACACAAGTATTGAGATATTATCCGAAAAAATGGTACAAATGTTTAAAAAAAGGAAAACATCCAACAAGATAATTTTTTATTCTTTGTTTTTATAAGAAGAAACTAAGTAAATTATAGTTATTTTTTCATTTTTATGAGGAGAAAATAAGTGGCATATTGTTTCTTTATTTACTGTCCACTTTAGAACTAATGATATATTTATTGATAGTCTATTTTTTATTTAAGTCCATAGTCAATGACTGTTATTTTGTAGTTTATTAGCTGTCTGGTGTGCTTTACTTACTTAGTTTTTCACACGTTTCTTTTGCACAATTCCTACATCACATAATTTGATTTCACACATTCACAAAATCCTATGAATGTTTAAGCATGAGGTTGGCGAATGTTTTTGCATGAAGGTGATTGACTTGAGCGAGATGGATGTGGGCAAGTATTTGATATACAGCTTCGTTCGTCGTTCCTTGTTGGCTTTGCAAGTGTGTGTCGATGTTGTGGAGGCCCCATAATGGAATGGAGCTGTGAGTGCAGAATATCGTGGTTTACTGGCTTTGTATGCGTGAAAGTCATCGTTATGTGTCGCTGAATGCGGTAATACTTCGCAGACGACTAGTTTACAATAGGATAGGGATTTGGGAAGGTATGTCGTCTATTCTTCACCCATCTTCTTTCTTGGTCTCAATCTTGCGAATCTTCAACTTCTGTTCTTCCCGCTTTTTCTCTGCTTCTTACTTGCTTCTTGGTTCTTCTCTGGGCAGGATATGGAAATATTTATTGATAACTAGTCGCTTTGAAGTTCTCCTCCTAGTAACATTTTGATAAATTGTTTGGCCACGTCATTTTTTACTTTGTGGAAGTTCTTCTTCAGTTTCATGCATCAGCGTGCTGTTTAATAGAAGTAGTGTGACTTTTACACATATTTTTTGCCAGTGGTGGCTTGCCCAAGCGGTCTTTTCGTTGGGCCGTTTTTTGCTCACTCCGCTGAGTGGGGGGGGGGGGGGGGGAGGGGGCGGCGCCCTGGGGTTTATGAGCAGCGAAAGTGGGGTGTCTTCTTGTCTGTCCATACTGACGTTCGGCGATCCCTCGCATCTCTGCAGGGGTCTGTCAGTGTGTAGCTCAGTGTTCCATCCCAGCAGGGTTCCTCCTAGCGGGCAAATTTATTGCCCACTTTTTATACAAGGGCCTTCTGTTGGTTTCGCTGTCCTTTCCCTTCTCTCGACGCTCCTGCTATGTAGGAATCGTGTGTTGTTGTTAATTACGTCCTTTTCTTTCTTGATACATCTCGCGTTGCAACTTGTGGGTCATTGCATCTCTTCCTTGCTGGAGTTTTTACAATGGTTCTTACAAAAGTTTCACTTATAATCATCTAACATATGTCTAGTATCTACTTGTTTTACGCCTTCTTCAAAAGCTTTACAAATTTCGGCTCCCTTTCCATGTTACAATTCTAAGATATTTGGAGTCTTAACGTCTACTCAAAAATCCTCAAATTCGTGTTTTATTTTTGTGTAGTGTCGTGGTGTATAGCATTTCAGTATTTCATGCTGTTAGACTATCTACGCTTTATCCCTTCACTTTAATCTATAGTACTATTGGTGTTATTATTGAAACTACTTTCTTTTTCCCACCTTCCTCTCTCTTCATTCTTCTTTCTCCTGACGATCTTATCTGCAACATAACCTTGAAATATTGGCTGATTATTTACGAGTAATAAAATTAATCTTCAAACTTGTACTGAAAGTGTTTAATACTGCCAGGCTTAGGTAAAAATACCTCTGCTTTATCTCGTAAAATACCCTCTAATTCTATTTTACTGTGTTCCGAAATACCTTTAACTTCTTGCAATTTTTCGTCGATTTCTTTATGGACTTCTAACATGAGTTGAGGCGATTCCTTCTTTTGTGCATACCATTCTAATTCTTCATCCTCTTTATCTCGTATCATTCTTATTTGTTTTTTACGACTGGTATTTCTTTTAATTTTAGCTTTTGCTCAAAGAGAAGTGTGACATTCCCGAATGTTACGCTGCCTTTCCCCATATCTATTATCATTCGTCTCTCATTTAAAAAATCTGGACCTATAATCAAATCTACATTTAGTTTAGGTATAATCACGAAGTTGGCTTCGATCTTTTGACCTTGGCACGAAAGATTTAACCTTGTTTGTCTCGTAACTTCCACAGCATTGTTTCTAATAGGACCTCTTACTTTAATCCTACGTGTTTTCAGAACTGGCAATTCCTCATTGGCATTACACTGCATGAATAAATTTTCTGAGATCGCAGTCAGTTCACTTCCGCTATCAATTACAATATTGACTGGGATATGCTTTACCATAGCCTTCACAATTGGTTGAATTTGAAAGGGTTGGTTCTGTTCTTCTTCTTCTTGCACCAACGAATCCTCCACTGAATCATACATGAGTCTTTTTAGGAATTTCCCTTGTGAATTCGAACTTTCTGTAGGATAAGCTTCGACTGCTACTTCTCTCTCCTTAATTTCCTCTTCTCTATTTCTTCCTTCATTTACGCTTTCTTCTACATCCTCTACTTTTTCCTCGTCCTTGTCTATCTTCACCTTCGTCGCTACTTCCACATAATCGCATCTAAATGCTTTAATTATCGCTTCATAACTTCCTTCATTATATACGTTGGGTTGTGTGCCCACTTGTAACTTATTTTCAACTTCTGTCGACTGCGCATTATCCTCATTGAATTCGCTCTCCCTAGTTTCCATCTCAAATAGCTCTGCAATACTCATTACTTCGTCCTTTCCTCCTACATTCGTTGTGCATGCCTCTGGTAATTCATCTTCCTCGTCAGTATTCTCCCAATTAATTTCGTCCCAACACGATATTGTTATTTTCTTGTCTTCGTTTTCATCTGGTCCCTGCGGATTTATTTCGTTCCTTCTTCTCTTCTCGTGATAAAATTTTTATTACTTTGTTCAAGGTGCTGCAATTGTCCTGGGTCGGTGCGTCATCCTCTTTGGCATGGGCGCTTAGCTGTCAAATCGAACTTTTATTGGGGTTTGGTGGTCTTAACTCCATGTCTTCTATCTGTATTCGCTTTTCTTGTTCAGCTTGTTGATAGTGGTTTCTTGGTTGATAATTTGTCGGTCTATTGGTTCTCCAGTACCCGTTCCGGTTGTCGTTATTCCCTCTGTAATAGTTGTTGCTGTTCCTGGGTGAATTATAGTTATTGCCATATTCTCTTCTAAATCCATAACTGGTTCTTTGTTGAAATCTATTCTGGTTTCTTGGTGCGAAGTTATCACGTGGTTCGTAATTGTTTCTTCGTACTGTGTCTTGTGGATTCCACTGCTTTTTGCTTTCGTTTTCACGTGCGCTTCGTCTTTTTCTTGCACATCTTCCGAAAATATGAACTCTAGTTCCCTTAGAATACCTTTAAATGCTTCGGCGTCATCGCCTCCGCGACCTACTAATGATTGCTGGTATTTCAATGGTAGCTTCATCGCGAATAATTTAATCAACTCTCCGCCACTGTATGGTACATCTAAGCATTGATTTTTGTTTGCCATTACTTCGAAAAATTTCACGGGACTCTTCTCTCCTGAATTTTCAAAATATGGGTTCTGTAATAATTCGTACTTCACACTGTTCTGTGCTTCGCTGGACCAATATCGTGAGAGAAACTTCTCTCTGAAATCTTCGTACGATCGGCCTGTCGCTGCAACATTCTGCATGGATTCTGCGACTGTTCCTGACATGTGTGCACATATAAAGTCTAATTTGTGTGCTAGCGTCCAGTGTTCTGGTAATCCTACTCGGAATTGATCAATAAAAGTTGGTGGATGTAATGAGTTTCCTTCTCGAAAGTGTTGAAATTTTCTGACTGTGAGGAAATGATCGTTGTCATACTTCGTCATAGTACCGTATGAAATTCGCGATTCTTCGCCACTTTTGTTTCTGATCATTTCTCTCGTCGTTCTTTCCTGTTGTGGTAGATCCATTGGATATTGTCCACTGTAACTTTCGCCTACCCTTGCGTAGTATCGTTGGAGTGGTACGCAATAATTTTCTTCCATCGGTTGTGAACGTGTAGCTGAATGCATTGCACTGTACTCTTCGCGACCTGGCTTTCCATTGCCACGTATTGGTTGGGTATCTTGTCTGGCTATCCTTGCCGCTTCATTGCACGATCCAAACTGTCTTGAAACATACATTTGTGGTTCCGCAAGTGTTTGTGATGACGTTTGTTCATCAAGAATTTCGAAATGTGTTTGTTGCTGTGCAGGCTGTCTGATTTCATGTATGTTACTTTCCGTCTGTGATTGGACTCGCATATGCATAATATCTTCGTTAATTGCTTGTTTTTCCGGTGCTGTTACAGATACGGATGTGGCTGCAGACTCTGTGCTTATTCGATCCTGTTCACTACGCTCTGCAATGGTTTGCAACAACTCTGTTCGCAATTTCTGAAATTGTCGCTTCGTTTGCGCTTCTATTTTGACTATGCGGTTATTATATCTTTTCAGCGCTGCTTTTGTGATACATTTGTGTAACACACTGTTTTCAACACTCTCACGCGCTGTACCTGCTGCTTGTCTAGTAATTTCGTTTATCTGTTTCTCTACTTTCTTGATTTCTTCGTGGGTGTTGTTACGTAATGTTTTGATTTCGTCCTAAATGTCACTAGGCAATGTTTGTACGTCCGCTTGTACCTTGTCAATGTCTGTTCTCAATTTATTGTGACCTTTTATTAAGTTTCCTATCACTTCTCGAGTTTCTTTTGCCTCTTCTTCAATATGACTTAGGTGTAACTGAATTTTTGTGTTTTGTTCTTTAATATCACGCATTTGTCTCGTGGTTTCCGCATTCTGAATTTTAATTTGGTTCGCAATTTCTTTATTTTGCCTTGTCATGGTTTCCGTAATTTGTTGTAATAATTCTGCCAGATTGGTGGGTCCTATTGCCTTTTCTTATGGCGTCCTACGCTCTGTGTTTTCGCCCACGTGTTGGTTCGCAACCTATTGCATTGAACTGTGCTGTGACACGCTTCTGCTCGCATTCCTTGTACTCTGTGGTGAGGGAGCTCTGATTACTTGTACTATGGGTTCTACGTATTCAAGACGTAAGTTGGAATCCTCATCGACTGTCTCACTACTTTCCTGCTCCTCTGTCGTATGCTGACCTAGGTTTTCTGTGCCTTGGTGTACATTATCCTCGTTATGGTGCGTTATCTGTCCTATTTCTCGCGATACTGCATCGTCTGTTGTACTGTTCTCTATTCTCTGTCCATTTTCATGCTGGGTCTCTACCTCAATTCGGTCAAGGTCTCGATCTGCCATTGCTAATCTTTCTGAATCCCTTATTTTCTGTTTTAAAAGCAATTCAAGTGCCCTCCTTCGCGTCAACATGCGCTCATACGATCTCACACGTTTCATAAACTTTTTATTCACACGACTTGACGCTACCAAGACTGACAACCCATTCACTTACTTGTTGGGTCAGAACCAAATTATCAACGATGTATCCGCCACCTGTGCTCTTGCATTGGAGTGAAAACTTAATTCTAACAATTTTCAAAACTCATAACTTAATTATGCTATTGCCACTGCTACAATGATTCACTATTTGTGTAATACTTTAATACTGTCTATCGCTGCAGCTATTGTTATCGACTATGTGCAACTTTAGAAACTTTTTTTTTCTACGAAAATTTTTCAGCAGGTTTTTTTTCTGACTTAGTTAGGCATGTGGTCGACCTTCAATCATGGTATTTTACCATCCTGGCAGGGTCGCCATTTTCTAAACATTCATGGTGGTGTCTGATTGTTCTATATCGTGCCTCCCTACCACTTTTGCGCAACGATGCTCTGAGCGTGTTTTTTAGGGAATTGATTAGTTTGAATCTGGGACCTGTTGCTGGTAAGGAGACGCCAGACCACACATGACATGTAGAATTCAGAAGAGTTCAGTGAGACTGGCGATGATATAACCAAGTACTAAATGATCTCAGCGTCAGCTCCACTGCACTCCCTGTAAAAGAATCTTAATACTAACTAAATTTAGTGGAAAGGGTTCAAGGCTTTCCTATTTTTAGTTAGCTGGTAAAATAACGTCGAAAAAGTTGTTAAGTTTACCATTGGAAATTTTATTCTACTCACAAACATCGTTTATAAATTGCACTATTGATAAAAGGAAATGTTTTAATACTGGATGGTAAAAACCAACTGCGTTCAACAAAAATGTGAACGAATATTCCCTGAATGGGTTTCCTAGTTCTACAATCGATCGAAGGATGACCTATGCATATCACATCTATAATCTAGGTTTAAGTTAAGTTTCACAAAAGAGAAAACTATCAAAATGGTCTACAGTGACCCTCAATTATCTTTAATTACTTATCTAACTTGTCGTAAATTACAGTGGCTGATGTGGCTTCCCAATAACTATATAACAGAAAAATTATCGCGTTTCAGATTTTTACTTCAAGTGGCAAATGTGAACACCATGAGTTTTAATTAACGATCGACACTAGTACTACGCAAAAAGGAGGTGTAACAGATGAGACTTCTGCAGTTCTGAGTGAAGCCTTATGTGCTCAAAAATGCGGCATCGCGTGCGTTCATTACCTTGTCGGTGTTTAAGCAGCGTCAGGGCGGCAGCGGCCGGCGCAGCAGCCATCCAGCTCGCCGTCTCGGAACCAACTCTCTCCTAACTTCTCCTTACTACAATTTACCGAAGTTGGTTTAAAAAACCTATCTGGCTGTGTTTTCATCTGACCAATCAGGGTCTCAATGTTAACCTTAAGCTCCGCCTACAAAAATTCTGTGTATCCAATGAGGAACGTTATACTTTTCGTGGTGGGGCAATGTTTTTAAAGTTTGCAACGTAACAGAGACGCTAAAAAGTCTCACGCTAAAACCTGCAGCTGGTGTGGTCCTTTTAGCGTTATCGTAAGATCTATACTGTTCTTCTGGAGGGCTCTATCTTTTAACATGGGCTGGGGGATGGTCCTTGACGTACCTGATTGGTTGGTTGGTTGGTTGGTTTGGGGAAGGAGACCAGACAGCGTGGTCATCGGTCTCATCCGATTAGGGAAGGATGGGGAAGGAAGTCGGCCGTGCCCTGTGAGAGGAACCATCCCGGTATTTGCCTGGAGTGATTTAGGGAAATCACGGAAAACCTAAATCTTGATGGCCGGACACGGGATTGAACCGTCGTCCTCCCGAATGCGAGTCCAGTGTCTAACCACTGCGCCACCTCGCTCGGTGACGTACCAGAGACGCGAAAAAGTCTCATGCTAAAACTTGCTGGTGGTAGTGGCCTTATTTGTGTTATCGTAAGATCTATACTGTTTTTCTGGAGGGCTCTAGCTTTTAACATGGGCTGAGGGGGGGGGGGGTGGTCCTTGACATACCTGAGACGCGAAAAGTCTCACGCTAAAACGTGCGGGTGGTGAGCCCTAGTGGTTAGCTGGCGACATGGGTGTCCAGTCCGTCCGTTATCGTAGGGCCTTCTAGCTTAACACGGTTCTGCTCTCGGCT
This sequence comes from Schistocerca gregaria, assembly GCF_023897955.1. NCBI lineage: Eukaryota > Metazoa > Arthropoda > Insecta > Orthoptera > Acrididae > Schistocerca > Schistocerca gregaria. Next base: position 519,516,890 of record NC_064922.1, on the reverse strand, counting down.
TCTATTCTCGTTTCTCCCTTCGGAATTGCGTCAGTCTCTCGGTGGGAAGGTACGACATGCATTTAGGTATTCTTGTGTTAGTCTGTGGTATTCCATTTGCTCACTCGTTGCTCGTATTACTTTGCTTAATTTAATGTCACGATTTATTCGGAGCTATGTGACATACTACTAGATTTGCTTATTATGTCAGGGTTTTCATGGAAGGTGTTGGATTTGCCTGACACCTTACACGGGGAGTCGGGCATTCAATTTATTAACATCTTACCAACCGTCAGATGAATCGGAGTGGGAAAACGCTGAAGGAATTTGCGTTTCACGGAGTATCACCATGCTCTGTAAAACAAAAGAGCATCAAAAGGGAAAATAGACGTCTTAAATCGAACTCGGCTGTGAACAGCGGAGGGAGACCGACGATAGTTCACAGTCTGGTTGTAGTGCAGGCAGCCAGTACATCCACCAGCTAAACTCGTAGCACCTGGAAGAGACGACTGGGTCGGTCTACGTAATATTGTCCAGAAAATGGAAACAACAACTCGGCTGTACACTCGACAGCTCGCTGTTGATGGGTCACGCTAAGAAAACCTGAGAGACCACAAATGAATCACGTTTCCTGTTGCAGCAGGTCCATGGTCGTGACTGGATGTGCCGTTACCCAGGCTATTGGCTACTGGAAACGTGCACCACTCAACGAATGCAGAAAAGTGAGGTCGGTATTGTTCTGTGGGGGTTATTCACCTGGGCGTCCTTGGGACCTGTTTTAGTAATAGAAGGCAACTAGACAGCTATGTACTAGGGGGACATTATTGCGGAACTCTTACAGCTGTTATGGTTGATGTCTTCCCCAGCGATGGCAACTTCGATCAGTACAACTGTTCGCGCCACAAGGCCAGACTCGGCTATGGTGGTTTTAAGAGCATGATTGTGAGTTCAGGCTGATATCCTAGCCACCATATTCGTCCGATGAGAACGAGATGGAACACATCTGGGACAATACAGGGCACCAGCACCGTGTACCCAAGCCACCGACTCGTAGTTTACGGGTTTTGCATGACCTCTCGGAGACAGCTTGTGCCACATACCTCCAGAAACCTACCAAGGATTTGCCGAACCTATGCCACGCAGAACCGCTGTTGTATTGCGTTCCTATGGTGTACCAACGTGGTAGTAAGCAAGTGGTCATAATGTTTTGCCTCATCAGTACTGAAATGTTAAAAATATTACGCTTTTAAGACAACTAGTACTTAATTTGGCAGGTGCTATGGAAGCTAAGGAGTTGTGGAAGGAACAGACCTCAGTGAATGATATTCTGTTGTGGTCTTCAGTCTGAAGATTGTTTTGATACAGCTCTCGATGCTACTCTAATCTTTGCAAGCCTCTTCATCTCCGAATAACTACTGTAACTTACGTCCTTCTGAATCTCCTTGTATTCATCTCTTGATCTCCCTCTATGGTTTTTATCCCCCACACTTACTTCCAGTACTAGTGTCCTGTAAACGAATCCCTTGTTTTAGTCAGATTGTGCCACAATTTCTTGTCTCCTCAGATTCTATTCAGTACTTCCTCATTAGTTACGCGATCTATCAGTGTAACCTTCAACATTATTCTGTAACACCATATTTTAGAAGCTTCTTTTATATTCTTGTCTAAAATGTTTATAGTCCATGTTTCACTTTAAAAGAAAATTGTTCAAATGGCTCTGAGCACTATGGAACTCAACTGCTGTGCTCATCAGTCCCCTAGAACTGTTCTTGTGTCCAACCATATTTACATGATGAACTACATATGCAGTGAAATCTATAAATATGGTTGAACACATAGATCAGGTCTTTTTATCAGTAAAGAAAGTTTATTGACATACTTGATGATACGGCTGAGAATTTTACACATGCCGAAGTAGTGGTTGTGAAATAAATAAAACCAGTAACCGCTCAGTGAAACATGTGCCATTTCATTTTCTGCTGCCGAGTCTTTCTCCCGCATATTCCACCTTGCCTGGCAAACAATGTAGTAACATCAGACATTTCCCCGATGACGGAGTCGTCCATATTGGAGAAACAGACAGAGAAAGTTGTAGTCAGTTTTAATATGATTTCAAAGTGACGGAAAGATTTGTAGCTTGAGTTTATGCTACTGCTTTTATGTGTGGTTTTGAAATGAAACCATGGGACACTATGGAGTTGTTAAAGTAAATTTGTTAATTTTTATGCCGATTTTAGCTTGTCATTCAGGAATTTAATTTGTTTGGGTGTTATGAGTTGATGAAAGTTTCGAGATGTGGGGTTTGGACAAGGAAAACTGCGAATTAATTTTCAAATATAGCGTATGAAACGATGGGCATTTAAAAAGTGTATGTCCTAACAGTTCCAAAGTGAACCACCTCCTTAAAACAGTTGATTGACTACTTTTTGCCAATTTCTTCTTGTATTCGTTGCTTACTGCGGTAATGAAGGGTAATTTTGTGAAAAATTTTCAAATAATTTTTTTTATATTGTTGGTATGGAAGAGTTAAGAGGTAAATGTTTACGTTAAAGCGTTAATACAATAAGTCCAGTATTTAAGTTACAAACTTTGCATGTATCTCAAGGTAGCATGATGCACGACACCCAAATTAATCTGTCTGGAATTGTGTAATCATCCAGTACATGGGAATGAGATCACTTAGCGAAGTTTAACACACTTTATACGCAATTTTAAAGCTTTTAGAAATTTTTCCTCAGGCACCCTACGACGCAAAAAAAAGTGAAACGTTTTGCTGTCCATGCAGTAAAACTCGAGCATCAGGCATGATTTTTTAAGTTATTAATTCTTTACTACTAACTATTTTCACATTACGTTTTGCAGACATTATCTAGATATACAATTAAACTACTTGCAAAAGTATATCATTGTGCGACACATAGTTTAGGTGATGTGGCGTCATAATCAATGATAACCGTGAAAAACTACAGTATCTCAACCATAATGTCAAATATTTAACACATAAACTCATTTTTGGAGGAATCAGGCGTTTGAAGCTGTTTTATACATGGGAGGTCGATTCTTTAACGAAGTGGAGGTGGCGAGTTACTGGTAGTACGGTAATTACAGTGTGCACTACGACATTTAAGCAATCATTCAGACCGAGCTCCAGAACCGAATAGAACAGTGAGTGGTGCAATGGGAAATATTCTCTGCCACACACATTACGAAGGTTTGCAGAGTGTGGATGTAAATGTAGGTACATGATATGAATTGTGTATAGCTAAAGCAATTACTTCTTCCCTCATTCTTCTCCAAACTATGATACAAATAGAGGGCGACAAAGAAATTAACTGAATTTCAGTTACTAGTAATGTGTGGAAAGCTGTCTGGTAGTTACGAAGAGTTTTTCTACGAGGTGGCCTTAAGAAATAAATCGATGTTAGGGACAGTGAAAACGTATATAGTAATCCGTCTTCGTCAGCTAGTGTTGCAGGCTACAGTGTACTTGACTTCTGATCAGAACTTAAATAATGTTATCGAAAATTCCGGTGGCTGGATCAGTAATGTTTCGATAAAATATGTACGAAGAATTAATGATGAGTGATTTCGGTATGATTTCTACGTCTAGCCTTTTCCGAGTACCTTGTAAAGCTGAAGATCTTTGTAACGAAGGTATTTACCACAACAGAGTGTTCCAACTTTCTATTGTTAAATACCTTGTAAGTCGTATCAACAAGAATATACAGATCTGCTGCAGTGTGTTCTTCCTTAATACTGCCATTAGCGATGGAAGCGACAAGTAAATGAATTACACTTGAGCTATTTTGTTTGCGTGTGGGAAAAAGTGTTTGTAGATTTGATGGAAGCTTTGTGCTACTGCCGATATCTTTGAAGAACTAATTAAATGTAGTTAAGATGATATAAATGAGTCGTATGTCTAGACCATTCTGAATCAGAGTTAAATTCTAAACAAAAATTCTTCGGCCATTGGAAAGCGAAAAAGTTATTGCCGATATTGTAGGGATACGTTTGTGACAGCACGAACATCTGCACAAGTGTAACAATGAAACTGTAGAAAACATGGCCCATTAATAAAATTAGGGACATTTATGAATGGTTTCGTAAAAAAGACAATGATTTACTTTGCATTATAACTTTGTTTCTAAATATAACAAACATTTGCTCAGAATATTGTGTTAAATGCCTCATGAGTTCGTTTTTTCTCATACCACTGAACTTGCAAATAAGTTCAAAGTTTTCATTGACGTTGGTTGCATTTGGGCATTGAAATGTATGAATGGTAACGTGTGAAAATTTGTGCCAGACCAGTGCTTGAAACTGGATTTACCGCTTCATGCTAGCGCTGCTTAACCGCCTCGGGCACCCAAGTACACTTACCTTGTGACCCAAGATCTCGGCCAGTTACTCACTGCTGAGGTAGCATCACCTGCCCATGAACTCCTTACTTGCAGATTCCTGCAAGAGATAGTGGATGGTGTGCATCCGCGCTGAAGGAGAGGATCTTTGGCTGTTTTCACCTTCTGGACATATATACACTGAAGAGCCAAAGAAACTGGTACACCTGCCCAATATCGTGTAGCGACCCCGCAGGCACGCAGAAGTGCCACAACACGAGTTGGAAGGGGCTTAACTAATGTCTGACGTAGTTCTGGAGGAAACTGACACCATGGATCCTGCAGGGCTGTCCATAAATCTGCAAGAGAACGAGTGGGTAGAGATCTCATTTGAACAGCACGCAGAATGGCATCCCAGGTGTATTCAATACTCTTCAAGTGTGGAGAGTTTGGTGGCCAGTGGAAGTGTTTAAACTCAGAAGAGTGTTCCTAGAGACACTCTGTAGCAATTATGGACGTGTGGGGTGTCACATTGTGCTGCTGGAATTGCCCAAGTCAGTCAGAATGCACAGTGGCCATAAATGGATGCAGATGATCAGACAGGATGCTTATGTACGTGTCACCTACACGTATCGTGGGTCCCATATCAATCCAAATGCACACGCCCCACAGCATTACAGAGACTCCACCAGCTTGAATAGTCCCCTTCTGACATGCGGGGTCCATAGATTCATGACGTTGTCTCCATACCCGTATACGTCCACCCGCTCAATACAATTTGAAACGAGACTCGTCTGACCCGACAACAAGTTTCCAGTCATCAACAGTCCAATATCGGTGCTAACCGGCTCAGGCGAGGACTAAGGCTTTGTGTCACGCAGTCATCAAGGGTACACGAGTGGTCCTTCGGCTCCGAAAGCCCATATGGATGATGTTTCGTTGAATGTTTCGCACTCTGACATCTGTTGTACTTCCGTCACGTGTAATGATTCTCTTTAACCGCCTTTTATTTCGTTCTTGCAGGATCTTTTTCCGGTCGCAGTGGAGATTTGATGTTTTAACGGATTCCTGATGTTCACGGAACACTCGTGAAATGGTCGTACGGGAAAATCCACTCTTCATCGCTACCTCGGAGATGCTGTATCCCATCGTTCGCACGGCGACCATAACACTACGTTCGAACTCACTTAAATCTTGCTAACCTGCCATTCTAGCAACAGTAACTAATCTAACAAGAGAGCCAGGCTTTTGTTGTCTTATATAGACGTTGCCGAAAGCAGCGCTGTATTCTAGCTGTTTGCATATATCTGTATTTGTATATGCATGCCTACACCAGTTTCTTTGGCGCATCACTGTGTATATACATATGTCAGAAAAAGTTTTGCGTCACCTCGGTTCCTAGAGTCCCGGAACATGTACGGAAAATTGGAATAGACATCAACATAAACATCATTTCTACCCTTTTTATTGCTCATGAAAACAACACATTGCATCTTGTACCACCATGCAGCAACACTTTCAGAGGTGGTGGTCCAGATTGCTGTACACACAGGTACCTCTGATACGCGGTAGCCCGTCCTCTTGCACTGATGCATGCCTCTATTCGTCGTGGCATACTATCCACAAGTTCATTAAGGCACTATTGGTCCCGAGTGTCCCACTCCTCAACGACGATTCGGCGTAAATCCCTCAAAGTGGTTGGTGGGTCACGTCGTCCATGAACAGCTCTTTTCAGTCTATCCGAAGCATTTTCGATAGTGTTCATGTCTGGAGAACCTGCTGGTCACTCTAGTCGAGTGATGTCGTTATCCTGAAGGAAGTCATTCACAAGATGTGGATGACGGGGCGCGAATTGTCGTCCATGAAGACGAATACCTTGCCAATATGCTGCCGATGTGGTTGCATTATCGGTCGGAGGATGGCATTCACGTATCATACAGCCGTTACGCCGCCTTCCATGACCGCCAGCGGCGTACGTCGGCCCCACATAAGGCCATCCCAAAACGGCAGGGAACCTCCACCTTGCTGCACTCGCTGGACAGTGTGCCTAAGGCGATCAGCCTTACCGGGTTGCCTCCAAATACGTCTCCGACGATTGTTTGGTTGAAGGCATATGCGACACTTACCGGTGAAGAGAACCTGATGCCAATCCTGAGCGGTCCATTCTGTATGTTGTTGGGTCCATCTGCACCGCGCTGTATGGTGTCGTGGTTGCAAAGGTGGACCTCGCCTTGGACGTCGGGAGTGAAGCTGTGCATCATGCAGCTTATTGCGCACAGTTTGAGAGGAATCACGACGTCCTGTGGCTGCAAGAATAGCATTATTCAATACGGTGGCGTTGCTATCATAGTTCCTCCGAGCCATAATCCGTAGGTAGCGGACATCCAATGACCCTGGGCTGCCTGAGCGCGGCATTTAATCGACAGTTCCTGTCATTCTATATCTTCTCCAAGTCCGAACAACATCGCTTTGGTTCACTCCGAGACGCCTGGACACTTCCCTTGCTGAGAGGTCTTCCTGGCACAAAGTAACAATGCAGACGCGGTCGAACCACGGTATTGATTCGCTAGGCATTGTTGAACTACAGTCAACAAGAGCCCTGTACCTCCTTCCTGGTGGAATGTCTGGAACTGATCTTCTGTCAGATCTCCTCCGTCTAATAGGCGCTGCTCATGCATGGTTGTTTACATCTAGGGGGCGGGTTTAGTGACATCGCTGCACAGTCAAAGGCACTGTGTCTGTGATACAGTATCCACAGTCAACATCTATCTTCAGACGTTCTGGGAACCGGGCCGATCCCAAACTTTTTTGATGCATGTGTACAGGGTGTTACAAAAAGGTACGGCCAAATTTTCAGGAACCATTCCTCACACACAAATAAAGAAAAGATGTTATATGTCCGGAAACGCTTAATTTCCATTTTAGTTTCGTCAGTATGTACTGTACTTCCTCGATTCACCGCCATGATTTCATACGAGATACTCTACCTGTGCTGTTAGAACATGTACCTTTACAAGCACGACACAACATGTGGTTCATGTACGATGGAGCTCCTGCACATTTCAGTCGAAGTGTTCGTACGCTTCTCAACAACAGATGCGGTGACCGATGGATTGGTAGAGGCGGACCAATTCCATGGCTTCCACTCTCTCCTGACCTCAACCCTCTTGACTTTCATTTATGGGGGCATTTGAAAGCTCTTGTCTACGCAACCCCGGTACCACATGTAGAGACTCTTCGTGCTCATATTGTGGACGGCTGTGATACAATACACCAATTTCCAGGGCTGCATCAGCGCATCAGGGATTCCATGCGACGCAGGGTGGATGCATTTATCCTCGCTAACGGAGGACATTTTGAACATTTCCTGTAACAAAGTGTTTGAAGTCACGCTGGTACGTTCTGTTGCTGTGTGTTTCCATTCCATGATTAATGTGATTTGAAGAGAAGTAATAAAATGAGCTCTAACATGGAAAGTAAGCGTTTTCGGACACATGTCCACATAACATATTTTCTTTATTTGTGTGTGAGGAATATTTCCTGAAAGATTGGACGTACCTTTTTGTAACACCCTGTATATATTGTAAATAAGTGTCTAATAGTTTGAAGTAATTTCATTGCTTTGATGATATTGTGTTAAATGTAAGTGTTGTGACCTGTTTTTCTTTTTTTTCTCATATGATATCGTGGAACAGATGCTTAAGTAAGTGTCCAAAATTTTGTTTAATTACCTTGCGTACTGTAGTTTATTTTTTGCGGTCTTACTGTGTTTCAGTGAGGATGGGTCTATAATTAAATGGATCTTAAGAAAATTATAAGTATGGATATCAGCAATATGCAAACTTTGTGACAAATGTTTTTCTTTGTGTTGAGAAAAAATGGTTCAAATGGCTCTGAGCACTATGGGACTGAACTGCTGTGGTCATCAGTCCCCTAGAACTTAGAACTACTTAAGCCTAACTAACCTAAGGACAGCACACACACCCATGCCCAAGGCAGGATTCTAGCCTGCGACCGTAGCTGCAGCGCGGCTCCGGACTGGAGCGCCTAGAACCGCACGACCACCGCGACCGCCTGTGTTGAGAAAACAACACTCATAGAGGTGGGCAAATTTGTAACAAACTTATAGCTGTTTGTTATAAAGAGGCACTATGCCAGCCCATTTTTCTGAGAGGTGAATTTCACTCTACTTTACCTGTCTTGGATTTCATATCACAATGTTATCCTGAAATGGGATGAATTGTGATAATGTTACACAGTCCGAATTCTTTAAGGCACATAAAAACTTTATTACTATCAAAATTAATACTAACGAAAACAACATAAAAATTCTATATGTGTGGGAAGTAAATATCCTTGTGTATATCTGTACAAGGTTGTGCTACAGAAAGTATGTGTGACAGTCGTGGGCAAGTTTACGACAGTGGTTTCTTTTCCTTCTTTAGAATCTCTGGATGCTGGTGCGACGCCAATGGACCGTCGGCTGTTGCTGCTGCCGCCGCGTGTATCGACTTCCCGTAGGTGTGAAAGATGCATCCACCGAAGGGCCTCGTGCAGGCGACAGGTCGGCGCTGACTCCAGGGTTCCGGCCGACAGACGGCGCGGGAAATCGAGTGAGGCGCTATCTCCGCCGAGTTAGGCCGCCCGCAGCGCACAGGAAGCCGAGCCGCCGCCGCCGACTCCCGACTAAATCTTCCACGGTTCGTTCGCAGCTGCAGCTCTTCAGCAGTTAGGTATTTGGTAAACTGCAGTACACACTAGTGCTGTACTTGAACACGACTCCAAGTGCTCGAGCAATTTACTTCACAATCCGAGAAAAGTTTGAGTCTGCTCTAGCTTCTGATCGCCGGACGATCTAACGAGGTGTTTAAACGTCGTTAATAAACAACGGTTATCTACATGAAAATAAAAATCAGTTGCCATATGTAAGAAAGAACATAACCTGAGAAGGGATGGACCAGTTTTGTGTTTTTTTGTTGTGTTCGTAATTGTGGATGATAATGTGTCCTCGAAATCTTTCTCGGAGTCATGTCTGAATAAAATATTCTCGCTTTTCAAGCCGCTTCAATTCGAATAAACTTCTCGAGCTTTCGATGGCCACCTCGGTCATCGTCGTCAGGAGTAAGACCGCAGGGGAAATATATGGTAATGATATTTTTGATATGGAAAAGAAAATTAAAAATATTCGTTCGGTTTGGCAGTTCTGCTTTCTCATGTTTTTGTAACAAAAAATCAATTTGAGAATATATATATATATATATATATATATATATATATATATATATATATTTCAGAGTATATATATATATATATATATATATATACTCTGAAATTTCATTTTTTGTTACAAAAACATGCGACTGCAGAACTGCCAAACCGAACGCAATTTTTTTATTTTGTGAAGCATTGTAGGGTTAACTAGTCAATAATAAAAATAATCGTGGAATAAGGACTGCAGTATGCGCTAGAGCGCAAATCATATGTTGAAGCAGCTACTAGTAAATAAATATGAGATGTCAGTAGTAGTTCAGTCAAATTATGGAGTTTGTGCTCGTCATGCCATCTAGTAAGGTCTGTTGGTACTATGTCCACGAATAGTTTTGCCGCTACAATTTATTCTATTGATCGTAACTGCAGTCAGTTTACTATGATTTGTTTCACGTGTTAGACGGTTAATTCAAGATTTTCTTCCTTGTTTCATTTAACCGTTATCGTATTGTTTCCAAGCTGATTAAAAGACGGTCTACGTAGGAGTTCCGCAAATTAGTCACAGATTGATATTCATACAGGAATCAACTGCGCTTGTGCAATATACGCAGACGTCAGCATTTGAGAAAGGACGTATAGCTGGGCTCAAACAAGCCATATGGCGTAAACGATGAATCGGTTGTCGTTGCCTAGGAGCGATGCTACTATTCGACGATGTTGGCAGAAATGGGTGAACCACGGCCGAAAACAGCGTCAAGAAAGAAGCGGTCTACCTAGAGGAACAACAGAGCGCGAGAACCGAGCAAGCGTCAGAGAGGCGTTGAGAGCCCCGAATTCATCGTTATCATCGATCCGATGTGCAACGGGTGCTTCAGGGACGGCTCACAGGAGGGGGCTGAGCTTACGTCGCCCCTTGTGCCGACTGCCATTGACCTCTGTACACCGACTAGCCAGTTTCATGTGGTGCCGGGGACATTCGGCCTGGAATCTGATTGGTTCAAATAGAATTCTTTTCATTGGTGAGTCCCGCTTTGAACTGAGCCGTGATGACCAGCGGAGACGTGTCTGAAGGTGGCCTGGAGAGCAACGTTACTGTCGCCCGCCAAACAGCCCGACAAGCAGGAGTGATGGTCTGGGGTACCATTTCATTTCATACCAGGACTCCTTTGATTGTCGTCCGCGGCACCTTCACAACACAGCAGTACGTCGACGATATTCTATGCCCCATTTTGTCGTCCTTCATGGTTAGACATCCTATGCTAATGTTTCACCAAGATAATGTCCTTCCGTACACTGCTCGTCTTCGTAGTTGCCAAACCGCCAAGCCCTACGTTGACCAGCAAGATCATTGGGTCTCCCCCCAATTGAGAATGTTAGAACCAACATGGAAAGGGCCCTATAACGGTTTCAGGATTTAGACAATCTAACGCGTCAATTGAACAGAATTTGGAACGTTGCCTCTCAGGAGAACATCCAACAATTCTATAAACCAATGCCAAGCTGATTAACTGTTGCGTAAAGACCAAAGGTAGACCAACGCGTTATTGACTTGCTCAATTTGTGAAGCGCTTTCTCCTGAATAAATCATCCAATTTTTCTCAAATTGTAATCATTTGTTTATCTGTAAACGTACATCACATATACTGATTTCCGCCCCATTCGGATAACTTCTTCGTGGTGCATTGTTTTTTTGTGTTAGAGTGTATATTGTTAGAATTTTAGTTTCATCATTTAGTGTTAGGTTTAAAAATACTTCATAAATATTTATATAGTAACAAATGCCGTAAGAGAACCATTACAGCAAATTAATTCGCATACAAGATTTTTTGCTGCAGTGGAATTTAACGCTACTTCCTCATTCGTGTTCACGAAATTTAATGCAGAGCTATAGCATCACGTTGCGGTTAGTTCACATTTTATCGCGTATCGCTTCTGCTAGTAATACGCTAGTCAGTCATCACGTGATTGTTCTAGCCGGCACACTGCACTCGCATTCGGGAAGACGACGGTTCAATCCTGCGTCCGGCCATCCTGATTTAGGTTTTCCGTGATTTCCCTAAGTCGCTCCAGGCAAATGCCGGGGTGGTTCCTTTCACAGGGCACGGCCGACTTCCTTCCCCATCCTTTCCTAATCGGATGAGACCTATGATCTCGCTGTTTAGTCTCTTCCCCCCAAATCAATCTAAATCCATCGAGCAGGCACGATAACATACCGAGGTCTGCGGCGTATGGAGAACTCACGCGGGCATTCGAATACGAGTATTGTTTGCCTTGTCCTAACAGAGATTGTGTTTAATGGTGAAGTCAGTATCACTGGAAGCTGTAACCCCCACTGTCTTACGTTAATATTGCGATTCTGTTGAACAAAGGTTGTATTTGACAGCATCTTGCTTGATGCTGTCACTGAGTTCGAGCAAGGGAAGGGGAGTGTCTCTAACTTGTACTGTCCCCTGTGGGATATTACTTACAATTACCGCTCTAAGTGTTTACTATGCAGGGCGAATTCGTCACTGCTTGCAGTGGTTCTAAACTGAGTAATAAGCGGATGACGTGGACATAAAGAAACAGTTTATCGTTGAAATATTCATCTATCGGATCTTAGAACTTCCAAATTCCCGAGAGGAACCTTCACAAAAGTACTTTTCATCCAGCTGTAAGCAAAACACTAACGATTAAAGGGAAACGAGCATTGTTAGTACATTATTAAACAAGTAGTGATTACAGAGTCAAGGACAATATGCCGTAACTCTACAAGCTAAATTTAAACTAGTCTTTGCGGATACTGCCGGCGGGAAGCTTTCTTCATAAAACATAGAGATCAGAGAGTTTATTACACTCAAGAGACCTCCGTTAAGGCGACAAAGGAGTGTGGTCGTGATATATTTTTACCACACAGCGATGTCGAAGGGGTTTTTCAGCATCCAGCTGGTCGCCACAATGCTCCAGCCCGATACAATTGCTCGTACCATATTAAAACGGTTGCGCGTTTATCGTGACCGTCGTTACGTGTCTCTGTTCAAGATAATGAACAGTAAAATATAACGAGACTTTAGGTACCAAATGCCAGAAGCCGAATGTGGCGTCTTCCGAACATGCCATGTAACAGAAACCGCTTATTTCTGAACAAGGAGAATAGGGCGAGAGGTCCACGCCCCTGGATGGTATGAGTAAGACGCGTGCTTTGAGGGATATAAATATTTCTTTTGCAAATACTTTTTTACATTTTTTCTCTATAACTACAAAAATTCCTATTTTTCAGTTATTAGTACATAATATTTACAAGTTTTATCAGTGTGCTAGATCTTTCAGTTTATTTCTTTTCTGTTCTGTTTTTCTTAAACCAAGGAGAACCTGTGGCTATTTAATCTTAATTGAACGTCCGATGCTCTAAATGTTGAGTGTATGATGTTCTATTTTGTATATCAGCTGGAAGCTGATCATTGTTTCGTACGCACTCTAGAAGCCGAGAATTTCCTTGTCCGTATCCATATTACACCACTTGTCTCACTGACATGTAGTTCATTTCTGGTATTGTGAAGTACAAGCAATACTAAAATGGAAAATAAACGGAACTACGAGTTATCGGCTGCGGCACTATATTACAGAATTTAACTAGAATTTTAGTTCACCTCGGCCAGACCTGTTCTGCCAACCGTGTAGAAAGGCAATAAAGCAGAACAGCGATCCCATGTTACACAGCGCCTGGAGAACAACAAACATATCGCGGCAGTTTTGCGCCTGACAAAACAAACTACTTGCGAAATTTCAAATGCTTTAGATGGTCTTCAAGAAGAAGATATCGATGTGAATGTGATCGTCGTGCCTTGTTATAAATTTTCCAGTGAGCTCTTGTGACGTGAGGCGTATAAGGTAGCGTTTCTGGATAATCGCCACTCATTTATGATGGACAACTTGAGGCTGAATACCAATGTGTATCGTAATTCTTAAGTAATCCTTGAGGTATAGTATTAATTCCATTACTGAGTACTGGATATTTTTCTCATTCACATAAATAAACAGAATCAGAATTCAGTGAATTTCTTTAATGACTTACCTGTCTTAAAATGAAAACGTATGCTACGTTACATCTTCTGTTTCAAAGTTTATTTAACTTATAAATGGTTTTTGACAGTACTTCTACGAAATTTGATTTCACTTAGTGGTTATTGGTGTTTAGTAGAGTAACAATGTAAAAGATAGACTATTAAATATAGTATGACAAGTTTTTCTCTATTTTTAACACTTTTAAATTTCAGTTGGATTTTTGTTCCTAGGTACAAGGCAATGTTGTACCTTGGAATGCTTTATCACTTTTGGGAAAGCCTTACTTTTCCGGAGTAGTTTCTGTTATTTTAGAAAGAGACTACACAACATAAAAAATGAATCCATCAGTTAACAATGGAATCAGAAAATGTATTATACTTCTATTAAATGGCTCGCTAGAGGAGCAACACTCTCCCCTACTGTAGGTAAGAATAGCAGAAATTAGAGAGCCAAGGGAAAGTGGAGGATAGAAATGAAGGCCTGGTCTGGGACATTATGAGGAAAGTTTGGTTGTATTCGATAATAATGTTGCATGTTTCAGTAAAGCCATCATGCCAGAGTAGGCCGAAAACTTAGACGGAGGATGGCTGCGTTAGTACTGTATTTCCAATGCGTACTTGAGGTGCCTAGAAGCTAAAGCAGATAAAAACAGTGTCCGGAAATGTAAAGTAGACTGGAATACTAAATATTGAGAGAGCAAGTTGTGATTCCTAAGGGTGCTGAGAGGATTCCACAACTTGCTCAGAAGATAGACCTTGTTGCTATCAATAAGATTATCAGCCAATCTCATTTCAGTGAACTCCTTCAGAAAATGGAGTTGCAGTAACGAAAAGCTGCAGCATGCCGTTTTCTCTTATTACATTTTATTGCTTTTCCCTCCGATAACCAATGTTCCGCCACTGCGGATTTGTCGAGTTTTTGTAACCTTGTGTGGCTGCGGTGCTCCACATACTTTCCCTGAACAGGACGAATACTTCGACCAATGTATGCTTTACTACAGTGGCATGGAATCTTACAAGCACAGGACTTCCTTAACACAAGTGCCAGATCATCCTTAAAAGAACCAACAGGGCACTAATCTTAAATGACGGATGACACTCAGTATTGGCGTAAGAACTTAAATATTTTCCTTGATGTACATCACACGCTCATAGCATATGGTAGGAAAGTTCTGAATTAGTTTTGTCTTCCTGTACTTCTGGTGATGATCCAGATTCCAAGGCGTGGCGGATCTGCTTCCCAGAAAATCCGTTATGTTTAAATACAGACTTAAGTTTTTCAGTTTCCTATGTTAACCTTTCCGCACTAGTTACGGACCAGCGTCCTAAGGCCCCAGTACGTTGCTATTGCGGATAACAGTCTCACACAGGAGTCGGCCAGTACGCGTACGCTTGCGGTGGTATACTAGACCCCAGAGTGCAATCATTCCGTTAGTAAAGGAGACCGACCAAAAAATGGGAGCTTTCCAACAATGAGATAACCCTTTTCACGAAAAATGTATAAAGAATATTATCTAATGGGAGTGATCTTTAGCAAACTGGCTGGAAGACAAAGAGGGTTCTTTACTGCCTGGAATTACGAGCGGGGAACACTGCCCAGCTGTCGAGTCGTAAATGAGTTCTTTTAAGACAAAATTTAATAGTGGGGAGCAGGCTGTTGCAGGCACTTTGAGGGGCTGTGCTAATTAACTTCGCTCGTCAAGTCGCGATGTCGGAGGCGTCTGCGACTGACTTCTGCCGTTTCTCAGTGTCCCGCCAGAAGCCAGCGCGGAAACACGACTGAGAACGAGAGTGAAACGGAAGACACGCACAAAGGAGACAATCTGCTGGAAAGCAGAGCACTACGAAAACTTAACGGACTCGCACTTAGTAAATTGGCAGTGGACATTGTGTGGTACACCTGACTACGTGCGCTGGTGGCAAATTGGATGATCAGCACTATAATATTGCTCCCTAATGTATACAAAAATGTTTCGTTTGTGGACAATCGTAAGCAAATGCAGAAAGACTTGGACAAAACTTCATTGAACGGCAACTCTCCCCAAAAGTGGTTTATGTATGAGTACAAAATGTGAGAGAGATTATTATTAAATTATCACTATACTCATTCTCGAAGTACTTGTAATCTAAATCCTCACGTGTTCGGGCCCTTAAAAAGGGCCTTGAAGAGTCGACTTTTCCTGTCGGAAGAGGATGTGCAGCAAGCAGTTATGGAGTTCTGCACGCAGCAGGACGAGTTGTTTTATCAAACTGGTATCTTCAAACTAAACGCAAACTTTTTGATCACCCATTATACACTCCTGGAAATTGAAATAAGAACACCGTGAATTCATTATCCCAGGAAGGGGAAACTTTATTGACACATTCCTGGGGTCAGATACATCACATGATCACACTGACAGAACCACAGGCACATAGACACAGGCAACAGAGCATGCACAATGTCGGCACTAGTACAGTGTATATCCACCTTTCGCAGCAATGCAGGCTGCTATTCTCCCATGGAGACGATCGTAGAGTTGCTGGATGTAGTCCTGTGGAACGGCTTGCCATGCCATTTCCACCTGGCGCCTCAGTTGGACCAGCGTTCGTGCTGGACGTGCAGACCGCGTGAGACGACGCTTCATCCAGCCCCAAACATGCTCAATGGAGGACAGATCCGGAGATCTTGCTGGCCAGGGTAGTTGACTTACACCTTCTAGAGCACGTCGGGTGGCACGGGATACATGCGGACGTGCATTGTCCTGTTGGAACAGCAAGTTCCCTTGCCGGTCTAGGAATGGTAGAACGATGGGTTCGATAACGGTTTGGATGTACCTTGCACTATTCAGTGTCCCCTCGACGATCACCAGAGGTGTACGGCCAGTGTAGGAGATCGCTCCCCACACCATGATGCCGGATGTTGGCCCTGTGTGCCTCGGTCGTATGCAGTCCTGATTGTGGCGCTCACCTGCACGGCGCCAAACACCCATACGACCATCATTGGCACCAAGGCAGAAGCGACTCTCATCGCTGAAGACGACACGACTCCATACGTCCCTCCATTCACGCCTGTCGTGACACCACTGGAGGCGGGCTGCACGATGTTGGGGCGTGAGCGGAAGACGGCCTAACGGTGTGCGGGACCGTAGCCCAGCATCATGGAGACGGTTGCGAATGGTCCTCGCCGATACCCCAGGAGCAACAGTGTCCCTAATTTGCTGGGAAGTGGCGGTGCGGTCCCCTACGGCACTGCGTAGGATCCTACGGTCTTGGCGTGCATCCGTGCGTCGCTGCGGTCCGGTCCCAGGTCGACGGGCACGTGCAACTTCCGCCGACCACTGGCGACAACATCGATGTACTGTGGAGACCTCACGCCCCACGTGTTGAGCAATTCGGCTGTACGTCCACCCGGCCTTCCGCATGCCCACTATACGCCCTCGCTCAAAGTCCGTCAACTGCACATACGGTTCACGTCCACGCTGTCGCGGCATGCTACCAGTGCTAAAGACTGCGATTTAGCTCCGTATGCCACGGCAAACTGGCTGACACTGACGGCGGCGGTGCACAAATGCTGCGCAGCTAGCGCCATTCGACGGCCAACACCGCGGTTCCTGGTGTGTCCGCTGTGCCGTGCGTGTGATCATTGCTTGTACAGCCCTCTCGCAGTGTCCGGAGCAAGTATGGTGGGTCTGACACACCGGTGTCAGTGTGTTCTTTTTTCCATTTCCAGGAGTGTATATTTACGGCCTTTCCCTAGAGATTACAACTATTTTTTCAGACTTCCAAACGTCTTCATGTTGAAAATGGAAATGAAGTCCCATGCTTCTTTACAGAGCGTAGGGGAACGATGCGGGAGACCCGCTCCTCTGTACCAGGCAAGGTCCTAATGGAGGTGGTTTGCCATTGCCTTCCTCCGACCGTAATTGGGATGAAAGATGATGATGATGAAGACGACACAACAACACCCAGTCCTCGAGGGAGGAAAAATCCCTGACCCTGCCGGGAATCGACCCCGAGACCCCGTGCTCGGGAATCGAGAACGCTGCCGCGCGACCACGAGGGGCGGACGTCTTCATGTTATCTGTCACTAATAAACGCAAGGGTTGTGCCAGTCGCCATTACGGGCTCACTCACTTGCTGCCGAGAGATTAGAACGTGAAACCTAGGGTGACTGCAGTCTCTTCGTTGCCCGTAGCGGAGAGTTTTTTGTTGGCTACAGTTTTAGGACTACCAGTAGCTGACGGGAATTTAAATGCGCTGCAGTCTGCCGTACAATTTCCGCGTCCCCCAAGTCAGAAACATTAGTTTCGGCGATGGGTGTTACGATACTGTATTTGGCACAATACTGTAAGAAAAAGGGGTCCGAGTGGAAAATTATTGTCGCGATGTTAAGATAACGAGAGTTTTTTATGAGATTTTATTCCTTGATGAAGTCAGAAAAGTCAAATACTTTTTTATCCGCGTTTGTTCTGGTCAACTTTATGGCTGTGACAGTCTACAAGTTTCAGTTCCTATGAGTCATCATGAGAATATCTATATTAAAATAAAAGTTATACGTGCAATTGTCGTCTAGCACCAGGCGCGTTTACTTCCAGACTTCAAGTTATCACAAAGGGTGCCACACTATTTGATATAATTACTTTTGTAATATGCTAATGGTCCTGATGATAATGGAGTCAAAACTAATAAATTGTTACAATTCCACAAACGCATCAAGTCAGTTGCAAATTAAAAAATAGCATTTTTCAAGATATATAATGTGCTGCAATTTGACAATGTCACATTTAATTTTAAAAAATTGAAGTTGAATTAGTCGGAACACTACACCTTGTGACACTAAAACTCGAGCCTGTCCCGTCACTTGTCAAGACACGTAAATGAACGTCCAAACGAGGTCAGATAACAAAGAAAGAGATCCAAACTAATTAAAATCAGGTTTATAGGCCTAAGGATTATTGGTCCCGACATTACACCTAATATTGCTGAATTTCAGTGTTAAATATCAGTTCTGATTCAATGTCTGTGTAACGTTACATGTAGATTTCTCCCTCAAAGAACAATCGGTGAGCAAAGAGACCATTACAGACATATTCCTTACGTTCTGCGTAACAGTATACCGAAATCAGATCTATGATACAACCATCATGAAAGAATTAGCAGTTCCTCCAAAATGGTGACAACCGTTAGAATACGCTGAAAATTGATGGGCTCTTTCTTCTTGAAAAAGGCCCCTTGACACAGAAAATTTCATCCTTTGCGTCAGTTGATGCTTAGACAGGAATGGGGAAGATCTGAGAAACGAAGCCTTATCTGCATTCTGTGTCTCAGCAGGTAGAACTATACCACTGTCCTCAGCAGTAGGCAGGAGACCTATTTTGGGACGCTTACTAAGAACCAGTTACTAGAGATCACAACTAGGGCTCAGAGTTTGAGATGCAACAATTCAGGAAATTGTTTATTTTTATGTTTTAAAAACGACAAAAAATAAAAAATATTTAAATTAAAGTTCATGGTGAAGAAATAACGCTGCTACGGTCGCAGGTTCAAATCCTGTCTCGGGCATGGATGTGTGTGATTTCCTTAGGTTAGTTAAGTTTAAGTAGTTCTAAGTTCTAGGGGACTGATTACCCCAGAAGTTAAGTCCCATAGTGCTCAGAGCCATTTTTTTTTGTAATTCTGACACAGACGGCAGAGGACTTGGGAAATTAATTGGATGAAATGGATAGACATGAATATCAGCGAAAGTAAGACAAGGATAATGGAATGCTGTAGATAAGGTTTTTTCCTTGTACATCAAAATAATAGAAAGTTCAGGAAGTAAAGACAATATGGAATGCAGATTTCTAGTTGCTAGAAAAGATTTTCTGAAAAAGACAACAAATGTAACATCTAATATAAATATGTTAGGAAGTCTCTTCAGATAGTACATGGTCCAGTCACATTAATGTGTTCACCACCTATGTTAGACCTCAAAGTGAAATAACCTCCAACAGACGGCAGGTGGCAGCAATGGCAGTCTAGGGTATACTGTATAAATCGTGTCTGGGGGATGAGAGAAACAATGCAGTCGTTGTCGTAATGCGAAAACTGAACGATTTATCTGACGTCCAAAAGCATATGATCATTGACTTCAGGACCAAGTATGGAAACATTTACGAAACGGTTAAGTTCATCCCGTGCCTCCGTGGTTAAAATATATCGTGCATGGCAAAACGGCACTATTCAAATCCGGCGCCGAGGCAACTGTGTGGTACCACGACTCATAGACAACAGAGATCAACAGACAGGCGCCACGTTCATGCGCCCTTGACGACTGCTCTTCATTGGAAACGAAGGCTAAAATTTCCTCGTCAGTACTGCAAATGGTTGTCCAAGTTTTATGCTCCACTGAAAGATGGTCGTTGGCGTGTACGGCGTGAAACGTCAGAAAGCTGACTGCAGCCAGGAGGGAGCGTTATGATCTGGGCAAAGTCTGGATGACCTCGTCATTCTGGACGGCACAGTAGATCAACACAATTGCACAGCTGTCCTTGGGGACCATGTCCGCCCATGCCTGCAGTTTATTCGTCTTCGGCATGATGGCATCTACCAGTAGGACAATACAACGTGGCACACGGCTCGCAGTGTACGTGCGTGGCTTGAAGAGCACCAGAGTGAGTTTATTCGAAGAGCACGAGGATGAGTTTACCATCCTCTCCCGTACACAAAACTCCACGGATTTAAACCCTATGGAGAAACTGTGGAACCACACCGATCGGGTTGTTCGCGCCGTGGATCCTTAATCGAGAAATCTAGTTCAGCTAGCCACATCCCTGATTGTTCCTTGCAGAATTTCAATGACTCTCTTCATGACCGTCTCGCACTGCAAAAGGTGGCAATTCAGGTTTTTGGCTGGTGGTGACGTTAATGTGGCTAGACACTGTGTCTGGCCTCAGTAGCAGCAGCTTCCATAGATAAATCTGTTACAGTATCCCCTATCTCTTCAGTGTAATCATGTATTTTAACAGGTGGAGGTGGACGATTCATTATGGCACAAAGTATTCTAGCAGCAGTATGTTCTTTACCAATTGCTCACAGTGCATACTATAGCCTGATACAAACAATAGTAGTGTTTCAGAAAAGTTCACCAATTTTTGTTACTTTCAAGTCAACTGGATCTCCACAAAGGTTATAACACAAACGATTCTAGACAAACTCACAAAAAACAGAAAAGTCTACTGAAACATATTGGTCATTAGGAGTACCATCTGTAACTCCACTTAAGTGATTTGATAACTTTTTGTGGTGTAATTGTGGGCGTGTTTCCTTTACGCTTTCCAGCTGCATAAACGTTAGAACTTTAATATAATCAATAGAGTATGAAGAAAAATCACTTACACAGAAGGTCTCTGTAATTCAGTTCCCACAGAACCTGCGCTCTTATATAATGATGCGTTACGCGGCATCGTAGAAACTGTGAAACTTAGCACTAAAAGTAACAAGAATATAGTTAACAAACAGCGAACGAGGCACAAGCGAGACTCAAATCACTGACTTACAAATCAAGAACTGATCTGGAAAGACTGATGATTGCTACGACAATGGTGCCAACCGAAAGCTCATAGTTTCTCCAACAGAAGAGTAAAAGGCACAGCCTTCTACAATGTTTTCGGAAATGTGAAGGTTTGAATGAGAACGCATCGCAGATTGGGTAGCTCTCCTGAATGCACATACAATATTGAAAAATGAAATAAAAATATTTATAATTAGAATTTTGTAAGAAATTTTGCACCATCCTACGCAGAAATTACAGATTATTTTATAGACTAAAAAACTGCTGCATTCCAACTTCCTTTAAGAACTCTTAGTGTACATGTTTTTTCTCTTGCCATTCAAAGAATCCAATCACGACTTGTGTCGTTTGTTTGTATACACTCAATTCCTACTGTAATTCCGACCTGATAAGTATGCCAAATACTTGTGAACCACTCTGATATAGATATGGAAGCACCCTTTTTGCAGAGGAAACACAGTTTCCCTGTACTCTACCAATAAGCAGAAGTTAACACGTAACCTAGTGTAACACCTCGTATGATTTCCTTCTTTTCTCGTGGGCAGAAATAATTTCGTAAGCTTTGTAATAAAACATTAAGCAGTAATGTGCGGAGATAGTTGGCACATAAATTTGTGCTGGATTTCGTGTCTATCTTGGCGACGGTAATGCGTTCAATTCGCTGTTAACAGAGGATTATCAGCATTCTTACTTAATTGTTCATTATTAAACCTATTCATGCATTACTCCTATTTGATTTCGTATTTACAATCCAGTATTCACCGTATCAGAAGCCCTGTTCCTTCTCCCACTCAATTACACTAAATCACACTATATCTAACTTCAACCTATCCATTTCCCTTTTAAATCTTTTTTACCTACCTGCCAGACTAAGGGATGTAACATTTCACGCTTCGATCCGTAGAGAGCCAGTTGTTTTCTCGTGACAGCGACATAGTCGTGAGTAGTTCCCGCCCGGACACCCAAATAGGGGACTATTTTACCATCTAAATATTTTACCAAAGAGGATGCCGTCATCATTTAACGGTACAGTAGAACTGCATGCCCGCGGGAAAAATTACGGCTATACTTTCCCCTTGCTTTCAGCCGCTCGCAGTATCAGTAGAGCAAGGCGTTTTGATTGATGTTACGAGGCCAGATTAGTCAGTAATGCAGACTGATGCCCCTACAACTACTGAAATGTCTGCTGCTCCACTTCATGAACCACCCGTTTATCTAGCCTCTCAGCAGATACCCCCCGCCTCAGTAGTCCACTGCTAAATTTGCTAAAGAAAAATGAAGTGCGGTGTTGGGCAGAGAAATATCAGTCAGATTTTGATAGTGCAAAAATGCTTTGGTATATTCTTAAATCTTGTATCATCCCGACATGAATTTGAGCTGCTGTATTGCCATGGATGTATCTTTCTTCTGGACCTGGAGCCTGTCTGTTTCAAACGATGAGGAGTCGATGTCGCCCACATAGCAAAAGTCCCCAAAGGCGGACGTGGGAACCCATAAGTGACCCCGGTTAACGGCGCCTTTGCCCTTGTCGGGCGTCGAACGCGGAACCGTTTCCGGACCGTCGCTATGTTATCGAACAGAAAATGGTGACTTAAAAGCGCCTTGTGGCAGTGAAAACTACGAAAACATTATTACATATGCTTAACTCCATCGCAGTCTGCACACTTCAAATATGTGAATAACAATGGGAAGTGAGACAACTGGTATCTCCATAGCTTCTGACACTGAACTTTTAAATTATAATTTCATTAGAAGTGAGGAGTAAATCTTTCCTTCGCACGAAGTTCACTCAGCAAGCTTTTCGAGTTGGTTTGATAATAAATCTAAAGTCAAATGACAGACTCAAGCAACTGCAAGAAGAGTAAACAGCGCAACTAAAGTTCATATAAATTAAAGAAAATTTGGCTCGAACGAGTCCACATCCGAATGAAATATGATTCCTTTACTCTTTAGACTATAATCATAACAATTAGTTCACCCGTAAACGACGTAAGGTGGCAATATTGATGAAAACACTTTCACGACTACACACAGTCAAAGCTCCAGAAGCTAATGTTTCAGGACAGTTAACATGGCGGACATGGGCTTCAAATTGATGACGCAGTGCTACTCCCCTTCAATGCAGATAAGGATCATATGTACATCTTTGCCTGCCTCCTATGTTTTACTTTCTGTAGAGGAGGACATCATGTACCTATTTTTTTGAAAAGAAAGTTCGATTACGCTACTAAAAGAAAGTTCGATTACGCTACTAGAGATAAGCGCACACAATACTCTGAATTCGCCATTGTATCGAACTGGAGAATTAAGCTTAATTAACTTACGTTAATTAAGATTGATTAAGTTCCGAAGTGTTAAAAGATTAGACGTCGCATACTCAAACGATATTATGCAAGTCTTGGAGAAAATAAACAAGAATATACAGGGTGGTCCATTGATTGTGACTGGGCCAAATATCTCACGAAATGAGAGTCAAACGAAAAAACTGCAAAGAACGGAACTTGTCTAGCTTGAAGGGGCAAACCAAATGGCGCTATGGCTGGCCCACTAGATGGCGCTGCCATAGGTCAAACGCATATCAGGTGCGTTTTTTAAAAATAGGAACCCCCCATTTTTATTACATATTCGTGTAGTACGTAAAGAAATATGAATATTTTAGTTAGACTACTTTTTTCGCTTTGTGATAGATGGCGCTGCAATAGTCACAAACGTATAAGCACGTGGTATCACGTAACATTCCGCCAGTGTGGACGGTATTTGCTTCGTGATACATTACACGTATTAAAATGGACCGTTTACCACTTGCGGAAAAGGTCGTTATCGTGTTGATGTATGGGTATTGTGGTCAAAATGCCCAACGGGCTTGTGCTATGTATGCTGCTCGGTATTCTGGACAACATCATCCAAGTGTCCGGACCGTTCGCCGGATAGTTACGTTATTTAAGGAAACAGGAAGTGTTCAGCCACACGTGAAACGTCAACCACGACCTGCAACAAATGATGATGCCCAATTACGTGTTTTAGCTGCTGTCGCTGCTAATCCGCACATCAGTAGCAGAGAAATTGAGTGAGAATCGGGAATCTCAAAAACGTCGGTGTTGACAATGCTAAATCAACATCGATTGCACCCGTACCATATTTCTATGCACCAGGAATTGCATGGCGTCGACTCTGAACATCGTGTACAGTTCTGCCATTGGGGAGCAGAGAAATTACGGGACGATGACAGACTATCAAGCGACGAAGTGTCATTCACCAACAGCGGTAACGTAAACCGGCAACCACGATGGTTGCGACAAGTGGAACATTAGTGACCTTGGCGGGTTAATGTATGGTGCGGCATTATGGGAGGAAATATAATTGGCACAGACGTGCAGGAAGAGAGTCAAAGAACTTCTGGAAGGTACCGAGAGGAATGTGGAACCTACCTTCTCCAGTGCCGTCGTCAACTGCGCTAGATTTTTCGGCTAAGGATGCATAGCGCGAGCATGCCGATCAAAGTGGACTCACAGATTCTCGATTGGGTTTGAATCCGGGGAATTTAATGGCCAAGAGTACAGGAGAGTCATCCTAGTGTTCTTCGAACCACACACGTAGTTTGCGAGCTTTGTGAGACATTCATTGTTCTGCTGGTAGATGTCACTGTGCCGAGGAAAGAAGAAACTGCATGCAGGGGTGGATATTGTCTCCAGGGATAGGGGCGTACTTGTGTTGATCCATCGTGCCTTCCAGAATGACGAGGTCATCCAAGGAGAGCCACGAAAACATTCTCCGAACATAACGCTCCTTCCTCCGGCCTGAACGATACCGACGATTGTTGCACGGTCGTACACGCCAACTGCGACGGAGCATAAACCTCTCGGCACTCAGTGGACGTCCAGTTGCCGTATTTACGTGCATGTTCCAACTCCTGTCCCTGATGAACAGCACTCAGCATGCGTGCATGAGCTATGCACCTGTTGCGAAAGCCAATACGCACAAACGTTCGGGAACGATCGTTCAGCAGACACTGTTGGTAGGCCCTTGGTTCATATAGGAGGTCAGTAGCTCAACAGTTGCGCTTACATTTACCCGTACATACGAGTGTCACTCCAAAAGAAATGCACACTATTGTTGTAAGAATACAGTTTTCATTCTGCATGTGTGAAAGTTTTACAGTGTGTAGATACATCCTCCCCGCTTGTTTTCAAACTTAGTTCAACCTGTCCCCGTGAGTGGCGCCGTCACAGTATGTCTTCAAGTTGGCTGCTACACTTGACGTTCGTCAGAAGGAACGTGCTGTCATAGAAAATCTGTGCTGGGAAAACGAGACAGTGGGAAACATCCACAGGAGATTGAAAAAGGTGTATGGAGATGCTGCTGTCGATCGCAGTAAAGTTAGTCAGTGGGCAAGCAGGTTACGTAATGAAAGCGGGCACGGCAATACTGAGGATTGACCTCGCAGTGGGAGGCCTCGTACTGCACACACTCCAGACAATGTGCAGAGAGTTAACAAATTGGTGACTGCTGACAGACGCATCACAGTGAACGAATTGTCCGGCTACGTTGGGATAGGGGAAGTAAGTGTTTGCAGAATACTGAAAGTGTTGGTGTTAAAAAAGGTTTGTGCCAGGTGGGTTCCCAGGACGTTGACAGTTGCTCACAAAGAAACAAGAAAAACGGTATGTACCGAACTTTTGGAACAATACAAGAATGGTGGAGATGAATTTCTTGGAAGAATTGTGACAGATGGTGAAGCATGGGTCCATCATTTTTCACCAGAGACGAAGAGGCAATCAATGGAGTGGCATCATGCAAATTCACCCAAGAAAAAAAATTCAAAACCACACCTTCTGCTGGAAAAGTTAGGGCTACGGTGTTTTTCGATTCCGAAGGACTCTTGCTCGTGGCATCGTGCCAAGTGGAACCACCATAAATTATGATGCATATGTGACGACACTGAAGACACTTCAAGCTCGACTGAGTCGTGTTCGACCACATCGGCAAAAGCAGGGTGTTTTTCTGTTCTACGACAATGCACCGCCACATGTCAGTCAAAAAAAAAAAAAAAAAAAAAAAAAAAAAAAAAAAAAAAAAAGCCATGGAAGCGATCACAAAACTCGGATGGACAACACTGAAACACCCGGCTTACCGTCCTGACCTGCCTCCATGTGACTATCGTCTCTTTGGGAAACTGAAAGACTCTCTTCGTGGAACAATGTTTGAAGATGATGGCTCCCTTGTGCATGCTGCCAAACAGTGGCTCCAATAGGTTGGTCCAGAATTTTACCGTGTGGGTATACAGGCGCTGGTCCCAAGATGGCGTAAGGCAGTTTAGAGGGATGAAAATTATGTGGAGAAATGAAAATATTGTTCCTAAAGGATGTATCTACACACTGTAAAACTTTCAAACATGTAGAATAAAAGATGGATTTAAAAAAATAGTGTGCATTTCTTTTGGAGTGGCCCTCGTATCTCCCCAGCCGCCGTTCACCCATGTCATCTATGGCCCGTCGTGCATCACAGTTTGCTCGGCGCCGCTTTGGATAGCGCCATTTTGCCATGGAAGGTATACTTAAACCACGGCGGCACGCGAACAGTTTACAAACTTACTTTTCGCCACTGCACTGTTCTCCGCGTCCCTCACTCCCCGACACTGCCTATGTACTCTCCACTGCTGCTTCTGTCGCCTTCCTTCTGTGAGTGGTTATTGCATGGTGACGTCGAACATAGACGGTGGTCACATTAATGTGATTCGGCCGTGTGATTCGTGCTGTGTTTACCGCATGTTGCTTGTGACAAAAGTGTCCCTAATAATAATCTGAGGCTTACCCTCCTTGAAATATCAGTTCCGCATAACCATCCATTTTTGAGAGAGTTCCAAATTCTGGTCGCTTTTTGCTTGATTGCTCCGAATTGGCAACGTACTATAGAAGAAGAAACTTGAGTTCAGACTAATTTCGGTAAATAAAACTACGGCTTGTCTGAAATATCATGAAATGGTGAGACAGCCTAATTAATTCACGTTTCAGTACGGCTTACACTTCTCTCTCAGAAGTATTACAACATTCAGACGGAAAAAACTCGTCAGGTGTTTGTAGGTCGTTGCAAAGGTAAGACTGTTAAACGGAGCGAGTATCACCCGGGCCACACAAACCAGTACAAAAGCTCACACACAGTGTGTATTATCAAATGGCACTGTAAAACTAATGTGTGATCGAAACTCAAGGGCTACTGATGCACAGATGGTACGCCGTTGGCAGACAATGTAAGTTCACCACTTAAGGTGAACTGTAATGAACCATTTGCATTAAAATACAATTTCCTTTATTTTGAGTCCAGTTATGAGAAGCTATGTATTTGTTTAACTAGTATGAACATGACCCTTTATAAGCAAGGAATGACCATCTATAATTAATAGAAATTCGTCAAGTTAGGTTTTCCATAGCCACAGAGATGAATTCACGAAAAGAGGACAGTATTTTTTTAATATGTTCAAAATAACAGAAATGTTAAAGGTACGTTTCGATTAGAGAGACTCCATGCTGACAACCCAAACTATATTCTGTCCATGTTTCGACCAGTCAGTTCACACCGAGCGAGGTGGCGCAGTGGTTAGCACACTGGACTCGCATTCTGGAGGACGAAGGTTCAATCCCGTCTCCAGCCATCCTGATTTAAGTTTCCCGTGATTTCCCTAAATCGCTTCAGGCAAATGCTGGGATGGTTCCTTTGAAAGGGCACGGCCGATTTCCTTCCCCATCCTTCCCTCACCCGAGCTTGTGCTCCGTCTCTAATGACCTAGTTGTCGAAGGGACGTTAAACACTAATTTCCTCCTCCTCCTCCAGTCAGTTCACGCACTGTAGAGAAAAGCTCTGTCTTCAACTGCTAGTTTCGTAGTACCTGATGATCAGTTATCAACATGATTTGTGTTACTGTTTGCAAGAAGATAGACGAGCAGTGGCTGAAAGTTTCAGGTAAACCTCTCAGGTACTTGAAGATCTTGCACATGCTCTAGCACATACAGGTGTTTCAAGCAACTTCGAAGACATATGTACAGGAAAAGAAAAAATTAAAAACTAAGCAGTTAAGTATCTTTTACTTTCATTATTGACATTTTTATTTCATTAAGCGTAACAGCAAGAGATACAAAAGGCAATCTAGACTTGACAAACATTTCACGTAGAAAACAAGTAAATATTAGTCATAAAATTAATTGTAGTATTACTTGAGCATATTAAAGAGAGCGCACCTCAGTCACTGATACGAAATCAGCTAGAAATTATGCATCACGATGATAGAAAAGGCCAAAAAAATTCTTCGCTGACGGATACAGCAATTTTGGCATTCCAAGCAGGTCAGAAAATAGGAAATTCGTATTCTCAAGACATTGCTGTTTCAATTGAATTACTGAGACCTCTTCATCACTGAGCGCTCGATTCTGAAAGAATATTCCCAGTTCTCAGAGGTGATTGAAGTAATTAATTCACGATCGAGATCTGATTCTCATCATTTCTTCCTTTATTACACTGCTCAATAATTTTTTGAAAATACGTGGCTACAACAGGCTTCGAAGTTCTTGAGACTCCTTTCTGCGTCCCTTACCTTACGCCATGGTACTTTTTTTACTTTACATTTAACGTTTTCCATTTGATATGGAAAGAGCGAAAGTTTTTTTTTTACTCAGATACATGGATATTGTACTGTTCTAATGCAGGCAGAGTTCAGAGTTATGAGCTACAATCCTTGTGAAGATATTCATCGACGGAGCTGAAGGAGTTGGCCAACAGGAAGTTCTTTAATTCACTCTGACACCGATCTTTATCACTTAGAAGACCTTTGATATGCTCTGGTAAGTTATTGAATATATGTGTACCCATGTACTTGACTCCTTTTTGTACTAGTGTTTAGCTTTTATAGTCCTTATGCAGATCGTTTTTCGTTCTGGTATTATAATCATGTTTTGCACCATTTTGTTTAAAAAGAGAGACATCAATGAGATTTTGTAGTGAGAAGTAGTAGTTAGAATACTAAGTTTCTTAAAGCGGTCTCTGCATGATGATCTAGGACTAACACCAGATGTAATTCTAACGACTCGTTTCTGAATTTTGAAAATGTTCTCTTTGTGAGAGGGTTTCCCCAAAAGATGATTCCATAACTCATTAGTGAATGGAAGTAGGCCGAATAAACTAATTTTTTCATTTTTAAATCTCCTATTTCTGCTATCATGCGTACTGCAAATGTAGGTGAACTAAGGCGTTTCATTAAGTCTAGAGTGTGAGTTTTCCAATTTAGCTTGTGGTCAATCCGTAGCCCTAAAAATTTGACACTGTCTACAGATTTAATTTCATTGTTTGAATACATTCTATATATAGGGTCAGGTATTCTTTGTGGGGTACTAAACTGTATGTACTGGGTCATATCAAAATTCAGTGGCAATCCATTTGCTGTGAACCGCCCATTGATACTTACAAATACTTCATTAGCTGACTGCTCAGTGAGATCACGGGTACTGTTTTTGTACAAATACTTGTATCACCTGCAAATAAGACAAAATTTGCGTTTTGTGACATTGCATATGGTAGGTCATTAATATATAACAGGAACAACAAGGGACCTAAAATAGATCCCTGGGGCACCCATTGTCTGATGGTTTCAATTTTGAATGACTATTGTAATGTGGTAAGCCTGATACAGACACGCACTGTTTTCTATTAAAAAGATAGGATGAGAACCATATGCCTGATACTCCTGTTATCCCATAATATTTTAACTTTTGTGTAAGGATATCATGCTTAATACAATCAAAAGCTTTAGCCAGATCACAGAATATTCCAAGTGGTAATAACTTTTGATTTAGTGATTCTAATATTTCATTTGTAAAAGTGAATATAGCTTGATGAGTTGACAATCCTCTCCGAAATCCAAACTGATCGCGAATCAGAATATTTTTCAGTACTAAGTGTTTATAAAGTCTATTGTTCATAACGCTTTCAAACAATTTTGAAAATATTGCCAATAATGAAATCAGACGGAAGTTTTCCACTGATAATTTGTCTCCTTTTTGTGTAATGGTTTGCCATAGCATATTTAAGCATATCTAGAGAAATACCACTGTGGAGGGATTCATTACATAAGTAACTCAGTATGTCACAAAGTTCTGAGGAGCAACATTTAATTATGGTGCTGATTTAATTATAACCACTGGAACATTTGTTTCTAAGAGAGCTAATAATATTAGAAATCTCTTTCGGTGATGTAGGATACAGTTAAATTTTGTCAAACTTCGGCGGAAATGCATTTTTTAAATATTTTAAGCTGTTTTCTGAGGAACTATACAAACGTAAGTTGTCTGCTACTGAAAGGAAAAAGTTGTTGGAAGTGTCTGCAATTTTGGAGGTATCTCTTATCAACTCATTATTTACATTTAACATTATTTCCTCATTTGCTCGATTAGTTTTTCCTGTTTCAATTTTTACTATGTTCCATATAGTTTTTATCTTGTTATTAGAGGCATTTATTTTTTCTTGAAAATAAATACACTTTGAGGTCCTGATTAGTTTGTTTAGACTTTCACATTATTATTTTTTTCTCATTCCTGCCACAAAAACTTGGTTAAAAGCGCTGCATCTCTGTAGAAATGAGGAGTACCCCAAGCCATGAGAAGCGTGGCTCCCTGACAGAAGACTATCGGCAACAGCAATTTTGCGTCTTCCATTGATCTGAGTTGTTTGGTTCTGGGGTAGTAATAATAGCGTCATGGCTCATTAAAAGCAAACTTCCGCTCTGTTTCCTCCTGTTAGCAGCCGAGGCACAATTCTGAAAGCGACCCTTCTCTTTCCTAGATCTTCTGTTAAAATTCGCTGAAACGAGCTGCAAAACAATCCCCTGTTGGTCTTAAGTCACTAGTTTCCTGGACATTTCACTTTAGTTCAGCCAGTTGTCAACGAGATTTGCCATCAATAGACGTGTTGGCTTTTCTTAAAACTAGACGTGATCATCGATGTAGTGTGATAAGAAACGCGATTAATCCGTCCAAGCGGAACGTCTTGATTGACCAACGATCTAATTTCGATTGTCCTGTGCGCACCCCAATCTTAATTAGCGATGTCGATGTGTCAACATGGACACACGCACCGTCGGCTGCTGCTGTGCCCAATCATCAATAACGTGCGTTGGACGGTGAGCTCCGGAACATTTGTTCCTCAACTACCGTCGTAATCTATCGTCAGATCAACCACAGGTCGTTGTCACCTATTGCGTTTTGCAGAGAGGGGAAGTGTCGATATCAGCGTTCTATGATGAGGCGCGGACATCCTACAGATTTTCGTCTGTTTCTGGTTTCACCATCCTTCAAGAAATTTCCATAGATGGTTACGACATCAGAACGAAGTCAGCGAGATGCTTTTTTCCAGTGGGTGGGCCGTAACATATTGTCCTGTGTCAAAGTCACTTGTATCCGTAGATTTTCCGATTTGCATCGTTGCTAAAATGTTTCCCTATTCGTCTGTGTCGTCTTATAAAGCGTGCCCCACAAACGAGTTTACACTGTTACGACTTTAATAACTGAGGAGGTATTAATGATAATCTGATACATTTGTGATTATATGGTGCTCTCATCACTAGTGTGTATATACATTCATTTATTTTTCTTTTTTTGTTTCCAGTTGCCAGTAATTACAGGTAAATAAGGCGGCCCGAAACTTTTTCTTGGAGTAAAGAAAGTGGATGTTAAAGCGTTATTGGAAACGTGAAAACATAGAAGAAGTACAGAAACGCTGATGGGATGTGACTAATGCTGCGCCACCGTCACATGTAACAACAACGAAATTACGGGACAAAGTTTAAAGGGAAGAAAGCGTATTTGATCTGAAGAAGGGACGGTGTGGCAAGAAGAATTCAGTAGCCAACGAAAGAGGAGTGGACCAGTGGTCCACCTTCCACACGAGTCCCAACGTAGTCCTTGCACAAACAGTTCAGCTGTTGGTGAATCGTTTCAAGCAAGGCGAGTGTTCACGGCATATTAAAGCAAGCGAAGTGGAAATCCTAACATTCCCAGTTGCCTTTACACGAGGAGTGAGGAGGAGCCAGATAGGTGACTATAATTTTGTGAATGGATTTGCAATAATGAACAGTTAACTGATGTTATTCTTTAGTCAGATAATGCCACTTTTAAAGTGAGTGGAACCATCAATCGCCTTAACTGTGTGTACTGGGCAACAGATTATTCTCAATTATTCCCACGTTATTAGTTTGGTGTGGTATGACGGTCAGAGGATTTGTATAGTCATTCTTTTTTGAAGGATTAGTGACAGGTGCAAAGTATCGGACCATGTTGCGGGAACGAATTGTGCCAGATATTCACCAACTGTAGCGAGATTTTGTTTTGGTGGGGGAGGGGTGGGAGGGGTGGAGAGACGCAGTACAGTCACATTACCATCGTGAGGCGCGGAATTTCTTGATCGAAAAATTTGTTGAGAGGTGGATAGGCGGACGAGGGAGTGTTGAGTTTCCACCAGGATCTCCCAATGTAACACCGTTAGGCTACTTTCTGTAAGGAACTCGGAAGGACACCGTCTAAGCCCACGTATGCTGGATGATATGAGAAAGGCAGCTCTGACTGCCTGTGAATCCATTACAATGGCAGTCATAACACATGGGTGTCTATTTGTTCCGCAGCGTTGCAGACGCTGTATTGCTGTCGATGGAGAACATTTTTAACGTCTTCAATAGGAAAACATCATCAATAATGTCGTGACCACCTACGTGACTTATAAATTGGTAGATATGGTTATTTTTGTCCGACTTACTGAAGTTCAGTGTGAACCCTTTCGTGGGACACCCTCTATACTTCAGTTACCGTGCCCCGCGGTAGGAAGAGGCCATAAATTTTACGTTGATCAATGTGGAAAAATACTATCGGAAAGGCGGATGTGATCCTGTTTTAAAAGGCTCTGGCTTAAAAGTGTGATACAAAGCTGCGTCATTCTACCTTCCTAAGCGCCTTTAAAAATTTTCCCCAAAATTTTGGCACGCGAACGTATTCGCTCTCTCTTTAACATGCAACTTACCTCTCACTCCCACAACCTACCTTAAATGTAAGTCGCTCACACCCAGTAGTCCATCGATGTACGTCGGTCATACGCACCCACCCCCGCTAGCCCTTTCGTACTAACTCATTCAATGCAACTAATTGTCGTTATCACTTCGTGTTTCGCTGCCACTGTCTCCTGTCTCACAGAAGTCCTCTTCGTTCTGTCCTACTTCCATTCTCTCCTCTGTCTTTCACTGTGTGACTCTCTCTTATTGCCAGTCTCTCATTCATTCCTTCCAACTTCAGCTGTCTCTTCTTGTTGTCACTGTCTCTCTCTTCCTCGTTGTTATTCTGATAGTCTATCTCTCGTTATCACTGGCCCTCACCATTTCCACTTTCTCCTTTTCTTTATTCAGCTCCCACTGGCACTGTTTCCTTCACTCTTTTACTGGCACTGTACTGTCACTGTCAACTATGTGTCCATATCGTTGTCTCACACTACCATTGTATCCGTCGCTCTTTCTAAACCACAGCCACTGTCTACAACCTTCTAGTATTTATTATTTTTCTGTGTCTTTACCACTGCCACTGTCTCCTTCACTATCAGCATAAAAGAGCGCGAATATGTTCACATGCCAAAATTTTTGGGAAAACTTTAAAAGGTGCTGAGGAAGGTAGAATGAAGCAGCTGGTACCCCAGTTTTCAGTCAGGAGAACATTCGCCTTTTTGTGCTCTGGTAGAAGCATTTTTCCGCTGGTTCCCTACTTTTCCATGCTAGAGCAGGGAATGCCACTCAGATGATTAGAACTTTATGGGTCAGTAAAGTTTTAGTAATTTACTTATGTGAAATTGAAATGGCGCAAAACAATAATTTTACTCCTCAGACCGGATTTTACGTGCAAAACATTTAGAATGTGCTTCAGAACTACAACAAGATGGGGTTCCCAGAACCATCCTGATGATAGCAGAGACATTTTACAGCACATTTCTCAGCACTAACTTGCATTTATAAGCTACGTTTTCGCCTCACGTCAGGTTTTACTTGCGTATTTTATGTGTACATAAAGGGTAACTTTGAACCTCTGTATTTCGGAAACGGATAAAGATACAGGAAAAATTTCAAGGCTTTTCGAGAGCGAGATCTTAGTAACATACCATAAAAATTTCAGCCATTTTCTGTGCATAGCCTTCTTAGAATCTGTGGATTGGTTGTGGTACCCAGAAACAACGTTTTTCGGGTTTTCTCAGCAACCGTCCAAGAACTAAATGGTGCTCAAGAAGTTAAGTCCCTTCAGCTCGTCGACCACAACTGAAGCAAAAAGAACTAACTGATTTGCTCCATTTTCCTAAGGCGGAAGAAGTGTGGAATATTTTAATTTTGACCCTGTACGATAGGATTGTTATAATAAGATGATCCTCCTGTTTGGTAAGCAAATGGCGACTTACCCAAGAGCTATCCGAATACTTGACTCTACCTTCCTATCGCCAATAGAATCCGATGTATGAGCCCCAGAAAAATTCAGGTTATTGGCCCGGGGCTTTGGAACATATTACACTGAAGCGCAAAAAAAACTGGTACAGGCATGCGTACTCAAATACAGAGATATGAAAACAGGCAGAATACGGCGATGAGATCAGCAATGCCTATATAAGACAACAAGTGTCTGGCACAATTCTTAGATCAGCTACTGCTGCTAAAATGGCAGGTTATCAAGATTTAAGTGAGTTCTAACGTGGTGTTATAGTCGGCGCACGAGCGATGGGACACAGTATCTCCGAGGTAACGATGAAGTGGGGATTTTCCCATGCGACCTTTTCACGAGTGTACCGTCAATAGCAGGAATCTTGAAAAACATCAAACCTCCGACGTCGCTGCGGCCGGAAAGAGATCCTGCAAGAACGGGACCAACGACTACTGAAGAGAATCATTCAACGTGACGGAAATGAAACCCATCCGCAAGTTCCTCTAGATTTCAATGCTGGGCCATCTATAAGT
This sequence comes from Schistocerca gregaria, assembly GCF_023897955.1. NCBI lineage: Eukaryota > Metazoa > Arthropoda > Insecta > Orthoptera > Acrididae > Schistocerca > Schistocerca gregaria. The sequence continues at coordinate 519,481,778 of NC_064922.1, read as the reverse complement.
GTCACCATGCGAACCATTCAACGGAACATCATCGATATGGGCTTTCGGAGCCGAAGGCATACTCGTCTACCCTTGGTGACTGGGCGACAGAAAGCCTTACGCCTCGCCTGGGACCGTCATCAACGACATTGGACTGTTGATGACTGGAAACATGTTGTCGGGTCGGTCGAGTCCAGTTCCAAATATTATCCAGCGGATGGACGTGAACGGGTATGGAGACAACCTCATGAATGCATGGAGCCTGCTTGTCAGCAGCGGACTGTTCAAGCTGTTGAAGGTTCTGTAATGGTGTGGTTCGTGTGCAGTTGGAGTAATTTGGGACCCCTGATAAATCTAGATACGACTCCGACACGTACACAAGCAGCCTGGCTGATAATCTGCATCCATGCATGTCCATTGTGCATTCTGGCGAAGCTGGACAATTCCAGAAGAGCAATGCAACACCCCACAAGTCCAAATTGCTACAAAGTGGCTCCGGGAACACTCGTCTGAGTTTAAACACTTCCGCTGGCCACCAAACTCCCTACACATGAACATTGTTGAGTATATCTGGGATGCTTCGGATGCTGTTCAGAAGATATGTCCACCCATCGTTCTCTTACGGATTTATGGACAGCGCTGCAGGATTGATGGTGTCCAGCACTATTTCAGACATGAGACGAGTCCATGCTACGTCGTGTTGCGGCACTTTTGCGTGCTCAGTGTGGCCCTACACGATATCAGGCAGGTGTACCAATTTCTTTGACTCTTCGCTGTAGGTAGCGAATGATGTAGCATGCGTACCGATACTGTTGTGAAACAGGGGCTGTCTCATTTTAAAACACACCGTATGAGGAGACAAACCATCAAATATGGTACTTCCCGCATTATTGTGTTTAATGGAACGTCAGTTAAAATGTTTCGTTGACGCAACGCGTTATCAGCTAGACGTCACTCAAGTCTTCCGGAGTAGCAGCCCCCAGTGCAGACCTCACTCCCGCTGCGAGACGGCCGACCGCGCCCGGCGCCTCCGCGCCGCCCCCATTCCTGTGTTTCGCCTCCTTATTAAATTTTTGCACAGCTTTTAACGAGCTTCAGCGGCGCCGGCGTCTGCACGCCGCGTCTCGCTTCCCTTCCATTTCTGAGGAGCTTCCTCTATTTCTCTTTCACTGCTAAAGGCTTTCTTATTCGGTAAAGAAAATATCTTTTGGAAAATTGCTACAATTTATTCCGCCGAATTTTTCTTCTTCGTTGGCAAATTAATATGAGAGATATAGCCACTGATACCCGCTATAGCTGCCGCTATGCTGCGGCACTGAAGAAGCGAATAACGAACCCCACATAAACTAAGACATCCAACAGCCTTTTAGAGAGAAGAGTGAAATCCGTTGAGCCATCTTAATACGGTGTAGTAACGACCGAGATTTTAACTACGAAACTGGAAGTTGTCGCCATGGAGTGACCTTAGATTTCGAGGACTTAAAAGGCAGTAGTTACTTGATTTACCGCCGAGAATAAAAACTTTTGAGCCTTGAGCAGTGAGATTTTATTCCTTAGAGTGTACAAATGAGCTCATCGCAGAGTGAATATCGTATCGTACTGTAGAAAGCAAGATTCAGATTGAATTTCTTTATCATAGGAAGATAAAAACGAGCTCTTCGCCAGACCGTGAAGGTGCAAGAGGTGTGTACTGGTCACCACGTCATCTTCTGCCTACAGCGTTAAGCGGATGGGACGTGGCGGGGCAGGTAGTCTGTACACAACGCTCCCGGCCGTCTATACAGATTTTGCAGACCGCGGAGCTGCTATTATTCAGTTAAGTAGCTCCTCAGTAGGCGTCCCTAAGCTGAGTGCACCCCATGCAGCCGCCCCCCCCCCCCAAAAAAAAAACCACACACACACAATTCCTTGAAAGTACCGGTAATCGAAGCCGGACATTCCGCACGGCAGCCATCTACGTTGACCACTCAGTTACGGAGGTGGACCTTTACTGTAAGGGGTGATCAGGAAGTTTCTATCTCAGGACGTTGCTGCAGCGTATACAGGGTGTTACAAAAAGGTACGGCCAAACTTTCAGGAAACATTCCTCACATACAAATAAAGAAAAGACGTTATGTGGATATGTGTCCGGAAACGCTTAATTTCCGTGTTAGAGCTCATTTTAGTTTCGTCAGTATGTACTGTACTTCCTCGATTCACCGCCAGTTGGCCCAATTGAAGGAAGGTAATGTTGACTTCGGTGCTTGTGTTGACATGCGACTCATTGCTCTACAGTACTAGCATCAATAGGTTAGTTTTCATCAAAAAGTGGTTTTGCAGTCAGTACAATGTTTACAAATGCGGAGTTGGTAGATGCTCATTTGGTGTATGGATTAGCACGGGGCCATAGCCGTGGCGCGGTACGTTTGTATCGAGACAGATTTCCAGAACGAAGGTGTCCCGACAGGAACACATTCGAAGCAATTGATCGGCGTCTTAGGGAGCACGGAACATTCCAGCCTATGACTTGCGACTGGGGAAGACCAAGAACGACGAGGACACCTGCAAACGACGAGGCAATTCTTCGTGCAGTTGACGATAACCCTAATGTCAGCGTACGAGGTAACGTTGACCACATCACTGTATGGAGAGTGCTACGGGAGAACCAGTTGTTTCCGTACCATGCACAGCGTGTGCAGGCACTATCAGCAGCTGATTGACCACCACGGGTAAACTTCTGCGAATGGTTCGTCCAACAATGTGTCAATCCTCACTTCAGTGCAAATGTTCTCTTTACGGATGGGGCTTCATTCCAACGTGATCAAATTATAAATTTTCACAATGAACATGTGTGGGCTGACGAGAATCCGCACACAATTGGGCAATCACGTCATCAACACAGATTTTCTGTGAACGTTTGGGCAGGCATTGTTGGTGATGTCTTGATTGGGCCCCATGTTCTTCCACCTACGCTCAATGGAGCACGTTATCATGATTTCATACAGGATACTCTACCTGTGCTGCTAGAACGTGTGCCATTACAAGTACGACACAAATTGTGGTTCATGCACGATGGAGCTCCTGCACATTTCAGTCGAAGTGTTCGTACGCTTCTCAGTAACAGATTCGGTGACCGATGGATTGGTAGAGGCTGACCAATTCCATGGCCTCCACGCTCTCCTGACCTCAACCCTCTTGACTTTCATTTATGGGGGCTTTTGAAAGCTCTTGTCTACGCAACCCCAGTACCAAATGTAGAGACTCTTCGTGCTCGTATTGTGGACGGCTGTGATACAATACGCCATGCTCCAGGGCTGCATCAGCGCATCAGGGATTCCATGCGACGGAGGGTGGATGCGTGTATCCTCGCTAACGGAGGACGTTTTGAACATTTCCTGTAACAAAGTGTTTGAAGTCACGCTGGTACGTTCTGTTACTTTGTGTTTCCATTCCACGATTAATGTGATTTGAAGAGAAGTAATAAAATGAGCTCTAACATGGAAAGAAGGTTGTATACATGGAAGAAGCCTGGAGATACTGACAGATTTTAGATAGATTATATAATGGTAAGACAGAGATTTAGGAACCAGGTTTTAAATTGTAAGACATTTCCAGGGGCAGATGTGGACTCTGACCACAATCTATTGGTTATGAACTGTAGATTAAAACTGAAGAAACTGCAAAAAGGTGGGAATTTAAGGAGATGGGACCTGGATAAACTAAAAGAACCAGAGGTTGTACAGAGTTTCAGGGAGAGCATAAGGGAACAATTGACAGAAATGGGGGAAAGAAATACAGTATAAGAAGAATGGGTAGCTTTGAGGGATGAAGTAGTAAAGGAAGCAGAGGATCAAGTAAGTAAAAAGACCAGGACTAGTAGAAATCCTTGGGTAACAGAAGAAATATTGAATTTAACTGATGAAAGGAGAAAATATAAAAATGCAGTAAATGAAGCAGGCAAAAAGGAATACAAACGTCTAAGAAGTGTGATCGACAGGAAGTCCAAAATGGCTAAGCAGGGGTGGCTAGAGGACAAATGTAAGGATGTAGGGGCTTATCTCAAGAGGGGTAAGATAGATACCGCCTACAGGAAAATTAAAGAGACCTTTGGAGATAAGAGAACCACTTGTATGAACATCAAGAGCTCAGATGGAAAACCCGTTCTAAGCAAAGAAGGGAAAGCAGAAAGGTGGAAGGAGTATATAGAGTGTCTATACAAGGGTGATGTGCTTGAGGACAATATTATAGAAATGGAAGAGGATGTAGATGAAGATGAAATGGGAGATACGATACTGCGTGAAGAGTTTGACAGAGCACAGAAAGACCTGAGTCGAAACAAGGCCCCCAGAGTAGACAACATTCCATTGGAACTACTGACGGCCTTGGGAGGGCCAGTCCTGACAAAACTCTACCATCTGGCGAGCAAGATGTATGAAACAGGCGAAATACCCTCAGACTTCAAGAAGAATATAGTAATTCCAATCCCAAAGAAAACAGGTGTTAACAGATGTGAAAATTATCGAACAATCAGTTTAATAAGCCACAGCTGCAAAATACTAACACGAATTCTTTACAGACGAATGGAAAAACTAGTAGAAGCCGACCTCGGGGAAGATGAGTTTGAACTCAGTAGAAACACTGGAACACGTGAGACAATACTGACCTTACGTCTTATCTTAGAAGAAAGATTAAGGAAAGTCAAAACTACGTTTCTAGCATTTGTAGACTTAGAGAAAGCTGTTGACAATGTTGACTGGAATACTCTCTTTCAAACTCTAAAGGTGGCAGGGGTAAAATACAGGGAGCGAAAGGCTATTTACAATTTGTACAGAAACCAGATGGCAGTTATTAGAGTCGAGGGACATGAAAGGGAGGCAGTGGTTGGGAAGGGAGTAAGACAGGGTTGTAGCCTCTCCCCAATGTTATTCAATCTGTATATTGAGCAAGCAGTAAAGGAAACAAAAGAAAAATTCGGAGTAGGTATTAATATCCAGGGAGAAGAAATAAAAACTTTGAGGGTCACCGATGTCCTTGTAATTCTGTCAGAGACAGCAAAGGACTTGGAAGAGCAGTTGAATGGAATGGACAGTGTCTTGAAAGGAGAATATAAGATGAACATCAACAAAAGCAAAACGAGGATAATGGAATGTAGTCGAATTAAGTCGGGTGATGCTGAGGGAATTAGATTAGGAAATGAGACACTTAAAGTAGTAAAGGAGTTTTGCTATTTGGGGAGCAGAATAACTGATGATGGTCGAAGTAGAGAGGATATAAAATGTAGACTGGCAATGGCAAGGAAAGCGTTTATGAAGAAGAGAAATTTATTAACATCGAGTATAGATTTAATTGTCAGGAAGTCATTTATGAAAGTATTTGTATGGAGTGTAGGCATGTATGGAAGTGAAACATGGACGATAAATAGTTTAGACAAGAAGAGAATAGAAGCTTTCGAAATGTGGTGCTACAGAAGAATGCTGAAGATTAAATGGGTAGATCACATAATTAATGAGGAGGTATTGAAAAGAATTGGAGAGGAGAGAAATTTGTGGCACAACTTGACCAGAAGAAGGGATCGGTTGGTAGGACATGTTCTGAGGCATCAAGGGATCACCAATTTAGTACTGGAGGGCAGCGTGGAGGGTAAAAATCGTAGAGGGAGACGAAGAGATGAATACACTAAGCAGATTCAGATGGATGTAGGTTGCAGTAGGTACTGGGAGATGAAGAAGCTTGCACAGGATAGAGTAGCATGGAGAGGTGCATCAAACCAGTCTCAGGACTGAAGACCACAACAGCAACAACATGGAAAGTAATCGTTTCCGGACACATGTCGACATAACATATTTTCTTTCCTTGTGTGATGAATGTTTCCGGAAAGTTTGGCCGTACCTTTTTGTAACACCCTGTATGCAGCGCAGAACGACTTCGGTGCGGGTATATAAGCACTGACATTTAGGCAAGGGATTAGTGTCGTACTCTTGTCTTTCCGACGTGCGTGCGCTAAATGCGGAAACTAACTATGGCGACGTTATTACCAACTGCGTCAGAACAGGGCTAACGCGCTGTTATTCCTTGTTCGATTGCCAGAAGACTGGCAGATATCGTAGTAGACAGAAACAAGTGCATGACTGTTAAAAACCACCGTTGTGGAATGATGCGCCAAGTTCCGTGCTGGTCAGGATTCGACCTAAGACAGGCATCAAGGAACCTGTAATCTCCACCATTGGAGAACGGTACTGTCAAACGATGGAGAAATTACGTACGGGGAAACTGCGCCGAGGGATGCTATTGTTTCACGATAACGCACATCCCCATATAGCGAATGTCGCAACGCAGAAGTTACGCAGACTCAAGTGAGAGACACTCTAGAACCCGCTCTATGGTCGTCCTGGCTCCCCCCGCGTGATTTTCATTCCTTCGCTCCCCTGACAAAGACTTTGAAGTGTCGACGATTCCTGTAGTACAATGATGTGCAGCAGGCAGTTACGGACTTCTTCACGCTGAAGGTCACGGGGTTTTACCAAACGGGTATCTTCACTCAGATGCGTCGTTTGGATGATTGCCTCAAAGCTCACGGCGATTTTATCAGATTGGCATAACGATTCTGGACATATGGTCTTAGAACGCCTTGTCCATCATAGCTAAGAAACGTTTAAGAAGAAAGTCAGTATGAACAGTCAAAAGTTCTGTTTATCAGCGAGAGATTATTAGTTATACGTTAAACAACTTGAACTGGTGGACACTGGGAGATAGACGCCCATCATCTCACGAAAGCTTACTTACAACGTTTCAAGAACCAATATTAATTAAGCAGTCTACCCTTGGTGACTGGGCGACAGAAAGCCTTACGCCTCGCCTGGGACCGTCATCAACGACATTGGACTGTTGATGACTGGAAACATGTTGTCGGGTCGGTCGAGTCCAGTTCCAAATATTATCCAGCGGATGGACGTGGAGTATGTAGTAACATGACCCCTTACATATCCCTACCATACAAGATAAGACTCATTTCAGCCATCTCACAGTGCCTTGTAGTGTATACAAGTAGATGTAAATGGGGAGCTTGTGCCCCAGGAAACAGATAATTCTTCTTTTACAATGCACGAATAAAATGTTGCGCAGAGATTTTTTTCCTCCCATGTGTAGTATACATCTAGAGAAAGTATACTGTAGTCACCACATGCGAGTGTGTGGCGGAGAGCAGTTTGTGTACTATTGTCATTCCCCTTTTGGATTTGAGTGGTAACGATGAATATCATTTTTAATCTGATCCTACCAATGTGATCATTCGCGAGTCTTATGTGCGAGGAAGTAACACGTTATATGATTCTTGTAGCAATGTATGTTCCCTTTACTGACCGATACAGCTCTCCATGATGTGTAATGAGTCTCTTGTATTTTGAGCCATTGTAATTGAATGAACATCTGATTAAAAGCGCTGCTCTTTTATTGCTTCTCTGTTATTTCCTATCGGGCAACGGACTCAGATCGACGAGCAATATTCAATAAACGATCAGGCGAGCCTTTTGTAGGTTACCTCTTTCGTGTGTGGTTTCTTTCATTACTTCTCAGCCGTGTAGCAATCTTTTCTGTAATAATTTAATAACGCCGTTGCGCTTTAAATCGCTGCGGTCTAATGCTAATAGATACGGCGCGTTTCATGTACGAAGAAAACGCTGTCTGTGGCCACGTGCGGGAATCAGTACGACCGTAGGCAGGCTCCGATCATCACGTTATGCTTCGGCCCCTTCCGCGATTATTGTGGCAGATGACATATTCGTGAACAATATGTAACGTACCTCGTTTAATGTGCTGTTGAATATAGATTTTTTAAAATCTTAATCGAAATATATATAGCTTCTGTTCACTACGTTGTACAAACCAGCTGATAGGGCCAACGAATGTTTGTGTTAAGAGATTCGCACACTATCTGAAGAAAAGAGTCCAGACAGCTATTAACCGTCATTAATATGGGTGGTGTCCACAATTCATCTTTATGATGGCTTGAACTCCGCTGGGGTCACTTTCATTGAGGCCTCTGAATGTCTGTGGAGGAATGGTAGGTAATTCTTCCTCCAGAGCCGAAACCAGAGAAGGTAGTGATGGACGGTGGGGTCTGGAGTGTACTCGACTTACCAACTCATCCGAAAGGTGTCCCATCGGGTTCAGATCGAGAAGGCAGACCAGTCCATTTCAGGAAAGTTATTGTTCACAAACTGTTGCCTCATAGATGTTGCTTTACAACAACGTGCATTGTCATGCTGATACAAACATCGCCTCCGAACTATTGGTCTACTGTATGCAGTACACAACTTCATCATATCCTTCCGCAATATTGTTTTCTTAAGCTCTATGTGGTGACCACGTCCCAAACACGAAAAGCTATACGTCTACATCTACGTAGATACTCCCCTAGCACCGTACGGTGTGTGGCGGAGGATACCCTCTACCACTAATAGTTGTTTCCTTTCCTGTTCCACTCGCAAATAGCGTGAAAGAGAAACGACTGTCTATATGCCTCTGTATGAACCTTAATTTCCCTTATCTTCATGGTCCTTACCCGCAATAAATGTCGGCGGCAGTAGAATCGTTTGGCAGTGAGCTTCAAATGCCAGTTCTCTGAATTTTCTCAACAGTGTTTCTCGAAAAGAACGTCGTCTTCCCTCCAAGGATTCTCGTTTGAGTTTCCGAAGCATCTGCCTACTGGTAACAAATCTAGCAGCCCGCCCCTGAATTGTTTCTATGTCTCCCTTCGCTACGACCTGAAATGGATCCCAAACACTTGAACAATAGCCAAGAATAGGTCGCACCAGCGTTCTATACGCGATCTCCTACACAGGTGAACCACTTTCTCCTGAAATTTTCTCGGGAAACCGAAGTCTACCATTCGCGTTCCCTACCACAGTTCTCAAACACTCGTTTCCTCTCATATTGCTTTGCAACGTTATACCCAGGTATTTAAATGACGTGACTGTGCCAAGCAGGACGCTAGTAATACTATATTCGAACATTATTGGTTTGTTCTTCCTACTCATCCGCATGATCTTACGTTTTTCCATTTAGGGCTAGCTACCATCCATCACATCAACTGGAAATTTTGTCTAAGTCGTATCTTCCTACTGTGACTCAACTTGGACACCTTACTATACATCACGACATCATTAGCAAACAACTGCAGATTGCTGCTCACCTTGTCCACCAAATCATTTATGTATACAGAGAACAACAGCGATCCTATCACACTTCCCTGGGCCGCTACTGTCGGTACCCTTGTCTCCGGTAAAAGTTCGCCGTTGAGGACAACATATTGGGTTCTGTTACTTAACAAGTCTTCGAGCCTCTCACATATCTGTGAATTTATTCCATATCCTCGTACCTTCGTTAACATCCTGCATTGGGGCACGGTGTCAAACGCTTTTCGGAAATCTAGAAAAATGGAATCTACCTGTTGCCCTTCATCCATAGTTCGCAGTATATTATACGAGGAAAAGGTAAGCTGTTTCGCACGAGCGATGCCTTCTAAAACCATGCTGATTGGTGGACATAAGCTTCTCTGTATCAAGAAATTTTATCATATTCGTACCGAGAATAATTTCATGAATTCTGCAGCAAACAGAAGTTCAGGATGTTGGTCTGTAATTTTGCGGGTCCGTTCGTTTACCCTTCTTATACACTGGAGTCACCTGCGCCTTTTTCCATCCACTTGGGACTTCGTGCTGGGCGAGAAATTCGCGATAAATGTAAGCTAGGTAAGTGGGCAGTGCCGTAGAGTTCTCTTTGTAAAATGTAACTGTGATTCCATCTGGACCTGGGGATTTATTTGCTTTGAAATGTGCCAGTTGTTTCTCTACTCCAGGAATGCTCATTACTATGTCATCCACACGGGAGTCTGTCCGATAGTCAAATGACGGTATGTTTATACAATTCTGCTGTGTGAACTATTTATTGAACGTGAAATTTAAAACTTCTGCTTTCATTTTGCTATCTTTAGCTGCCACGTCACAGTGGCCAACAAGGGACTAAATGGAAGCCTTAGACGTGCTTAGCGATTTTACATAAGATCAGAATTTTCTTGGGTTCTCTGCCAAATCTTTTTCTAAGATGTGACGGTGGCAGGTGTTGTATGCTTCGCCCATAGATTTTTTTCACAGACGCACGAATCACTACGAACCTTCGTTTGTCGTCATTCATGCGTTCCCTTTTGAGCCGAGAGTACAACAGCCACTCCTTCCTCAGCATCCTCTGAATTTAGTTATTAAACTATGGTGGGTCTTTCCGATCCGTTATCTACTTACTAGGCTCACAACTCTCCAAACCACGATTTACAATCTGCTTAAACTTTGCCCATAATTTCTCTGCACCCATCTTATTGGAACTTGAGATGCTAATTACTGCTTCTCTGCTCTATGCAGTAGAAACACTCTCCTAATCTTCTTGACTGATTTATTAACTCAATGCTCAGGCGTATCAAGGCCGTTATTACAGTCAGAGGTGGTTGTTCTGGGTACAGATATCTCAGGGCCTATGCACCCAAATTGCGTGAAAATGTAATCACATGTCAGTTCTAGTATAATATGTTTGCCCAATGAATACCCGTTTATCATCTGCATTTCTTCTTGGTGTAGCAGTTTTAATGGCCAGTAGTGTATAAAATATTCCCTTATACTATTCCCATTGATTCAAGATACATAGCTCAGTAAAGAAATGTCAAGAGAGTGAATCTCTCAGATAGAAAGACATAGATAACAACACTTTCTGATCAAGTATGTTCTACGCTTCCTGACGTTTACTTTCCACATACACTCCTGGAAATGGAAAAAAGAACACATTGACACCGGTGCGTCACACCCACCATACTTGCTCCGGACACTGCGAGAGGGCTGTACAAGCAATGATCACACGCACGGCACAGCGGACACACCAGGAACCGCGGTGTTGGCCGTCGAATGGCGCTAGCTGCGCAGCATTTGTGCACCGCCCCGTCAGTGTCAGCCAGTTTGCCGTGGCATACGGAGCTCCATCGCAGTCTTTAACACTGGTAGCATGCCGCGACAGCGTGGACGTGAACCGTATGTGCAGTTGACGGACTTTGAGCGAGGGCGTATAGTGGGCATGCGGGAGGCCGGGTGGACGTACCGCCGAATTGCTCAACACGAGGGGCGTGAGGTCTGCACAGTACATCGATGTTGTCGCCAGTGGTCGGCGGAAGGTGCACGTGCCCGTCGACCTGGGGCCGGACCGCAGCGACGCACGGATGCACGCCAAGACCGTAGGATCCTACGCAGTGCCGTAGGGGACCGCACCGCCACTTTCCAGCAAATTAGGGACACTGTTGCTCCTGGGGTATCGGCGAGGACTATTCGCAACCGTCTCCATGAAGCTGGGCTATGGTCCCGCACACCGTTAGGCCGTCTTCCGCTCACGCCCCAACATCGTGCAGCCCGCCTCCAGTGGTGTCGCGACAGGCGTGAATGGAGGGACTAATGGAGACGTGTCGTCTTCAGCGATGAGAGTCGCTTCTGCCATGGTGCCAATGATGGTCGTATGCGTGCTTGGCGCCGTGCAGGTGAGCGCCACAATCAGGACTGCATACGACCGAGGCACACAGGGCCAACACCCGGCATGATGGTGTGGGGAGCGATATCCAACACTGCCCGTACACCTCTGGTGATCGTCGAGGGGACACTGAATAATGCACGGTACATCCAAACCGTCATCGAACCCATCGTTCTACCATTCCTAGACCGGCAAGGGAACTTGCTGTTCCAACAGGACAATGCACGTCCGCATGTATCCCGTGCCACCTAACGTGCTCTAGAAGGTGTAAGTCAACTACCCTGGCCAGCAAGATCTCCGGATCTGTCCCTCATTGAGCATGTTTGGGACTGAATGAAGCGTCGTCTCACGCGGTTTGCACGTCCAGCACGAACGCTGGTCCAACTGAGGCGCCAGGTGGAAATGGCATGGCAAGCCGTTTCACAGGACTACATCCAGCATCTCTACAATCGTCTCCATGGGAGAATAGCAGCCTGCATTGCTGCGAAAGGTGGATATACACTGTACTAGTGCCGACATTGTGCATGCTCTGTTGCCTGTGTCTATGTGCCTGTGGTTCTGTCAGTGTGATCATGTGATGTATTTGACCCGAGGAATGTGTCAATAAAGGTTCCCCTTCCTGGGACAATGAATTCACGGTGTTCTTATTTCAATTTCCAGGAGTGTAGATATAAATTTTAGCTGCGGACAATGTAGGCCTATATGCAAACAACCCTTCTCACACCGTACTCAGAGAGTTGGAAGACAATCTTCGGGTTGTGATCTCAAGCACTCAGCCGATGTGTAATGACTGGTGATAGTGTGTTCAGAAGATATCAAACAGCTCTTGCAGCACAGGGACGTCCATTTGATCACCTGCTGTAAATAAAATAAAGCTTGATTTTGCCCTCCACCGCTGTAGCCGAGTAGTCGGTGTAAATTACGCCGAAGTAAAGGGCTCAGATTCGATTCCCGGTACTGCTAGGAATTTTTGGTGGCGGGAGGGCTGGAACGGGGTTCCTCTCAGCCTCGTGATGCCAGCTTGGGAGTTACTTCACTGAGTTACGGCGGATCGAGGGAGGTTAGCCCGATATTGACGGGGAGAGCTGTTTGCCGATCACGGTCGCTTCGACACCACATCAAGTGACGTTACTGGCTGATTGGGGACACAACGGTCAGTCGGACCCGATTAGCCTGTCTGTGGCCAGAACGGCGGAATTGCTTGTAGTTTTTCTAATTTATTCGCAATACGTCTTATTTTTGCTTAACTCGTCTTAACGAGCTGTCATACAGCAGCTATGGAGGGCTCTGCAGAGTACAAAAACTGAACACATGTGACTGCGTTCGACATTGGACGGTTGTGGCTATTTCCAATAACTGGTCATCAATCCTGTGATCTAATATTAATGCGTTTCTTCCTACTTACACACAATACTCCATCAGGAGCCACTGAAAGTACTATGACAGTTAGGAGGGAGGTGAGAAAACTAAGATTTCATGGTCGAGTGGCTCCTCATAAGCCACACATCACGACGGAAAATGCCGAACGACGCCTCGCTTGGTTGAAGGAACGTAACATTTCGACGACTGAACAGTGGAAAAACGTTGTGTGGTTCTCTGTAAAGAGAATAGTGAAGTGCTTACAAAAATGGATGGCAGCAGTACAGAAGGAAGGAAATCTGTCGATGAAATTGGTCCAAGAAAAACGAAAATAGTAGGCCACTAAAGGAAGCAAGAAAATTGAGAGGTTAACATCACGTCGACGCTAAGGCCATAGATGCAGAACACATTCTCGGGCTGCAAGAGGAAACGGGTTGGTTTCTCTTTCAGAATATCCGTGCCGACATTTGCCTTGAGCGATTTAAGAAAACCACACAAAATATAAATCTCCGTGGTCGAATGGGGACGTAATGAATCACTGTCTTCACGAATGCGGATCAGTCTCCTACTATAGCTCCAGGTCACTTTTTGGGTGCAATATCTTTGGTAAAATGACAGAAATGCTAGTTTGCTGTTTGACGGAGGAAATTCATGTGTGGTATGCCAGGAGGAAAGTTGTACCCATGACAAATTTATTTATATTACATGTATCATCAAAGTGAACTTTAGCGCCAAATATTCGTCATTCGCCAAAGCAGTTCTAGCGGAACGACTTTACAAGAGACTGAGTTATTTTTAGCGGTGCAGCTTGAAGCTCTTGACTTAATACCCGACATTTGAAATCTTGTTCCCTAGGTGGAGCTGGCTTACCTCTTGTAATGACAGCTGTGTTGTCCAAGAGGGCACGTCATGCGACTCACAGTGGAAGGAACAAGTCCTGAGTCGAGGATGGTAGATATAGCCTCTAAGTGGTGTCTATGACAAATACGAGAACGTGCTGAAAAATAATGCCTCCGAAATGCTTTGTGAAACTCATGTTGTTGTGGTCTTCAGTCCCGAGACTAGTTTGATGCAGCTCTCCATGCTACTCTATCCTGTGCAAGCCTCTTCATCTTCCAGTACGTACTGCAGCCTACATCCTTCTGAATCTGCTTACTGTATTCATCTATTGGTCTCCCTCTACGATTTTTACCCTCCACGCTGCCCTCCAATACTAAATTGGTGATTCCTTGATGCCTCAGAACATGCCCTACCAACCAATCCCTTCTTCTAGTCAAGTTGTGTCACAAATTTCTCTCCTCTCCAATTCTGTTCAATACTTCCTCATTAGTTATGTGATCTACCCATTTAATCTTCAGCATTCTTCTGTAGCACCACATTTCGAAAGCTTCTATTCTCTTCTTGTCTAAACTATTTATCATCCACGTTTCACTTGCATACTGCGACGGGGCGGTAAAAAAAGAAGAAACGGTTGCGAATGTTCACACGAATGTGCACATGCAAATGTTGGTTTAAAAATGTTATTGCAAATTTTGGCTCTCCCGTAAGTCTCAGTGGATGATTTCCACACTTGGTGCATTAGTACACTTCCACACCCGCGCATTTGTTATAGTTTTTTTGAATTAATTATTCACTCAGACATGAGTATAGTTTATGCTAGGGAACAAAAATTAAGTGATTATTATAGCAAAATCAGTTTTTGATGACACAGTTCAATCACTATTTATTGGTGTTGTCCTTTTCTTTCACACAATGAAATTAGCACTGGTGAGACGGTTTACAATTTTACTTTAATAATAATTTGACTCTGAGCCCCCAATAGCAGTAATTAGGCTGCTATAAACCAAATTTACTCAATCAATTTGATCAGAACCACAAGTCCCACTGTCCTCTTTGTTCTAACAGCTTTGGCGCGAAATCACAGTTCGGCACTTGTTCACTTACGACGATGTATACCTCGTAAATCGTAGTCACACAAATAATCGTAGCACTTCCAGTTCACCAAATATATGCTTGCACACTTGCACTATTGAACAATGCTCTTTGTCGAAATAAATCGGCGCGAAAAAGAATTCTAAAACGACCATATGGCCCACCCTCAAGTGAGGCTCGCTCGCCACCTACCCTCCAAAACGACTGACCAACGACTGACCCCCTGACCAAGATGGCCACTCGCTTATATAGGCTCAGACGTCAACCCGCCTGGTTATTTAAGTACCAGTCTCACCAGTTAAGGTTACAAATTTTGATACATAAATCCCTCAGCAGAAGTAAGTACATCATCGGAACCGCGCTAAAAGGAAAATCATATTTACTATGCTATATTAATTTCTAGGATTATTCTATCGCCCGTAAATCAAGTTTTAGTTTTTGCAAAATTTCGCCACATAGCGCAAATTTGTTTGTTGACATCTGTGCTGCAAAGTTTTAACATAGAACTGCATATAGCACCGTTTTAAGACGTAATCTAGAGCGATCAACACATTGTTCTGCTCAAAATCTTCATGTCTATAATAATTAATTAATTATGGTCGATAAATGTTAACAATAATTTGCAAACAATGAAAGCTATTGGAAGTGAAGTGTATACTATTACTTAACTAGTTTAAAATACGTGTGATGCCACCCAAAATATTATATAGTTCTGTTCTTTGCGTCATGAATTTTCTATTGAATTTTATAAACAATTTTCTCTCAAACTTCCTTTATTGCTGTTTACGGGCTTAATTATATATGAATCTTAACATATGACTACGGCACTCGATCCGCTATGACGAAACGTTTTTAATGAGTGCTCGCGCATCACTGTAAGTTGTTATTTATTATTTTTATTAATCTTTCAGTATTCGTGATATTAACCGATTTTGAGGTTACTATAACTTTTGCGTCTCGTGACTTGAAATAAAGGTAGATCCTTCAGAAGGTGCATATTGTTGACCACAATCCACTGCCGCATCGCCGTTCACCGTAAGTTAAACAGTTTTCTCGTAATGGGCGAATAACCAAACAATGCCCCAAGCTGCAGGCCACGTGGCCGCCCGGCGACCGTTGCAAATCTCGCGCGGGTGCGCCACGCGCTTCCGCGAATCGCGCACCATGTAGCGCGCTCGTTCTCAACAAAGCAATCCTTGCATACTAGAAATATTCATCTAGTAACGAGGGTTTGTACCGTCACAATATTCCATTCAAATACTTTCAGAAACGACTTCCTGATACTTAAGCCTATACTCGATGTTAACAAATTTCTCTTCTTTTAGAAACGATTTCCTTACCGTGCTTTTTAAATACAACAGTCTTTATTCTTCGTGTCTACATATTTTTTCTCAACACACTCAACAAGGTGATGAACACATTTCTCTCAGCGTGAGACCACTTTGTTGATATCGTCACTGTAGAATGTCTGACCTCATGGACTGAACTACAAACTCACATCTGGTTGCACTGCTTCGTCACTATCAACCTAGAAGGTGTTCACTAAGTTTTGGAAATAGATGGGAATCGGATGCAACCACGTGTGGGCTTTGTGGAGGATGATCAATGACAATAAAGTAAAGGTGTCACATTGTTGGAGTTGTCACAGCCCTCGTGAGTGGTACAGCGTTGTCATGCTGAAGAAGAGGATGCTCCACGTGTAGATGAACTCTTCGAATTCGTGATTTCTGTTTTCTGAGGGTCTCGCAATACAGCGACATACACTGATGAGCCAAAACATTATGATCACTTGGTTAATAGTTGTTCGTCTTTTAAACGAAATACGTCACTGATTCTGCGTATTAGGAATCCGACAGAATGTTGATAGATTTGCGGAGGTCCGTAGCATTACATGTTTACGCACAGGTCATGTAATGTGCGTAAATAACGTGCCGCTGATTTGCGTACGCGGCGATGGCGCCCGATAGCCACACTAATGGCTTCCATATGATTTATGTCAGGCGCACTTGGTCGCCGAAACATCAACGTGAGTTCGCTATAATGCTTCTGAAACCACTGTAGCACGTGCTCGGAGACATGGACAGTTATACTGCTGCAAGGCGACATTGCCATCGGGGAATGCATCAAGCATGGAGGGATGCAGGTTGTTCGTAGCTGTCAACGTGTTTTCGACTCGCGGCTGCTCCCATCGGAGATTCGAGTCCTCCCTTGGGTTAGCTAGTTTACGTTAAGTAGTCTGTAAGCCTAAGGACCGATGACCTCAGCAGTTTGGTCCCATAGGACTTAACACAATTTTCCAATTTCCCTGTTTTCGATGACTACCACAGGTCCCATACAGGAGCAGGAGAATGTCTCCCATAGCACAAATCTGCTCCTATCAGCCTGCATCCGTGACACGCTGCATGTTTCGAGCCACCGTTCACCTCGATGACGGCGTTTATGGAGACGACCATCGACCTAGTGCAGAAACAATGTGATTCTCCTGAAGAGCCAGCGGGGCGGCGGGTTAAACAGTCAATTAAAGCTTCGCCGTTTACAAGCTTCTGAAAACTATTTTTGCGGCCAGCCAGAAAGCAGTTGGGAACATAGTGGCCATAATTCCCAGTCTGCAAGTCCACATTAGTAACTGTAATCACTGAAGAAAAATGTTCCTACTTGCTGTTTACTCAGTGCGCTCAGGAACTATGACTATAAATAAAAGTTTTGAGTTGGAACTGATTAATGTATTCAATAAAACTTCACACCCGCAAACAATGTAAAATTCCTGATAACAATAATAATGTCCCTACTGGAAATAGTACTATTATCAGTTCAGAAGCGACCTCCATGGTAAGTTCGAAGTAAAATGGTCTATCACCATGCCTTCTAAACATAATTGTTCTCTTTAGAGGTGGAAGTAATCTTCCAACTTACCACGCGGTTTTGTCAACGTTACGGGCGACACACAAACAGTTACTTCCTTGAAAACTTAGTTATCCAGGACGGCTTATAGTCCTTGCGAGTTCACTTCCCACTTTTACTGAAAACGCGTCTATTAGCAGCCTGTATCTGACGTCATCTGAGGTACAGCGTGTATCGGCGTTTGAGTGATGCGGACAGATTGATAGCACTGTGCAAAGTGTCTCTCACTGCCTCACTGGCTGTATTTATTTATGGGCGCAGCGGACCGCCAAACGGAATATCTGCTATTAATCGCTCTAGGCACAGATTGCAGAATCTAAATGGTCCATTTCTCAGAGACCTATTAATTAATATCTTTATTGTGTAACAAATTACAACATTCATAATTTTTATATAATTATAGTTAAGTGTGATTTAATTACTGAAAAAAGTTTTAGGCTGATTGCATTTAAACTATGCTGGCTAGAATTCTTAGAACAGAACCGACACAAGAACATGACCTTTGAACTGCCTCTTTTAGATTCCTTGTAATGATTGTTATTTGCACCTAAACGTTGAAACTTGGTTCAGCTGTATTATTTCATCGCTGTAATCGATAGAATCTATCATGAATAAGGACATTTTGGTTCCAAATTTCGTGGTTTAGTAAATAACTTGAAAACTAATAGTAATACCTTATTGGTGTTACAACATACATTAAAAAAATTTTGTATCCCCCCGGTTCCCAGAACTCCTGACGACAGACGTTGACTATGGATACTATATCACAGACACAGTCGCTTTGACTGTTCAGAGGTGTCACTAAACCTGCCCAAAGATGTAAATAACAATGCATGAGCAGCACTTATTAGACGGAGGGGGTCCGACAGCCGATCAGTTCCAGTCAGTCCTGTAGGAAGGAGGCACACGGCTCGTGTCATTGTTACTTTGTGCCAGGAAGCACTCTCAACCAGGGAAGCGTCCCGGCGTCTCGGAGTGAACCAAACCGATGTTGTTCGGACATGGAGGAGATACAGAGAGACAGGAACTGTCGATGATATGCCTCGCTCAGGCCGCCCAAAGGCTACTACTGCAGTGGATGTTCGCTACCTACGGATTATGGCTCGGAGGAACACTGACAGCAACGCCACTGTGGTGTCATCGCCAGACACCACACTTGCTAGGTGGTAGCCTTTAAATCGGCCGCGGTCCGGTAGTATACGTCGGACCCGCGTGTCGCCACTATCAGTGATTGCAGACCGAGCGCCACCGCACGGCAGGACTAGAGAGACTTCCTAGCACTCGTCCCAGTTGTACAGCCGACTTTGCTAGCGATGGTTCACGGACTAAATACGCTCTCATTTGCCGAGACGATAGTTAGCATAGCCTTCAGCTACGTTATTTGCTACGACGGCCTAGCAAGGCGCCATTATCAGTTACTATTGATATCGTGAACTATGTACCGTCAAAACCGACGTTCATCATTAATGGATTAAAGTTAAGTATTCCACCAGCTACGTCCGTTGTTTCTAAATTGTAATTTCCTTGTCCTGTTCCAGACCTCACGCCAGCCTGCGTGAGCTAAATCGCGTGCCTTTCGGCCCCCTCTAGTAACACGGTGTTGTCTCTCCTGCCAACCACAACAGCCACCATGTTCAATAAAGGTTTTCGTGTAGCCACAGGACGTCGTGATACGACTCAAACTGTGCGAAATAGGCTGCATTATGCGCAACTTCACTCCCGACATCCATAGTGAGGTCCATCTGTGCAACCACGACACCATGCAGCGCGGTACAGATGGTCCCAACAACATGCCGAATGGACCACTCAAGATTGGCATCACGTTCTCTTCGCCGATGAATGTTGCATATGCCTTCAATCAGACAATCGTCAAAGACGTGCTTGGAGGAAACACGGTCAGCTTGAACGCCTTAGATACACTGTCCAGCAAGTGCAGTTAGGAGGAGGTTCCCTGCTGTTTCGGGGTGGCATTATTTGAAGCCGACGTACTCTGCTGGTGGTCGTGGAAGATGCAGGAACGCATGTACGATACGTGAATGCCATCCTCCGACTGATAGTGCAATCATATCGGCAGTATATTGGCGAGGCATTCGTCTTCACGAAGGAAAATTTGCGCCCCTATCGTGCACATCTTGTGAATGACTTTCTTCAGGATAACGACGTCGCTCGACTAGAGTGGCCAGCATGTTCTCCAGACATGAGCCCTATCGAACATGCCTGGGATACGTTGAAAAGGGGTGTTTATGGACGACGAGACCCATTAACCACTCTGAGGGATCTACGCGGAATCGTCGTTGAGGAGTGGGACAATCTGGACAAACAGTGCCTTGATGAACTTGTGGATAGCATACCATGACGAATAGAGGCTTGTATCAATTCAGAGGACGTCGGAGGATGGCATTTACGTATCGTGTATACAGCGATCTGGACCACCGTCTCTGAAGTTCTCGCTGTATGGTGGTACAACATGCAATATGTGATTATCATGAGCAAAATTTTTTGTAGAGTTTCTGCAGCTCTCGGAACTGAGGTGATGCAAAACTTTTTTTGATGTGTGTATTTAGTGGTTTCCCATCAATCTGAGGCTACATATGAATTTTCATCTGTCTGAGTCTAATATTTAGCGCCTTCTGCTTTTAGCAAAAACTGCAATTTTGACCTAAATATAGCTTCGATCAAATTGAAACTTGTAAATTTTGATTGTGACATATACACTCCTGGAAATGGAAAAAAGAACACATTGACACCGGTGTGTCAGACCCACCATACTTGCTCCGGACACTGCGAGAGGGCTGTACAAGCAATGATCACACGCACGACACAGCGGACACGCAAGGAACCGCGGTGTTGGCCGTCGAATGGCCCTAGCTGCGCAGCATTTGTGCACCGCCGCCGTCAGTGTCAGCCAGTTTGCCGTGGCATACGGAGCTCCATCGCAGTCTTTAACACTGGTAGCATGCCGCGACAGCGTGGACGTGAACCGTATGTGCAGTTGACGGACTTTGAGCGAGGGCGTATAGTGGGCATGCGGGAGGCCGGGTGGGCGTACCGCCGAATTGCTCAACACGTGTGGCGTGAGGTCTCCACAGTACATCGATGTTGTCGCCAGTGGTCGGCGGAAGGTGCACGTGCCCGTCGACCTGGTGCCGGACCGCAGCGACGCACGGATGCACGCCAAGACCGTAGGATCCTACGCAGTGCCGTAGGGGACCGCACCGCCACTTCCAAGCAAATTAGGGACACTGTTGCTCCTGGGGTATCGGCGAGGACCATTCGCAACCGTCTCCATGAAGCTGGGCTACGGTCCCGCACACCGTTAGGCCGTCTTCCGCTCACGCCCCAACATCGTGCAGCCCGCCTCCAGTGGTGTCGCGACAGGCGTGAATGGAGGGACTAATGGAGACGTGTCGTCTTCAGCGATGAGAGTCGCTTCTGCCTTGGTGCCAATGATGGTCGTATGCGTGTTTGGCGCCGTGCAGGTGAGCGCCACAATCAGGACTGCATACGACCGAGGCACACAGGGCCAACACCCGGCATCATGGTGTGGGGAGCGATCTCCTACACTGGCCGTACACCTCTGGTGATCGTCGAGGGGACACTGAATAGTGCACGGTACATCCAAACCGTCATCGAACCCATCGTTCTACCATTCCTAGACCGGCAAGGGAACTTGCTGTTCCAACAGGACAATGCATGTCCGCATGTATCCCGTGCCACCCAACGTGCTCTAGAAGGTGTAAGTCAACTACCCTGGCCAGCAAGATCTCCGGATCTGTCCCCCATTGAGCATGTTTGGGACTGGATGAAGCGTCGTCTCACGCGGTCTGCACGTCCAGCACGAACGCTGGTCCAACTGAGGCGCCAGGTGGAAATGGCATGGCAAGCCGTTCCACAGGACTACATCCAGCATCTCTACGATCGTCTCCATGGGAGAATAGCAGCCTGCATTGCTGCGAAAGGTGGATATACACTGTACTAGTGCCGACATTATGCATGCTCTGTTGCCTGTGTCTATATGCCTGTGGGTCTGTCAGTGTGATCATGTGATGTATCTGACCCCAGGAATGTGTCAATAAAGTTTCCCCTTCGTGGGACAATGAATTCACGGTGTTCTTATTTCAATTACCAGGAGTGTATTTACACCTTCTGAATAATTTTTACCTGTCTTACTTATTAATTTGGAGCCATTTATCTTTTTCTTAAAATAATATATTTAGCAAAACATATTCACTAGCTCATTCTGAGGCTTCACGATTACATTGAAGCATACACTGACGAAGTTTGGAGAAGTAGTTTTAATTTTAATTTAATTCCTAGTTTATGGTGCAATACCTTGTACGCTAGCACAGGCGCGTTATGATGATGTGTTGCTAGTGGTAATGAACTGGGGGTAAGTCCCGGCACACTCGTTCGCCTCTGTATCTCTCACAATGATACAGTATTTGTTTCGCAGCAAGCTGACATGTTTCCAGTGACTGAGAATCGAATCCTGATGGTCCCGTGCCCACTGAAATCGTAATTGACTATGTCGTTGGTTCAACATGTGAACAAATAAGGGTGGTCTGCTGCGGAGCTCCTTGTCCAACTATGTACGATGAACGATGTGCTCCGAAACACTTGTGCGGGTACCGGAATTACCCTCTTCCTGCAGAAACCCTACAGATCACCATCTATCCTACTTTACAGAGCAGACAAGTTTCCAAGCCCCACGTTATGTGAAGAATCGAGGAAGTCCAACCATTATTATTTAGCACAGTTTCACTATCCTTTTACATCTTTCCGTACATGCTCACGACAGTAGCACGTGAACATTCGACCACCTTCGCCGTTCTCAAGATACTCGTTCACAGGTCCTGCTTAATAAGTATCTGCCCTTTGTCAAAGTCGCTTTTCTCAATGGATTTCTCCATTTGCAGACCGTATCTTCGCTAGGATGATTCCCCGTCCGTGTCTGCTCCGCTTATATACTTTTGTTACCTTGACGCCAGTAGGCGGCCTCCAACGTCTCTTTGGGCTGTGGTCATAATGTCTTGGCTTATCGGTGTAGTCATGTTGCACACCGTCATGTTACACGCTCAGTTCGGAGGCTCTAGCGGCTGAGGGTTGCAGATTGCATCATCGAAGAGGGAAAGTCGAGCGAGAAATATGTATGACACGTAACATTTCAACCGATGTTGAGGAAATAATTAAAAAAAACTGTGAGGAATTACTTTTCAGCAGTAACTCGTGCTATTTCAGGCTTTCGGGGCGCCTTTCAGCCACGAAATAAGAAAAAGTACATACAAACTAGCGTCCGAAAACCCTTCGTTCCTGAATCTTCATGTCTGACGTATTTCAATATAAAAATTTAGAAGTGATTTTTTTAGCCGATAATTAAGATTTTTTTCTTTTTTTACACAGTCAAATGATGTAGTTAATCTTTTGATGCACATATTCTCTCTCTAATGTCGATGTGTGGCTACAGAAACATGGATACACTTAATAGTTGTGAAAATCTTAGGTTAGCCTGTCTTTTTCGTTACTTACTGGTGTAAGTACGAAGCAGCTAAAATGGTATTATATTAGTAATACACCACTGGCCATTAAAATTGCTACACCACGAAGATGACGTGCTTAGACGCGAAATTTAACCGACATCAAGAAGATGCTGTGATATGCAAATGATTAGCTTTTCAGAGCATTCACACAAGGTTGGCGCCGGTGGTTTCACCTACAACGTGCTGACATGAGGAAATTTTCCAACCGATTTCTCATAAAAAAACAGTAGTTGACCGGCGTTGCTTGGTGAAACATTGTTGTGTTAGGAGGAGAAATGCGTACCATCACGTTTCGACTTTGATGAATGTCGGATTGTAGCCTATCGCGATTGCGGTTTATCGTATGGCGACATTGCTGCTCTCGTTGATCGAGATCCAATGACTGTTAGCAGAAAATGGAATCGGTGGGTTCAGGAGGGTAATAAGGAACTCCGTGCTGGATCCCAACGGCCTCCTATCACTAGCAGTCAAGACGACCGGCATCTTATTCGCATGGCTGTAAAGGATCGTGCAGCCACGTCTCGATCCCTGAGTTAACAGATGGGGACGTTTGCAAGACAACAACCATCTGCACGAACAGTTCGACGACGTTCTCAGTAGCTTGGACTATGAGCTCGGAAACTATGACTGTGGTTACCCTTGACGCTGCATCACAGACAGGAGCGCCTGCGATGGTGTACTCAACGACGAACCTGAGTGCACGAATGGCAAAACATCATGTTTTCAGATGAATACAATTTCTTTTTATAGCATCATGATGGTTCCATCCGTGTTTGGCGACATAGCGGTGAACGCACATTGGAAGCGTGTATTCGTCATCATCATACTGGCGTATCACACGGCGTGATGCTATGGGGTGCCATTGGTTACACGTTTCGGTCACCTCTTATTCGCACTGATAACACTTTGAACAGTGGACGTTATATTTCAGATGTGTTACGACCCGTGGCTCTACCCTTCATTCGATCCCTGGGAAACCCTACATTTCAGCAGGATAATGCACGACCGCATGTTGCAGGTCCTGTACGGGTCTTTCTGGATACAGAAAATGTTCGACTGCTGCCCTGGCCAGCACATTATCCAGATCTGTCACCAATTGAAAACGTCTGGTCAATGGTGGCCGAGCAACTGGCTCGTCACAATACGCCAGTTACTACTCTTTATGAACTGTGGTATCGTGTTGGAGCTGCATGGGCTACTGTACCTGTACACGCCATCCAAGCTCAATGCCCAGGCGTATCAAGGCCGTTATTACGGCCAGAGGTGATTGTTTTGGGTACTGATTTCTCAGGATCTATGCACCCAAATTGCGTGTAAATGTAACCACATGTCAGTTGTAGTATAATATATTTGTCGAATGAATACCCGTTTATCATCTGCATTTCTTCTTGGTGTAGCAATTTTAATGATCAGTAGAGTACATGGAATGATTAAAACAAATTTCTATAGGAGCATTTAGGACACGGAGTAGCTGATAGCATCAAATCATGCTGGCTAATTGGCACATATATTTATAGTTTATTATTAATTTTTAAATTATTGGCTTTAAGTAAGAGTGTACGATTTGGGTGAACTAAATGAACGTTAAGACTGTACTACAACTGTGCGCTGGAAACGTCTATTCATCGTTTTAGCAGGGAATTTTACTTTTAAAATAAATTACAGTTATATTTCAAAGGCCTTAAGTCATTTAGCATGTGAGCCGAGACCTGATGGGTAGAAAAAACTTACAGAACACCATCAGTCCACTAGGACAGTTTCTCACTATTTTTCTACAGGTTTTCTTGACTAAGTCAAATATTTCCTTCCCTAGACCAGACTGGAATTCTGGAATTTACAGAGGTAAGTAAACACAAAAAGACAAAAATGGTTCAAATGGCTTTAAGCACTAAGGGAATTAACATATGATGTCATCAGTCCCCTAGAACTTAGAATTACTTAAACCTAACTAACCTAAGGACAACACAGACATACATGCCAGAGGCAGGATTCGAACCTTCGACCGTAGCGGTCGCGCGGTTCCCAACTGTAGCGCCTAGAACCGCTCGGCCACTCCGGCCGGCACAAACAGACAAATCTTAACCAAAGTCAAAATCAGTCGGCCCCGCCATTCGTAGAACATAAGCGTGGAAAAGAGAAATTCATAAATTGAATTACTTCAGTTGTTTCCTCTCTTAATTCCAACATGAAACAGAAAAAAGATGGATACCTTAGTCGATATGTATTTGTAAGTAGTTGCTCTTTAGCTGTATGCCGAAGATACGCGCTATCAAATTTGGACCAGTTGTATTCAAATCACTGCCTGAATGTATGCTGGCTCTGCAGGATGAAATTTCCTGCAATTTCTGTCGTTGCCCATTATGTTTGATTTACGCAGTCGCACAGAACACCAGTGCACTTTAAAGGAAATTGTGTGGAGCTTATATATTACCAACGCTGTAACGCCCTACGCAGTAAACTGGCTCTGCGAATATCCGGTGCGTACAATATGGGACAATAAATTTCCACGCTGTTTGGGGAAACATATGCAAGCTGGCAGCGTGACAATTTTTCGTTTTACAGAGCATTGGATGCTGTTACATTCATACACGTTTCCACTTGCAGAAACTCTATGCCATTACTGCACTTGAAAGCAAAACTTGGTATCATGCAGTCAGAATGAATGGGTAAATTTTCTCTACTGAGTGTTACGGTTAGCATTTCAAAAAGAAATTGGGTAGCAGAAGGAAACATCTATTATGACAGTTTATATTCGAGGGTTGCTCGAAGAAGTTTAATTATCACCTCGAAAAACTCAAGATGCGGTATTGAAATCTGGTGATAGTGATAGTCCTATACTCCATGTCCACCTTTCTGTGCTACTTTCTGTGCTATGCATTTTTTCCTGCGATGGATATCTTGGCGGAGACTTTGGTTGTGGAATATGCGCTTTGGCTTTTGGTGAACGTTCCACTTCGAGATTCATGTCGTAGTCGTTCTTGAAATGTCTCCTACTCAGCGATTTCTTCATCCGAGGAAAGAAGTAAGAGCATCTCAGTAACTGTCAGAAGAATACGGGGTGGAGCAAGAACTGACCAGCGGAGAAATGCTCCTGCTGGAGCACAAAAAAGGTGAATACATTGCTGTTTAAAAGACTCTGAGAGAAAAGTGGGGAACCACCCTCCTCTATCCTCATTTCGCCGTTCTCACCAAAAATATTGGCAAGTGAACATATTCGTGCTCTTGTAATAAAGAACATTGTAAATATATTTTCCCATTCCATCTTTGTAGTTTATCCTTCATACTCTGCATCTCCTTTCTTTCACTGTCACTGTGTGTACAGCGTGTATCTCCTAAGAGTCGTCAGGTCCCTTTTCTCTGGCGTTTCGGCAGATATTCGCGATTTTGTTTCTGCATTGTGTAGCTGGAGTCAGCCCAGATAATAACGAGGGTCGCTCAATAAGTAATGCCTCATGTTTCTTTAAAAATCCATTAGTATGCACAGAGAAACGTCCTTGTTGGTGCTTCACATTTGATGTTTGTTCTGTGCGCCGGTGAAGTTTCGAACCGTTCTGGCAGATGACAGAGCCGTAGTACAGCGTCAAAATGGCGTCTACACACGGCTTACGTTACAAGCAGCGTGCTGTTATTGATTTATTGTGTGCAGAAAAAGAAACCGTGGTGAACATCCAAAAACGTTTGTGTGCAGTGTATGGAGACGCTGCAGTTGATAGGAGTAAGGCTGGGCAATGGGTAAAGAAAGCTACAGCCTCAGGAAACGCAGAAGCGGAGCTCCATGATGAGCCACGCTCGGGACGTCCTGTCACAGCCACTGCTCCAGACATGCCGAATCAAGCGGGATGCTGTTACTCGTGTCGACCGTAGCATCAAAACTCAACAACTGGCTCTACAGTTGTCGGTCAGCTTTGGGAGTGCGTCTGCAATGATCGAGACTCTCGGATATTGAAAGTAGTGCTCACGATGCGTCCACGAATGCTCACAGCGGACCACAAAATTCAAAGAAAGGCCATTTCATCTGAATTGTTGGAGCTTTTGAGACCGACTGAGAGGCCTTTCTGTCACGAGGAACACGTTTTGCGTCATTCATGCAGTGAAAACATGGCTACGACTACAGGACAAGAGCTTTTACCAGCAGGGAATACAAGCTCTTACACAACGTTGGCGTACGGCGATAGGACGTGATGGAGACCACGTAGAAAAATAGGACATGGACAACACACATTGACGCATATTGTCACCAAATTCTGAGTCTTAACAATAAATATGTTTTGAGAATAAAATGTGGGGCATTACTTATTGAACGACCCTCGTACAACTCATCCGGCCTTTCATGCAACACCCAGTGTCAACAGAAAGCGTTTGTTTGCTTCCCATTACAAACAAATTTATTTTTAAATCTGAATTTTGTGTTCCCATTTGATAGAGCATTCCCAGATTAGTCTAGCCCGATATGTATTAAGATGGACAGTAAAACTCGAATAATAAACAAATGTCAAGTGTTCAAAATGTTCAAATATATATGAATTCCTCAGGAACCAAACTGCTGAGGTCATCGGTCCCTAGACTTACACACTACTTAAACTAACTTATACTAAGAACAAACCCCCCCCCCCCCACACACACACACACGCACGCACACATGCCCGAGCGAGGACTCGAACCTCCGGCGGGAGGGTCCGCGCAATCCGTGACATGACGCCACAAACCATGCGGCAACTCAGCTCGGCAAAAAACACCAATCTAGCAGTGATTCAGCAGCGCTGCATGTTACGGTGGTAGCAGTCAGTGCGGGCCAGGGCAGTGCTGTCGCGGATGGAGTACTGGTTATTCTTTTTCTCTCACTGTACCTGTTTAAACATATTGATAAAACGAATATCGAACTAGACTCATCTGGGATCGCTCTATCGAAGGGGCACGTAAAATGCCGCTTTAAAAATAATTTTGTTTGTAACGGGAAACAAACCAACACTTTTCGTCGACGCTGGTCGTCGCATGAAAGATGTGACGAGCATTATTGTTGGGGCTGACACCAGCTAAATAAATTACAAATTGCAAATATCTAATGAAACACCAGAGAAAAAGCGCCTGACGACTCTTAGGAAAAGCACCCTGTACACGCATCTCTCCCACAAGTCTCTCTCTTTTTTTTACCCTATTGATTTACGATATATCCTGCAGCCACTGTCTCCTCGCTCACTTACGCTGTCCCCTTCTTTATTTTCCAATGCCACTAATTCCACCATACCTCGGCAGCCTCCCCTATACCTACGTGTTAAAGGTCGTCGGTGTGGAGAACCCCCAAAAATAGGTATGGTCTCCACTGATCTGTATTTTTCATTTCCACTGTCTCCATCTCCGTTTGCTCCCACTTCCTCTACCTCCATCCATGTCTCTTTCTCTTTTACTGCCACCATCTCTCACTGACCATCAATATCTCCTCTCTCTTTGGCTCCCACTGCTGTTGTTGTCATCCATCTTTCTTGATTTCTTTCTCACTGCCACTTTCTCTCTCCTACCAAAACTGTCTCTCCTCTCTTTCTCTTCCATTGGCCATATCTCCTATCTCTTCCACCGTCACTGTGTCTCTGATACTGCATTTCAGCACAAAAAAGCGCTAATATGTTCGCACACCAAAAATTAGTTTCAGAATGGGGATTGAGGCAGCTGGTTTTTCTACTTCCTACTTTTCTGTCAGAATATTTTAAACAGAAAAATATTCACCAGCTTTGTGCTCCAGCAGGAGCATTTTCAGATGATTCTCTTCTTTACCGTACTACAACCGGGTGTGCTACTTACATAATATGAATTCTGTAGGTTAGTTAAGTTTTGAAAATTTGTTTATATACTTCGACACATGTATATACTTTGAGACATGTAAGTAAGTATGTATAATAAGAGGTTATCGTACAACCGTTTGCTTTACATTTTTTCTGGGTACTTTGTTCATCTATCGCAATACAACGAAAACGTCTGGCTTATGATTTGTATCTTAAAAGGGTAAAAATGTTATTAGGAATATTTTACTAAATTTACAGACTTGACAGTTTTACAAAATTTTTGACAGTCATTATAAGTTCTTTTCAGGCATGTTAAAATACTTTTTCGCCCTTTTTTGTCACTGCAGTACCACTGTGGACGTATTTGTATAGGCATGAAGTGCCCGTTATACAGAGACAGTGCGTCATAAACTTTTAGTGGTAAGAATGCTGACTAAAAACATAGTTTGATGATCTCAGGGCCCATGCGGTGAGGTCAGCTAAAACTACACTACCCTTCAGACTGTATATTGCTTTCAAATGTTACGTGCACAAGTACGGTGCTTTGAACCTCTGTATCTCCGTAACGGGTAATGGTATAGAAAAAAGTTTCTGTGTTCCCCAAGAACATAATCGTAAGATCATATGGTAAAGATTTCGACGATTCGCCATGAACAGAATATAGTACGGATAATGAATAGAAGTGGCCATCCACGCAGTTGGTACATTCAGTACCCAAAACTCAAGATTTTCCGGGTGTACCTAGATAATGGATACAGATTTTCGATAATGGGAAAACTGGTTTTCTAGATTAATATTTAAGGAGTGTACAGTTAAAATTTGAGCTTTTTGCTATGGTTAGTTACTTAAATAATTGCGGGCCACGGTAAAAAATTGATGACCTACTGTTTTTTTTTCAGTTTCCTGCATAAATACGGTAGCTTTGTACTTCTAGATTTTGGTAACGGATACTGATATCTAAAAAAGTTTCGAAGTACCGCGAAAATATTTTTTTACGAATATGTGGCAAAAATGTCGACTATCTGCCTTGGACATAGTCACCCCCACAATCGGTACTTCTCGTACCCGGAAATCATAAATTTTCGGGGTTTTCTCAGGAAGTTTCCATGAACAAACGGCGCCTTTGGAAGCCGCCTAAGGTCCAGTCTAGACCACAATTAATGCAAAAGAATCAATCTATTTTCTCAATTTTCTTGGGATAGAGAAAGTGTGTGATGTTTAAATCTCGACGGTGTACTGTAGAATCGCTACAGAGTGCCCATTCTTCCTATGGGTACAGAAATGCTTGCTAGGGCAACAGCTTTCACAAACAATTCACCCCTTGTCTCTCTAATCAATAGAATCCGAGATATGACTCCCTGCAAAATCGTGTTTTTGCGAGCTGGTTTTTGGAAAATATTGGTACTGTGCACCGTCTTTCATGGACCGATAGTCCAAAGAAGCATTATCAGCGACTGTGTCCTGCTCAGAATGAGCTGGGGCATTGTCAAGCAGAAAATAGATCCCCTTGGACAGCTTCTCACAACCCTTCGTCTTGGCAGCCTCTCGTAATCTTGTCAGGGATTTCGCTAGGATGCTCCTGTGATGATTTATCCCTAAGGAAAGTGACCTGGTTATCCTACACAGTGGTAGTCGCAAGAAACACTCAGAATCACGTTGCCAGATGTGTGAGTCTTCAACCCTTTCGGTCACCCTGAAGTCACACTTTGGCACTGTTTGCTTTGCTTTGCTCCTTTGTCTCCAGGAGTGGGTCATATTGACACACTTCGTCCCTGGTGACTAGGCGGTTAAAGCATTCATATGGATTGGAATGACGTAGCTGCACGAGTTCCGCTGCTGACTCGGTCCGACAGACTTTTTGAAAGAATGCCAGCAGTCGAAGAACCCAGCGGGCGGTGACCTTTCGTCATCCAAAAGGTGGCAGCCAGCCAAGGAATATTTTTGGGAGTTGGCTTAAAAAAAATGTTTGAAAAGCCCCAATCAAGTCTTTACTAGTCTTCTCCCAGAGCGGCTCTGCCTACGTGACACAAGCTGCCTGCCCTTCGAAACCGAAATACTTCTGTCTGGTTAAAGCAGTTTAACCTGAGACGCCTTCAGCCCACTGCTGGCGAATACACGCCATCGGTTTGTCCACCAGCGATTATAGGAGACAGGTCAAGTGTGTGGACGATGGACGGTTTTGGAGAGCGGAACTCAGTTGCTTCTCTCTCTTGTGGTCCCAACCTCGAGTAGGATAGACGTCTTTCGTGGGAGGCAGAGCTACTTGCTCTGCCCCCCATGACTAGCTATCAAGAGAACTTAATACCAACCGTCTCCCCTCCTGTTGTCCACTTTCGACCTCCTATACTGGCCTACGTATGGTAACTTCCTATCCTAGACATGTCCCATGTATCCCATGCAGTGAAATGTATTCTATATACTTGGCCTAATTTACTGTTCTACCATTTAACATTTGACCTGGAAATCCACTCCCAAGTCCTGACCGCCCGACCACCTGTACAGTAATTTTCAAAGTATTGTGCAAGATATTGAAAACTGATTCATGACAGATTTTGAAATTTCCTCTATCACCTCGAAAGTTGTATGCCGGCCTTCGAGCTCCAGAGCCTCAGGTTTCCTTACGATACATGGCTCTTTGCAGAGACATGGTCAGATAAGTGCAGTGCCAGTTTGTACAAAAATTTCACCCTTGTGCTACAATGTAGTGGCCTATAGCTTTTTGACTTTCGATGGTAGTAATTATAAATAAATTGAATAAACTGTTTAAATACATTTAATTATATAATTAATCATTTATCATAGTGAGGAATAAAATAAAAATACAGAAGTATGACAGCGGCGATAATCGAACCTGAGCTGACAAATAGTCAGTTGTGCCACTTAACCACTGGGCTGCTGCACAGATACGTCAACTGCTCCTCAAATATCCCTCGCACTCTACGCATAAATCTTTAGAGAGCATTTTACCTTTTCATGCAACCAAAGGTTCAGCCAGATTGGTGAGCCGTGTTCCATGCCATCATGTTATGAGATTTACATTTGGAACAGTTATACCGAACTCTTTAAATCTCACTTTATTCTCAAAAGATCTACTGGAAAAGGACCTCTTTAGTACATCATCTACACAAAATACCTTCGTAGTTAATTTTCTATGATACTCGCTTGTTTTATCACCTTCTACAGCCTTTTGACGTACAAGGATACTAATGGTAATTAAACTGAATTTATTAATGGCACATTCACTGACCAACCAGAACATTATGACCACCTACCTAATAGCCGGCATGTCCACATTTGGTACGGATAACAGCGGCGATGTGTCGTGGCCTGTAAGCTGTGACGCCTTCGTAGGAGTTGGAAGCACATCGGCACACAGAACTCACCTAATTCCCGTAAATCCCGGGGCGGGGGCCGATGAGCCCTGACGCCAAGCTCAGTCAAACCCTAGATGTGTTCGATCGGGTTCAGATGTTGTGAGTTGGGGCGACATCACACCAACTGGAACTCTCAACTGTGTTCTTCGAACCCCTCAATCACACTCCTGGCCTCGTGACATGGCGCATTATCTTGTTGAAAGATGACACTGCCGTCGGAAACTTGATCGTCATGAAGAGATGTACGTGGTCTGTAACCAGTGTATGATACTACTTGGCCATCAACGTGCTTTTCACGAGCTCCACTGGACCCATGGATGCCCACGTTAATGATCCAAAGAGCGTAATGGAGCAGCCGCTAGCTTTTCTCCTTCCCAAAGTACAGCTGTCAAGGAGCTGCTCGCCCGGAAGACGACGAATTCTCGCTCTCTCATCGGCATGATGAAGGAAGTATCTGGGTTCGTCAGACGATGCAACATTCTCCCAGTACACCAGCTTCCATTGCCGATAGTCACGTGCCCATTTCAGCCATAGTTGCTGATGTTGTAGTGTTAACATTGACACATGCATGGGTCGTCAGTTGCGTAGGCTCATCGTTTGGAGTGTTCGGTGCGCTGAACGTTCAGATACACTTGTACTCTGCTGAGCATTAAAGTCTGATGTTAGGTCCGCCACAGTTTGCCGCTTCTCTTGTTTTACGTCTGTCAAGCATGTGCCCAATGCCACGACGTCTGGACGTGGTTTCACGCTGGTTTCGCCACGTGTTGAAGCCACTCACCACAGCATTCCTCGAACACCCGACAAGTCGTGCAGTTTCCGAAATGCTCTTGCTGAGCCTCCGGGCCACCACAATTTGCCCTCGGTCAGACTAAGATAGATCATGCGCACTCCTCATTCTACACACAGTCAGTACGCTAACTGATACTAAACTCTCCGTGCGTGTGTCTGACTCGCAGTCATTCCTCGGCAGGTGATGCTGCTATCGCCTGGACGAGTTTATATTGATACTAGGTCGGTGGTCATATTTTTCTGGCTGATCATTGAATATAAACCGAACTGTTTACAGTAAACTTAAATTTCACAGTTAATAGTCTAACATTGAGAGGAATAAAAAAAATGAAAAAAGGAAAAATTAGCAGTGGGAACCGAAGTCGCACTGACGAATTATCAGTAAGGTCACTTAACCAAAGCGCCATTGTGTCAACACTCCATGAAAATCCATACCATGCTTGCACAATATGTTACACGCACATTCAAAGAAAAATTAAGAGTTGGTGCTGTGAGCAATGCGGCACGCATAGTTCGGGAAGGAATGATGTCACGTCAGAACGTGCACAATCTAAATTAGACCGCTGGATCGCTTCTCTGAGTTGATCGTAGCGCAGCTGACCCTCATTTCAGCAGTCGACACTGGTTTCTAGTTATCACAGAGAGAACGCTAAAAAATATGTCTTAATCCAGTTTATTTGCATACCAACACACATACGAAGAGGAATGGCGTAATTTTAGTGCGATGTCCAGCTCACATTGGAAGAGAAATGTAATTTTTATACGATTACTAGCTTGCATTTGAAGAGAAATGGCATAATTTTCGTGCGCATAAAGCAGTGCTGCTCAGAACATGTAAGAAGCGTTCGCCTAGGCCAATCGGAGAAATCTTCAGTTGCGGAACACAGTCCCAACGAATACCATATGTTTGATTTCGAAGAAACACAGCTGCTGTGTGGGGTGAATGCGTTCTGGGATGCGATCCTTAAAGAGGCCGTGGAGATAATAGCCCGTGACGACTTTGACAAATGAGGCAGCAGTTATCAACTTAGCACTACAGGGGATGCAGCGATACCAAAAATACAAGAACCTTGCGATGTCAAACCGGTGAAGGCAGATGATGGAGTTAACAGACCCCACCAGGAAGCGATGCCCACACCCACCAGCAAGCAGGGAACCCCCACCACCATCGGTCGCGACTCCACTCACTCCTGATGCAGCATAATCCCAAAGTCTCTATTCTCTGTCAAATAATGACCAACATAGCACCATACAAAATCAAAATGTAACTATAACGCAGATTGTATGCTCATACGAAACTGAAGTTAAGGCCGACTGGTTAAAAGAAAAACAAGACAACAGTTATCTTCAACCCGAAGGTTGATTTGAACACCACAGTCTGTTATTAGACAAGGTCCTAATGGAGGTGGTATGCCGTCCACTTTTTCTGGTCTTTGAAAAGACGTTTCCAGCCAGTTACAGGGGGACCTACAATTTAATGTTGAATACAAACCACGATGCATCTCGGCATTTTTCACAACAGTGAACATTTTCAGAGGTGAAAGAAGCAAAAAGTGACCGATAATAATCCTAGAACTGACTTCTTATCGTGCTAGATTAGATATTCGACGACGTTCTTGACATCTTTGGCTGTTTAGAGTTCGACAACACGCTTGTATGTGTTTCATGAAACTTATAGTTGAACGTAATTAAAATACAGTTAATTCTGAAAATTTATTAGGAGATTTAACACTTGGTTCGTATCTTTGGTGTTGCCTATTTTACTTAATATTTGTTATCAAATTATTTCATTCTGACGCTTGAACTGCAAGCGCATTCCACCCTCTCATTATCCCGTTACCAGCTCCATCAACGCGTTTGGTGGTGGACGGCCTGCCTTCACTCCACTATTATCTGGTACAGGACCATTTACTGCGAAAGATGCCGCCTGATAGAATTTACACTTTCTGTTATTTAACTGAAACCACAATCGCAGTCTTCTAATCTGTTCCAAATTTAATATTAAAAATTTAATATTATTGAAAAGTGGCTGTTGGGGGGAGAATATATTAAAAGAACTAACTGAAGGGTATCCATTGTGTGGGTATTCAATATTAACTGCCGTTTATTCAACAGGCTTGTTTAAAACGTTCGTCGAATACAAGAAATGCTTATAGACTTGGCCATTCAATAAACAAAGAGCGAAGGAGATTAACTACTTACTGAAAAGATACCAAAGGGAATACAGAAACTATACGATTTATTTCACAAGGATGTATACACACACGCACACACACAGACAAAACTGCATGTAGTGGACATCTGCATTCCAAATTAACAAAAGGTGCATGAAGCATTAAACTTAGAGCGATGTACACGAGTGTGACTGGCCCGAAAGACGCAGTGGTAAAGTAGGGAAAAAGAGGTGTTCTCCCCAGGGATCGAGGTCGAAAGAACTCGAAACAAAAGGGCATGAAATGATTACTAGTACTCTTGAAGAATTAAATTTGCCGAAATCTCTAGCATTTCCTTTTATTACTATTACCGGTTTCGACATATTTGCATTGTCATCATCGCGTCTTATATTATTAGATGTACATGCTCTTTATACCACTAAAAGTCACATAGCGATGTTGCGTCAAATCGTGACTTTTACTTGTGTAAAAAGCATGTACAGCTAATAATGTTGACAGCGTAGACCTATCAAAACTGGTAATAGAAATAAGAAGAATTACTACCGATCTTAACAAACTTGATTTTTGAAGAATAATTTAAGTTTCAGATCGCCCCCAACAATTGACGCAGTGTCAAACATACATAAAAATAATTACGTTATTCATAGTGTGAGGAGGATTGCTGTTCAGAGGTGTACATGAACTAACATATGCATTTATCACGGAAGTGAGCAAGTAATGGGAGCACAAGATTCACTATAACGTCGCCAAAAACGAAGGTAACGAAATAAGAAGTCATGGCGTTAAACAAAATCAAATTTTATCGTGAAATTCCCAAAAATCTCACGCAGTCTGATTAACCACAACAGTCAAAGTGAAACACCGGAGAAAGAGGCACTTCTTACCAGTCTGCACCACTCCGAAGTCGGAACCCGATTAGCGAAGAACTGTTCATCTCTCAGCTCGTGGTGTCCCATGAAAAAAAGGCCACCAAAAACCAGCGTCAGCCAACCAAAGCTCGCGGCTACTTTTCTGCCCATCAGAACAAATGAAAATTGTTGTCTCAAACCACCTTCTTTCCAGAGCAAGGGTTGGGTTGGGTTGTTTGGGGAAGGAGACCAGACAGCGAGGTCATTGGTCTCATCGGATTAGGGAAGGACGAGGAAGGAAGTCGGCCGTGCTCTTTCAAAGGAACCATCCCGGCATTTGCCTGAAGCGATTTAGGGAAATCACAGAAAACCTAAATGATGATGGCAGGACGCGGGATTGAACCGTCGTCCTCCCGAAAGCGAGTCCAGTGTGCTAGCCACTGCGCCACCTCGCTCGGTCCCGAGGAAGGTTCGCGCCTAAGTATCAGCAGCTAATCAGATCCCTTTTCTTACGGCTCGCCTATGAGGGAAAAGGCGGTGTTCTCCTTTCCTCCTTAGAATTTCGAAATGTCCATTTCCATCAAACTACCCCGAAAGGACGCACAGGTAGCGTGTTAAAGATGCAATGTCCACGTCTGGTGCAGGGAGACGGCACGGTGTCGCCTGGGTGCTACTCTTTCCATCGAAGAGCACATTCAAACGCAAATTCACCGTGCCGAGTTCTTGTGGCGTGAAAGGACATGTTGTATGGATGCCGCAGGCTTCCTGAGTTTCCCTTGCGGAGGGCGTCTCCCATTGCCCGACGGCCCACTCAGAAACACGCAAATCCGGACTCCTCACGTCAGAAAGACCAGACATCAATTACTTAAGGCAGGAATACTGTTGATTTAACAAAAATCCTAATTGCTCATTCCGTGACGTGCTAAAAAGAGCATGTACTTAAACAGAAATGGTGGTACAGGTCCTAATTATTCATTAGCTCGCACTTACTTCTGCTCTAAACGATATATGCGGAATCTCACATTGAAATGACTTACGGAAATTGAGCTTAAATCAAGATAGAGCGGAAGGGAACGTGTCAGAAAGACGTGCACTTAGTGAGATATACGCCAGCATTTTTCTATGTTCATTAATTTCTCTCTTTGATTTCTACTGTCTGACTAAATCTCTTGATAGCTGCGTTAGGATGACGGTAAGGAGTGCAGGATCGGATCATTATTTGTTGATTACTAAAATGTAGAGAGTAAATGACATATTTCCTTCCGAGAGGCTTACTAATTTCACGAACAGGTAACGAGTGGCGACGCCAGAAAACAGCCAAGGAAGATAGAAGGATACATGAAAGGAATCTGACAACTTCTTCACATTACTTGTAATAAAATTATAAAAATTCCCAAAATATGTGGCGAGCTGTGACAGTGAGAGTCACAAGACCTGCAGACTTACAAAGTTGTTTTAACAAAACCAAGAACGAATCATCTGCGACGGCTGTGTGTTTCCTTCAAGTCAAAAAAACTGGCGTAAGTAGACCTGAATAATATGTAGTCGTTAATGTCTTAGTTTTGCTCGGCTTATACTTCATGTAAATTAATTAAAATTTAGTATTTATTAAGGTGGAGTCTGTTCCATTATTATAAACAGTTTTGAAATCACTGACGTTTGATGTTGCTGTATTTCTCCCGGGGACTATCCGTTTAAAAGACGTCTCAGAATTACGATATACGGAAACATTGAGTAAGGCACTTTAAGGTATTATACGACGGGTGATTTAAAATTGTCACCGTGGCTGTGCGCTATGAAAGACTACGATGCAGTGCATGGCAAAAATTAAATATCGAGAAATCATATAAAAAAGATTAAGGCATTCTTAGTACGACAAAAAATGAATTTATCAGTAATGTTTGGTTTATACAGTGTAGACTTTCACAGCTGGTATGTACGTTCTTGATGATTGTAGTTGTGTGGGCGAGAGGCTGTGGTCTAACGCATGTACCTGTGCCTGACGTCTCATCTACTGCACTGATAATTCGTGAACAGCACATTTTTTCATCGTTTCGCAGCTGTGGTGGATGTGAAGGCCGGCGGTATTTTAATAAATTGAGTGCCAGATAACAAGCCTCGTTTAAATTGAATCTGCTGTCCCTGTTTATTAAGCTTACCAACATATTTATTTCAAGGAATATCAGCACGAGCTCTGCTAAACAAAAGAGAATCAAAGAGCGTAGTGGGCGCCTTGTATCGAACAATAAATAGCGGCTCGAAGTCAGTAACAGTTCAGTCCGATGGGAGCCAGGCAGCAAGTACAAATTACAGCAAAACTCGCAGCACCTGAGGAAGAGGACTGGGTCGAGCACCAAAATATTCTGTGTAAAATGGAAACAATTTCTCAAATGAATATCTGGAGAACCACCATCAGTAGAAAACCACTGTTTGCAAATTAACAAAATTAGGAAGAAAACAAGGTGGAGGTTTACTATTAGACCTCAAGGGCCCTTTGACGTAGAAGTTTGTGTAACTAAATGTTTAGCGCAAATATACACAGATAGCCAATAATTCAGCCGTTGTGTTGCTGACAGAAACCATCCTGAAATTAACGTGGAGTTACAAAAACCAGAGGAATCCCAAATCAAAGTGTCCAGACGCGTATGTTCCAGCCCGGCTACTTCCAAATTTAAGTTCTTTCCTTGACCACACTGCAGTTTACTGAGTGGTTCCGGTAGTAGGCGAGAGATTCTTTCATAAACATGGTCATTAATGTATCCCGTTTGGTTCGATGTTAACCAGTGTTAATGTTCATATTTTTATTTCTTGATATTAATATTGTTGCTGTTGTTATTATTTAACTGAAATCAAACATGTTTGAGAAATCAGTGACTCGAGATTGGAGAATGACTAATATATTGCTTATTCTAAAATCTTAATTGCAGTCTGTCCTCGCATTTCTCTTTCTAATGATTATCGGTTTCGTTCAAATACAGAACGTATTCAGATACATTGTAGTTGCAGAGCAATGCAGGAGTTTTATTTGCTTTGTGCAGCCTCCATAAATCACTTAGAAATGCAGAGATACTTACACGGGTGAGCGAAAGTTTCCCTCAGCAATTTTTCAAAAATATTTTTATTACACAGATTTTTTAATTTTTTTACAAGAACACATTTCTACAATACAAACCCTCCGCGAGCTGTGGTATATCTTCAAGGGTGACAGTTCTATTCCTACTGACTAGTCCTTGTTGCGTGGACAAGGTTCTTTAAAGACTGCATCCCATAGTCTGGTCCTTCTCCTCATCTCTCCAAGATGGCCGCCGAGTGAGATCACAGGTATTTTCTTCGTCCGCTAAAATAACTTATTTAAGAGGAAATAGTGCCAAGTTTAAATATTCTTTGTTTTTATTACTTGCTGTAGTGTCCGTTCTTGTCACACAACTGAATATTAGCGTCCAAGCAGAGCTTGTTCTTGAAAAAACTTGTTCTTTAGCTGAGGTCCCGATAATCGCGACATAACCCGTAATTTTGCGTGACATAAACACAACAAATTCTATTCAAGTTTTCTTGATAGTGCAAAAATCGTTTAAAAAAGACAGCTACTAGTTTCATCAGTGTCTATTGTCGCAATAAAAGTGTAATTAAACATTTCTAAATCGTATTTAACTAACACATTTCGTATTGTTTACTAGTTAGATAGACGCGATCTAGGTCTAAATTTTCCGAGTTATAAACGTTTAAAAACCTGACCAAACACGCCTGATAACTTAAATCCTCTAAAAGCAAAGTAAT
Source organism: Schistocerca gregaria (assembly GCF_023897955.1). NCBI lineage: Eukaryota > Metazoa > Arthropoda > Insecta > Orthoptera > Acrididae > Schistocerca > Schistocerca gregaria. Next base: position 519,441,796 of record NC_064922.1, on the reverse strand, counting down.
TACAAATTCATTCTTCTGTTTTTGCATCTCTAAATCAGTAGAAAAACAACAACCACCGCACATAAGATCTTTGTGTCGTTTTTTTTGCTTGCAGACATACAATCTCACGACCTTGACAAATTTAAAACATTCTTTAAACTTAACTATTCTTTCGAAACTGACCATGAGTGAGAAATGTGGGAGCTGTTATAGGGTAGTGAGTAGAGGGATTTGTTGTCAATCTTGTAGGAAATATTTTCACTGGGGGGGGATGCAGTGGGGAGAATGTTGGGAGAACAGAAGAGGCTCTCTCCTGGAACTGCAGAGTATGCAGTAGGAACATTTTGATTGGGGAGCAGGAAAGGAAAATCTGTGCCCTTCAGGCACAGTTGGAGGAAGCAAGGAAGGAACTGATAAGGATCAAGGGAAATAGGGGGGAGGAGGGTGGTTGGGAACTGGCAGCTGGTAGGAGGATAGGAAGAAAGAGAACGCGATCTGATAGTTTTATCATCAACACCAAAAACAGGTATCTGCCATTGCCAGAGTTAAGTGGAGAAGAGCCTCAGGTAGAACGAGGAGCAGGAAATGTGCAGCACACTTCAACCGAGGCCAAGAAGCCTAGGAATGTACAAAGTGTTAGGAAGAAGAAAGTGCTGCTGCTAGGTAGTAGCCATGGGCGAGGTGTAGGCCCTCAGTTACAGGAAAGTTTAGGGGCAGCGTACCAGGCCACCAGTATCTTCAAACCAAATGCAGGGCTAAGTCATGTGATAGAGGACCTAGGGTCTTTATGTAAGGATTTTACAAAAGAGGACCATGTAGTGATAGTGGGTGGGGCGGGAAACAGTTTGGACAGGGATGGGGCATATGAAATAGGTGGTGACCTGGACAAGATAGCTTCCCTGACTCATGGCACCAATGTACACTTTGTTGAGCTGTTCCGGCGTCATGATCAGCCACGCCTTGATGGAGCTGTGAGGCGAATCAATGTGGGGCTGGGGATGGCTCTGAGGACGGCCAACTTTGCTCATGTTTCTCTGGTGCCCGTCGGGACTATCAACAGATGGGGTTTCACTAGGCATGGCCTACACCTACAGCTGATTCATGAAAGTATAGGGGGTGGATCTCGGGCCACACATGGTCAAATACCTGTTGTCATAGGTAGGAAAAGTAGGTCTTTTTTAGGATAAATCCAGACAACAGGTTCCCCTGCCTAAAGAGTATCTCTAGCAGTTCAAAAAATACTGAAACAATCACTCACAAGACAGATTATAACACTTCAAAAATCACACATACCAGATGTCACAAAGAAAAACAAACCATCGGAAAGAGTAACATGGGGCATTTCACAGACTTAACAATCCTCCATCAAAACATGCAATCAATAAAAAATAAAATACAAGCATTAGAAGTTGAGCTCCAATCTTTGAACTGCACAGTAGTTTGTATTACTGAGCACTGGTGTAGAGACACAGAAATCCAACATGTAGTATTATCATTGTATGAAAGGGCAAACTCTTACTGCAGAACTACTTCAAGGGGTGGAGGATCATGCATTTATATCAGAAAAGGAACACAGTTCAAATCTAGACATGACCTCAGTACAGTAAGTGAAGACAAACACATTGAAATATCAACTATTGAATTATCAGGGCTCGATATCACCAAGAAATTAATCATTTTGTGTGTGTATAGATCTCCCAGTGGTAGTGTGGACACTTTTTTCAATAAATTAACAGAAGTTCTAGATAAAGTCTCAAGTACAAAGGTCAACATAATTCTGTGTGGGGACATAAACATCAACACTAATATCATAAATGAATCCAGCAGCACCTTCATAAATATCCTTCAAAGTTTTGGCATGTCCCTATTGGTCAATAGTGCAACAAGGGTTACTACAATGACTGCATCAGTAATTGACCATGTGGCCACAAATATAGACAGGGAAAAATGTGATGTAGCTGTAAAAGATCTCGGACTATCAGACCATCTCTGTCAAATAACAACAGTAAAATCAGGCATCGAATCATTCCCTAAACTACAAGCCTATAAACGACATCTATCAGAAATCAAAATAAAAGATTTTTCAAAAGAACTAGAAAAACAAAGCTGGGATGAAGTGTATAAGGAAACCAATGTGAATATGAAATTCTCCAAATTCTCCACATTGTTTAAATTGAACTTTGAAACAGCATTTCCAAAAGTATGCATGACTGTATCAACATCTCACAAAAACAGATGGATAACAGCAGGTATTAAGAAGTCCTCCCAAACACTTAAACACCTCAGTTCCATGAAAAAGATTCACAATGATCCAGAATTCTTAAATTTCTATCATAGATACAAAAAGATTTATAGGAAGGTGCTGATTGCTGCAAAAAAGTCATTTAATGACAAAATAATATATAATGCAGAGAATAAAAGCAAAGCAGTCTGGGATGTTATAAAAAAGGAAACGGGGAGAGGCAAACAAACACAGAATAACATACTGCTAAGGGAGGGGGATAAGGTAATAAATGATCCACAACACTTAGCAAACTATGTAAACGAGCATTTTTCAAGTATTGCAGAGAAGTTACAGCAAAAATTCCCCAAAACAAATATAACACCTGCAAAAATTGTTGCACTAGATACAATGATGTTACTTCCAACCACAGAGAATGAAGTCAATAAAACTGTTCAAAAGCTAAAAAATAAAAAGTCAGAAGGCTTAGATGATGTACCAATGTGTGTACTGAAACAATGCATAGGGATTATACAAGGCCCATTAACAAATATAATAAATGAATCCTTCACATCAGGGACATTTCCAGAGCAGCTAAAACAGGCAAGAGTTGTACCTTTGCTTAAGAAAGGTAATGCAGAAGACATAGAAAATTACCGGCCCATTTCCCTGCTGTCAGCATTCTCAAAAATAATAGAAGCAATTATGAAAGACAGATTAATGAATTATCTGAATAAATACAATCTTTTAAACAAATCACAGTTTGGTTTTCGAAGTGGCAAAAATACGGAGTCAGCTATAGTAGAATTCACAAAAGTTGTACTTAATGCTCTTGATAAAGATGAGTGTGTCACAGGCATATTTTTGGATCTTTCTAAGGCTTTTGACACAGTCGACCACAAGATTCTATTAAATAAATTAGAAGCATTAGGAATAAGAGGGGTAGCTAATGACTGGTTTCGATCATACCTAACAGATAGGGTACAAAGAGTAGAGATAACACATACTTCAAATAGATCTAAACATTTAGTAAAATACTTATCAGAACCAAAACATATTAATATAGGGGTTCCACAAGGTAGCATATTAGGACCAATACTATTCCTGATATACATCAATGACTTTCCCAGTAGTGTTACTCATGGTGAGAAAATTCTCTTCGCTGATGACAGCAATATTATAGTCACTGAGAGAACAAGAGAACTCCTTACCGAGAAAGCAAATGAAACTCTCAAGGAAGTTTACGATTGGTCAATAAGCAACAAATTGACATTAAACATAAAGAAAACTAATGCCATGAACTTCAGTTTGAAGAGGAAAAATGACAATGTTAAATTAAATGTAGATGGCACCTCTATAGACTGTGTAACAAATGCAAAATTTCTAGGAATGAATATTGACTCTCAGCTGAAGTGGTGCGAACACACAAAGGTACTTGCAAACAGAATGTCATCAGCATGTTATGCCCTTAGAATTCTATCATCTGTGTGTAACATGCAGTGTCTTTTAGTTACATATTATTCATATGTACACTCAATTCTTAGCTATGGCATTCTTTTTTGGGGAACAAATCCACAAAATATGAACACAATTTTCAAACTCCAGAAAAGAGCCATAAGAAGAATAACCAGAAATAGTAGTCGAGCTCATTGTAAAGATCTGTTCAAAACACTGGGAATTTTAACTGCTCCATGTGAACACATTTACCAGTCAGTTGTACACATCAAAAGTAACATTGGCAATTACTGCACAAACAGCTCTGTCCATGACCATGCAACAAGAGATAGACTCAACTTACATTTACCAAGAAAAAATAAACATAAAACTCAAAACAGCATTTTCTACCAAGGAATAAAACTGTACAATAAATTACCAAAAGAGATTAATGAAATTTCAAAAATACACTTATTTAAGAAGGCAGCTAAAAAGTACCTGTTATGCAATACATTTTATACATTGAAGGATTACTTAGATAAAGCAGAGTAGGGGTTTGATAAAAGAATGTTATACAAACAAATAATAATAATAATGATGATTATAAAACATCCAATATTCCACATAACACCTTCACTTTATTATTTTTCTTCTTTTTTCCTTTCTAGAGACACTCTCCCCTCAAGCTATGCATAGCACAATACTAACACCTCTTCCTCTTTCTGAGCTCAACATCTCACTCATTATGAAGGGATGCTGACTCAGTTTTTCAGGATAGCAAATGGGAACTTGCAGTACAGAAAATGGCCCAAGGATCACCTGTGTGTGTGTGTGTGTGTGTGTGTGTGTGTGTGTGTGTATGTAGTGAGTGAAGTGTTATGAAACAATGTGTGTATAGTGTGTGCAGTGACTGATAGTGAAATACGTGTGAATAGTGTGGCATTACATTATTTAATGAGTTATTTGTAAATAAATTATTGTATACCAGGAGTAAAATCTAATGATTGTCTCTAACTAGAAGTCTGTAAATATATGTGTATACGAATTAGCTTATTGTAAATTGATCTAAGCTTGTAAATACTTTGACATGTCCTATATCCTTGTAAAAAGAGATCTACGGATGAATAAAACTACTACTACTACTACTACTACTACTACTACTACTAGAAGCGCCGTTGCTTGTTTGGTTGTGCGAGCTGTTGCTCCATGTTGGATAAGAACAGCGTTGTATGGATTTGGGAAATGACCATTCTGGACTGCTTGAGCGTAGACGGGAACAATTCGGCTGTAAACAAAATGTGCATTCTTTTCTTCGTTCCTTCAGTGTTGGCATAGCAAAAATCATCGGACATTATCCTTTACAAAATGCCTGACGGTTAATAACGCGTTTTCTGACAAAATGGGTTTTGTTGGTTGGACATAAGCGTGTTTTCCCCACGATTTTCTGCAGAATGTTTCACAGTTGTCCTGCCAATGGTCTTCTGTCTTTGCTGGTAGACATCTGAGAAGTTGAGATATTTGGAAACTTCCTGAGAATCGACGCTTGTTTCACCTTTTGTCATATGCCTGATTTTGTTTTTAGTGGCTGGTGTGAGGTTTGGTGGTAGTCCAACTCTATCGGTATCACCAACATTACCATCACCCCCATTAAACCAAAGTCAGACTGTCCTCGGGTCAACAATGTTTGGGCAGTTTTGGTGTTACACTTTTCACTGACATGGACGCATTGGATCCTTGAGCAAATGTTCCAGTTTTGGTCCTATTTTTAATGACAGCCTTAAAAAAGACTAACAATACAAATAACCACTGAGTAGTACACAGGAAAAGTTACATAAGTGAAGTATGAGTCCATTATATTGAATAAAATTAAACTTTTACAAGTCAGTCTTTTTTAAACACCATAATTAAAATTTTCAGACTGTTTTTCTGTTCTTTCACTTGATGAAACATAAGAACACGTAAATATTTTTGAATGACGAACTTTCAATAATTTGCCAAGTAAATGTATGTTAAAATTATAAAAATGATCTGCTTTCAAGAAGTGCACCACCACAACAACACTCGTCAGCAGCAGATAAACAGCTGTGTGAATGTGTTCATCATGGTCCATCAAGTAATACAGACTAGCAGAAAGTTCATGCAGCAAGCACTGGTTAATTGTGTACTGTCTCCACAGAGCATCAACCATTGTTGCTTCAGCGGCTGCTAATAAAAAGGGAGAAACTTTCCGTTCACTCTGTACACGATCAACTTTGTTCCAAATATTGGCAGCTTACCCTAAACATAGATGGCTGTAATGCGACACCCCTTAAGATACGAAAAGATCCAGTATCATCTGCCAATGCGATCGGCTATCAGTAGCTGGAATATCAAGACCCTGAAGTATCTGGATGTTCCGTCTGGAGTGGGACGACCACTAGTATCTAACGGCTCGTCAGGCAAATCCAATACTCAGATTTATTCAAAGAATTATGAAAAAGAGTTATTCATATGAGAAAGAGATCATTCACGATGCCTTCCTTCGAACAAATATTTTGTATTGTTCGTCAGTCTCGGAACTTCAATAGGTTGAATTAACGTAAGAGTTATAAGTTACAAAGAAGAGAAGCACAATTCGTTTCGGGTTTATACAGTCAGCATCATAGCATCATGGAAATGGTTTCCAAACTGCAGTGGAAGAAATTGCCAGCGAGAGGATATCCATCGCGGAAAGCTTTACAAAGTTGAGACCCAACGTTCCGAAACGAGACCCTAGACATTCTACTTACTCCAGTAAGTATCTCGTTAATAATTAAGACGCTAAGATTAGCAATATCCAGGCAAATACGGATAAGTGCCTACGGTATTTCTTGTCAAGTATCACATGCTGCTCGAATAAGAAGGGGGGACGAGGTAGGAAGCGTTTCCGGAGAGCGTTTGACACGGTGCCCAGCTACAGAGTCTTAACGAAGGTACGAGCATACGAAACAGGTTCCTAGATAAGAGAGTGGTGAGGACTTTTTAAGTAATAAAACCCAGAACGTTGTCCCTGATGGAGAGAGTTTGTCGGGGACAGGGGTGTCGTCAGGAGTGCCTCACGGAATTGTGGTAGGACCCCTGTTGTTCTCTATATACATAAGGGATCTGATGGACAGGATGAGCAGCAAACAGCGTCTGTTTGCTGGTGACGGTGTGAAGTACGAGAAGATACTGTTGTTGAGTAACCATAGGAAGATACGAAACGACTCAAACAAAATGTGTAATTGGTGTGATGAAAGGCAGATTGCTCTTTCTTAACTCGGTGCAAGTTTGAAATAAAAATTCGTCTGTAGAACACAAGGGTTCCCCGAAATAAATGAGTTTATATTTTAAACTTCCTTTCCTATCCCTCAGACATTTTGTATTATTGGGCAAATAATCAAAATTTTTTGTTGATGCACTTTGACCTCCTTTCTAAGCCACTGACAGCTTTAACAATGAGAAATGGAGATAATTTTTTCGTCGACTGTTGTAAATATAGTCATCATTATTGTTAAATTGTGATAAATTATTTATGAGGAAATTGGAAATTTGTGGTAAGTTCTTATGGGACCAAACTATTGAGATTATCGGTCGCTAAGCTTACACACAACTTAATCTAGCTTACAATAAGGACAAGACACACCCAAGCCCGAGGGAGGACTCGAACCTCATACGGAAGAAGCAGCGCGAACCGCGACAAGACGCCTCAGTCTGCAATAACCTCACTGAAGGTCTGAGTATTTGTTGAACAGAGCTTAATATAGTATATTTTCTCAAAATAAAGGTATAGCCCGTTTTGAGAGATCTATGTAATTCATTGAAAGACATTAACGGTATCTTCCGTCCCTTCCTCTCTAATGGTTCAAATGAGTCTGAGCACTATGGGACTTAACATCTGAGGTCATCAGTCCCCTAGAACTTAGAACTACAAAACCTAACTACCCTAAGGACATCACACACATCCATGCCCAAGGCAGGATTCGAACCTGAGACCGTAGCGGTCACGCGGTTCCAGACTGAAGCGCCTAGAACCGCACGGCCACACCGGTCGACCCTCTCTAATGATATTTAATTTTAATACTTTCTCTGCTGAGATTAAGGAGTATGTGTGAAGTGGTAAGGGGCTGGTTGGCGAGTGGAAAGGCATTGGAACCACAAACAGTGTATCTTTAGACGATAGTTTATTAAAAACAATTAAAATCATACAGTAAATGGTACACCAAAAATATGAGATCACAGCCTCAGTGAGTTAACAAGGAATTAAACCAAGAACAATCAAATAAATAGCATAAGAGCAAATAACAAACGCCTTGCACAAAAAATTAAATTTTGAGTTGTAGCAGTGACAAAGAATGACAAATCAAACTGTCGCTAATTTATTAATCGCCTTGTGGCTTTGTCCATAGGCAGGCAAAGGAAACCAAATGTCAAACGCAGCAAGTGTAAAATTAGCGTAAGGCCCAATTAAAGGTGTGTTTCGCCGGAGAGCTCAAAAAAATTTGCTTTAGTTACTAGCAGATATGTTGAACAACATGAAAGTGCAAGGAAAATAGAAAATTTTTCTTACCAACTGCATCATGTACCAAATCTTATAAGCTTACGTAATGCAAGAAGTAACATTATGGATGACAAATATTCATACATTACTAGCGAACTCAGTAATACTTCGCAATTGATAAATAATGACGTATTTTACATACACTCTCCTGATCCCCTCCTCTCTGTGTCCCTTTTCTCCTTCGCCCCTCCCCCCCTCTTTGTCCATATCCTCCTGACACCTTGTCCCCACTGCCTGTGTCTGTACATCTCTTATCCCACACCCTCTATCCATCTCCTCTTCCCTCATCTCTCTGTCCATATCCCCCTTTCCTTCCTTTATATCCGTTTCCTCTCCCCCTTCATTCTCTGCTTCTATCCTCTTCACCCTTTTCTCTGACCTCCTTTATTGTTATTACAAATGGGAACCTCCATTGAGAACAGAAGTCATAATGAATGGGTAAGTCGGTTGGAACCATTAGTACAGGGGTATGATTGAGACCTTTCCAGCTGCTGGACCTATGAGGGTAGTAGCTTTGATGACAGTATTTCGCATGATTTTAATCTACGAACAAGTGGCATCATGAAGTGAGCCATAAACTCAGCAGCCTTGTATTCTGTGAAAAAAGACTGCAAAAAGCAAAACAAAACCACACATTTTCACAGCTGATCTACATCTACATGATTACTCTGCAATTTACATTTAAGTGCTTGGCAGAGGGTTCATCGAACCACAATCATACTATCTCTCTACCATTTCACTCCCGAACAGCGCTCGGGAAAAACGAACACCTAAACCTTTCTGTTCGAGCTCTGATTTCTCTTATTTTATTTTGATGATCATTCCTACCTATGTAGGTTGGGCTCAACAAAATATTTTCGCATTCGGAAGAGAAAGTTGGTGACTGAAATTCCGTAAATAGATCTCGCCGCGACGAAAAACGTCTTTGCTTTAATGACTTCCATCCCAACTCGCGTATCATATCTGCCACACTCTCTCCCCTATTATGTGATAATACAAAAGGAGCTGCCCTTTTTTGGACCCTTTCGATGTCCTCCGTCAATCCCACCTGGTAAGGATCCCACACCGCGCAGCAATATTCTAACAGAGACGAACGAGTGTAGTGTAAGCTGTCTCTTTAGCGGACTTGTTGCATCTTCTAAGTGTTCTTCCAATGAAACGCAACCTTTGGCTCGCCTTCCCAACCATATTATCTATGTGGTCTTTCCAACTGAAGTTGTTCGTAATTTTAACACCCAGGTACTTAGATGAATTGAAAGCCTTGAGAATTGTACTATTTAACGAGTAATCGAATTCCGTGGGATTTCTTTTGGAACTCATGTGGATCACTTAACACTTTTCGTTATTTAGCGTCAACTGCCACCTGCCACACCATACAGCAATCTTTTCTAAATCGCTTTGCAACTGATACTGGTCTTCGGATGACCTTACTAGACGGAAAATTGCAGCATCATCTGCGCACAACCTAAGAGAACTGCACAGATTGTCACCCAGGTCATTTATAAATATTAGGAACAGCAGAGGTCCGAGGACGCTTCCCTGGGGAACACCTGATATCATTTCAGTTTTACTCGATGATTTGCCATCTATTACTACGAACTGCGACATTCCTGACAGGAAATCACGAATCAAGTCCCACAATCCCCCATAGACCTGCAGCTTGATTGGAGGTCGCATGTTCTTTCTCGCAGCTGGTTTAATACAAAATGTTTATTGTATAACATGTATGTATTTCAAGTTGTGTTTTCAGTTAGTCAATTGTCAATCACTTAGCTGGTCAAGAAAGCATTCAAGCAACGAAATATGACCGCTTGTCTGCTCTGGCACTACATTGTGCTCAATCGAAATCATCGTTTCTAGTTCCGTCTTGATCAATTTGACCAGTTGATTGTGTTCATGTATCAGTTGTAGTACTTGCAAAATAATCTCTCGCTTAGCCGCGCAACTGATGGTGCAAATGCTGATTGATTTCATCACCAGAATTTGCGAGGAAATAAATCTGAAGAAATTTGTGATAAGCTCTTCGTCAGTGTCATTGATTTGACGATCATATAGTTGGCTTGCGTTGCGCGTACGCTGACCAATTTTTCGACGCCTCACTGATGGCTCTTTTTCTAGAGTAATATGCCAGAACTGAAATCAGCTGAATGTTTGTAACATACGAAATTACCACGAACTGACATCAAGTAAATCTTTCGAACACACCAAAGATACTGTCTCAACCGATAACACATTGAAATATCGCTTTCAATTGTATTTTCTTTTCGCAAAATATCAGTATTCAATATGGAATTTGTTGTGAAAATATGCGACACCAGAACTGTCAAACTGAAAGTAACTTTTTTTCTGAAAACATGTGGCAGCTGTACTGTCAAACCGACAGTAACATATCTTTCATCGAGACTTTCGTACAAAAATCCCATCAAAATTTCCAGTAATTCAAGTGGATTTGGCAAAAAAAGTTTTTTATACAAATCTTGTCCTAAAAACTATTTATCTTCATTTTTATTTATGTAGATTCCAAACAGAAAATGTGGTACTTCAAGAGTTTGCAAGAGAAAAAGTGGAAAAATACTATTGAGACTAATAAGAGTAATGTTATTTAAAAACAAAAAAAAATAATCTAAGTTTTCATATAAGCTCTTTGCCACTAGTATCAGAACCTTAACTAAAAAGATTCTTGGGCTTGTTCTTGCTACACACATGTTCGCTAGATGACGTGTCTAGTTTCTTGAGTTGAGCCACGATTAATGTAAGTATGTGAAAATTAGTCACCTACGTATGACCTGGAGATGCCTGTTTTTCATGCGTTTAATTCTGACTAGACTTATAGTCGCATATGAGACTATACCCCTACGACATTTTAAGGGAGAAACGTAATGTTTTCAGGCTGTAAAAACTGATTGAATTTGAGACTGTAAATAATAGTTACTGTGGAAACCCTTTAACTAAATTGAGAAAAAGAGTGAAAAAATTAACACAATATTATTTGATGAGAGACTTCTACTCTCAAAGCCAAGACCACAAGAATAATATTTTCTTCGGCCTAGCCCGTGGCGGCTTAAATGTTATTTTTGAAGTTTAATTTGCCCACCCTTGGATCGGTGGTAGCTAAACGTTGTTAATGTAATGAACTCGTGAAATTCGTTTGTGACATCAAAATTTGCTGAGCAGGACGCCCCGCGTTGGGCACCAAAAATGTGGTAAATTAGAGAATTTTTCTCTCTGCTGTCGGACGTGAAAGGACGAGCACATGACTGATGAGACTGCCCCGCGTTAGGAGCCAACAATTAATTGATATCAGCACTTAAATAAAATCAAACACAAAGGGATCCAAATGAAGGAATTCATTAATGGAAGTAAGAGATTGCGTATATGATCAAAACATGAAAGAAATGTATTTATTTTCGTGCTGTTTAGACAAACCAAAATCAAATTATAAATCTCAGGGCTGGTTTGAGTGGGCATGGACGCTAGTCGGTTATTAAGGGGAGGGAGGAGGGGGATGAATCGTCTCACCATTCTTCATAATCTTTCGTTCTATACTGGTTCCAGCGGAAGGCGCTGCGTCGGTGCAGCACATCGTGTCGGAGCTGTGCTCCGCGGGTTGGCTGTCCCGATCAGCAATCGCGGCGGGACCCACGTACGATCTCCGCGTTGTCTGCCCTTTGTCGGTTGCGTGGCCGAAGCTGTGCTATCGCGGTGTCGGAAGGCGGATGTTGGCGATGATGGAAGAGCGCCTATGTCCTCTCGCTTCTGCAGTGTCTCCAGGACTCCCTTTTTTAGCCTCTCATCCATCTCTCAGCTCAACTCCTCTCCAAAACACTGTTCCTTTCGAAGGTGTCATTGGCGGACGAAATTTTCAATGTAGACCAATGACATCGCCATTTCATTGCCACACCTCTATTTCCTATCTGGCGTGAGCTGGGGTGTGCCTCGTGAATTGGCAACTTTCTCACGATTTAACATTCTTAAGATGTTTTCCTGCATTCCGTGGCTGCTAGGAGAGCAGCTACACAACACTTCTTTATAACCGCTCTCTCTCTGCAGGAGCCTTGGACAGACGTATATTTGGGCTCCGTCTCAAATTTTGTCGGCGTCCGTCGCTTACAAGAAATGACCTCACTGTCGAAGAAAACATCATATTAAGAATGCTGGTTCCTTTCACACGCTTCCCTGTGCCGATTCCCCACAATTTTTTTGTAAGCTCCTCCCTGTGCCGGTGGGGTGCTAGAATTGTCGGCACGTCCCTGTTTTCTAAGGCAGGTAAAATGACTGCCGCAAGGCGAAAAGAACTCAAATGCTTTTGCACGTACTTTCTTGGCTTTCCGTCCCAATGGCTGCAGGTACCCATCAGCTCTCGAGACGCTTCTTGTTGTCAGACGGGCACTTTGCATCGTGTCCCTTCTTGAGCGAGGCCAGGATGTCGGCCCGGCTTCCCACTGTGTTCGCAGAATGACTGCACTCGGGGGCTTGCCCTTCCTCCTCCACGTCCGCTCGCGGCGCCTTAGCGAAAGTGGCTGCGGTATTACATTAAGTATTGAGAGAACTTCGATAAGAAAGTAATAAATTAACAAAACAGACAATTAAACATAGGTGCCCTCCCTTTTTCATGAGTTTTTCTCCGTACGTCACGCTATGTCTGTAATACAAAAGAAACTTTACCCAACCATCCAGGCCACGTCATAACAGCACTGATTAAATTTCAACAATCTGAGGTAACCTCATAATCAACAGCTTTATGCCCAATGACAAAAGTGCATTATAGTAAGATATGTCAATACAAGGAACAGTTTCAGATTACAAACAAAAACAAAAAAAATGGAACTAATGATTTAAGTCGATACAAGTCGTGCCGGCTGTCTTTCGACGTGCTTGTACTTCAAATGACGCAACCAGATAATGCAAAAGCTCCCTTTAACAGTTAACGTTAGCTTTATTTATCATAGCCTCGGGAGATGGCGAAAAATGCACGGTTTGTTCGACTACAGATTTTCAATTGCACGGTCAGCAATTGAAAATAATTAACCATGCAGGGAACAAACATCAGAGTTATATAGGTTGAATATTAATGTAAGAGTGAGAGTTAAAAGTTCCAAAGAAGAGCTGCACCATTCGTTTCGGGTTTATACAGTCAGCATCAGAGCGTCGTCGAAATGCTTATCAAACTGCAATGGAAGAAATTACCGGCCAGAGGATATCCATCGTGGAAAGCTTCACAAAGGTCTGAGACTCAACGTTCCGAAACGAGACCATAAACATTCTACTTACTCTGTGGACACATCAGCACATGGCACACGATATACAGCACTACGTGTCAGTGAGATGTCACCACGCCATCCACCATGCTGGAGCCGGAGTGTTACTCCAAATAGCTGGCTGGAAGAAGAGCACGGCGTCAGGATCTCGGAGTACATGTTGGCAGGTCCGCTGATATCTGTGCCAGATGCTGTGTAGGTGGCGATGAGGTGGTTGTGGGGTGAGACCGTGACCTTGGAAGCTCTGGTATTGCCGCTTCTTGGAAGATGTAAGAATGTTTAACCCTGCTTGTAGAAGCAACGGTCGCCTTACCGTTAGCTGGAATGTCAGTTGTCTTGTCTCCCCTTGCGGCTGCATCGTAGGAATTCTGGTTGATCAAACCTCTTGGTTGTGACAGAGCGTTTGTTTCCACGAATTCTCCTGGAAGTCTTACCGTCTCGTAGTACACCAGTTCCGCCGAAGAAGCGTCTAGATCTGGTTTGAAAGTGTTTTCGAGGTTGAGTAGTACCATGGGAAGGGCCTTGGTACTCAATGTCGTGGAACATTAGTGCTGCCGTAAAGCCCTGTACACACGAGAACACATCTTGCACCATTATAGTGAAGACACGTAGATGTTTCGGCAACCAAGAGCGCCTGACATAAATCCTACGGAAGCCATTAGGAGCCGGCCGATGTGGCCGAGCGGTTCTAGGCGCTTCAGTTTGGAACCGTGTGACAGCTATGGTCGCAGGTTCGAATCCTGCCCCGGGCATGGATGTGTGTGATGTCCTTAGGTTAGTTAGGTTTAAGTAGTTCTAAGTCTAGGGGACTGATGAGCTCATAGTGCACAGAGCTATTTTGAACTCGAAAAGAAAGAGGACACAAATGTAAATTATGACAAAAATGTTAATATGATATGCAAGAGAGTGTATGATATTCACAAATTAACTTAGTTGGTACTAGAAATAAATTTTGTAATTTGAATTTGCTGTATTTACAGTCCACATTCATGATAAAACACTGCATTCAATTTGTATTTTATAGATATTAAGCAATTTCATTTTAATGAAAAGAACAAATAAACAGTCTTCTTACTCATTATTGGCCAGGTCATCCTCCTGTACAATAAAAAGTATGTTAAATATCTCTCTCTTAGCTTTTATCACCGGAACTTTACTTTTTATTTGCTGCAGAGAAGCAGTTGCGTATGCATTAGATACTTCAACATCAGTTGGAGCAGTTTTTATTTTATTTATGCTGGTCAGTATATTGTCACTTCTTTTCAAAATAGAATTTTCTTCTTCACTGTAGGCACTCTTTCTTTTTGTCCCGTTGATCATACTGCTTCCATGTGGATTTCTGTATGATGATGAGGAAGATGATGCTGTTTGAAATGGCTGGCCATCTCGTGCAACTTCACATTCCTCTATAATTAAGAAATCCTCAGCGATATCAGTGGGAGAGACTGGGATCTCAGTGATGAGTCACTCATCTCAAAAAGTAATGATAACCACAGCTTTATACTTTTTGTAATTGTATATTTATGGCCCATACGAGACAATGTGCAAGATTATGGACCACAAACTCAGCTTCACAATGTAATTAATTATAAGTTACAAAGGAAAGTAAAACATGGACACTAGTGGGGTTCTAACCCACGATCTTCGAATTTTAAACTAAGCGCATCGGACAACTGAGCTATTCATATACATTGCATATTTGTTAGTATAAGATATCTTGTGAAGTTCTTCACCACAAATAAGTTATCAGCTTAGTTTTTTTCACTTACTGTACTAACTAAAGAAGAAAATCAAGAGTAAAACATTACTCACCGTGACGTTACTGTTTTTTGTGTAGTCCACGCTTTCTTGTGAGAATTCTGAGCTGCAAGTTGCTTTCCTGGATTGACCGTGGTCTCGTGTATGAATCGTGGGTTTATACACGTCAACACATCCCATACCATCCTTTGTTGAAGCATTTATTTTGTTAAGTTCTGATACATCGAGCGCAAAATTTTAATTTTCGCTATAATTTCAGCTTGAGAGGAAAACCTAACCACCTTCAATGAATCAACTATTTTGTCGAGTGTTTTTCCCTAGCGTGTTTGTTATGGTATGTGGGTGATATTGTGTCATAAAGACGTGTTTCGTGTCCGTATGCCTCAATAAGAATTTCTATAGCTTCCTTAGACCACTCCATTATCACACGGTGCACTACCGATAGCAGAAACAAACAATTGTATGCAGTCAAATGGCAGCCATACGGCGCGGAATATAGCTTCGTTTGTTGCATGCCATTTACTAGCAATGCGGTGTCACGCCACCAGATGGCAAGCAAGCTAACCACTCGAAGCAATTTACTCGCTACACAAGTCGTGGAGCCAGAAATGTCTCTATCTGTACAGGGCTTAAGTGAGCGACCCCATCTCTCGATCACCCAGTTACTGGCCAGGTGAGAGCACGGCGTTTAGCGGTGAGCTGTGCCGCAAAACCTCACGAATTGTCTGGATAGGTCGGATTAAAATTGTCGTCCTCTGTCTGTCGTGACTTGTAACGGACAGCCAAAGCGCGATACCCAGTTCTACACGAAA
Source organism: Schistocerca gregaria (assembly GCF_023897955.1). Lineage (NCBI taxonomy): Eukaryota > Metazoa > Arthropoda > Insecta > Orthoptera > Acrididae > Schistocerca > Schistocerca gregaria. Next base: position 519,425,776 of record NC_064922.1, on the reverse strand, counting down.
GTGGAAGCCAGAGTTGCTGCTGTTAACATTGTCCACCGCTGCTGCAGCTTCAGGTCAGCGGGTGTAACGATCTGTTATCGTAAGCATGTAACGTTGGCCGCCGAACGATGACAATGGACCACCGACGTCGATGTGGACGTGATTGAGAAGGGTCGTCGTAGTGGGAAAGTTCACTATAGGTGCTTGCTTGTGGTGATGTATCTTGTTGCGTTGGCATTTAAGACAACACCTCGCCCATTCAAGGGGCGTCGTTCTGTACATCCGGCCACACGTAACGGTTTGTCAGTAGGCTGGCCGTCGATCGAATACCGGGGTGGCAAGTCGTGTAGCATATTGAAGACGTCTCTTTGTGGCGGAATAAGCGCTGTACCATTTAAGAGATTGGGGAGAGCGAGTGTGCCGGGACTTACCCCAGTTCACTGCTTCTAGCGCCACATCATCGTAACGCGACTGTGCGTGGCATACGAGAATTGCGCCATAATTTAAGAATGAAATTAAACATTAAAGCTTTTTCAAACTTTCTCGACAAATGCCTCGGATGACGTCACAGCTATGACCCGAATTACTTTGGCAGTATGAACGGCCGCATCCCGCGAAAATCCGGATGCTGTTAATCCCGTGATGTTAGTCAGGTCGCAGCTGTTGGCTGGTAATCATTAACAGAGCGGTAAGTTAAGCGTTTTTCTTTTTTTGTGTTTTCGTCGCAGTACATTTATTAAATTTCGTGCGTGTTTTTCTGTTTCAGAGTTTAATATCGCGTTTTTGTAAGTGTAAGCCACAGGAAACGGCAAAGAAATACACAGCTTGTTTCGTCGTTCCGAGCTTGCAATTGGAAATAACTTAACCCCCAGGGAACAAATATCGAGTTGTCTCTTAACTATGCACGAACTTGCTATATCCATGGGAGAAACAGTTATATAAAATTCATAATAAAAGAGTAATAAAACCAAAACACACACACACAAACACACACACACACACACACACACACACACACTCACACACACAAACACACACACACACACACACACACACACACACACACACACACACACAGAAGCACTCTGACTTCACAGCGCGATTACTCACTAGCGATGCAAAAAAGTCTGTCACAAAATTTCGTCCTGCCCATATTTCAGGCAGTAAATGGACGTTAAGAACTGGCAGTCAGCCAACACTGCAATCAGAGGAACGGTAACTAAATGTGTCAGCATATAGCAGTAGTGCTGTTCAGTTGGTACAATGAACAGCGTTTTGGTTTAGCATGCAGGAGGTCGAGCGTTCGACTCTGTATCGAGGTTTATTTGTTTTTGCCTGCCGGTGTGGCTGTGCGGTTCTAGGCGCTGCAGTCTGGAGCCGAGCGACCGCTACGGTCGCAGGTTCGAATCCTGCCTCGGACATGGATGTGTGTGATGTCCTTAGGTTAGTTAGGTTTAATTAGTTCTAGGTTCTAGGCGACTGATGACCTCAGAAGTTACGCCGAATAGTGCTCAGAGGCTTTTGAACAATTTTTTTAATTTGTTTTTATTTTCTAAATGTCGTCTCCATGGTACGTTATCTGGCGTCTTAATCGTCACACAGTGATTACAGTGGGTCTTCTACAAAACATTTGCAGTTCCATACTACGTAAAAGAAAGCACAATTGTTTTCATTGGTCAACCTTTAAAGAAGCCTTTTGCACGTCGTGGACGCGAGTTGTTCCACGCCACTGCATCTACTAGATTCCATACCTGTTTTCTGTGTACCCTTCCCCCATGGTTCCATCGAAATTAGATGGGACGATTATGGGAGGGTACACACAGAACAAACTTAGAATCTAGTAGATGGTTACGGATAAATAAAAAGTAGGATGTTTGGTTAGTTAGTTAGCTAGCTAGATGTTTTGTTTGATAATTAAAAGTTGTGTGTCATCATGACCACGAAACGAAACTTATCCGAATCTGCAGAAAAAATTAATACAGCATTTGGGTCAACATTTGTAAAACTCTAATTCTTCTCTCTCAAACCCTAACCTATGGGGAGAGAGGGAGAGTTGTAGTTTTAACGAATCAAAATTTACGAAGTAAATAAGTATATTTTATTTATCCGTAACCATTTTCCACGCAAAAATGAGAAAATGGATTTTCTTGAACTACAGCGCCAACTACCAAGAATCAAAACAAATGTTTAAGACAAAATGTACGTAGTTTTTTTACGTAGAATCTGATTCTGCAATAAAAATTGTGCTCCCATTTGAAATTTTAAAGTTGCCTCCCACCCTGGGGTAGCGGGCTAATTTTAGCACCAGCAGATGTCCGCCTCGAAAATAATCAACTTTGGATTCTACACATTTTTTCGTGTGAAGCTTATTTTTGGAGTTATTCTGGTTTTTCAACTTAAAATTTACACCCTGTATGGAAAACGGCGCCTCGCAGTCTGGCGCGAAATGTTTGATGGGGCGATTGTATGTAAACACACGCACACGGCAAGTGCGATACAGCACTACGTAACAGTGCGATGTCGTCACAATTTGTACTTGAAAATTTCGTCAAACGGCATGTTCCAATAAATGTACCCAACCCCGATGAAGGCAACACCAAATTTCAAGGGGAGTACAAATTTTACGAACACTGAGGTTCAGTAGTATTCAAATGAGTCAGAACATGCACAGGTTAACTGAATTAATGGTTGGTGGCCACCAAAACAAGCTTTACAGTTGCCAGATGCCTTATTATCTGCACTGAAATTTGATGAAACACGAGAAGTCCATAGGTAATTGTGAAACAAAATCTTAGGGCACAGTGGCCAAATATAATGGCAGACTAAGTATATATTACAGCGCGCCCTTAGGCGAAACCAACGCTTAACCTCAAGGGCAGTAAACAAAGGCAATAGCCGCTGAAATCTACCGACAGACTGGACGAAGTCCAGGAAGCTTGATCAAATAAACAGTTGACAAATAATTAATAGACAGTGCGCCAGTTCACAAAAATAACAAACGGCAAGTAACACGGGTCTAAAATGCTCTGCTGGCCAGCAGTCTTACAAACAAAGATCACTATTAACGAACGTATTGCCAATTCTGTTTCACGGCTGTCACAGCGCTAGGGCATACAGTAAGATCCCATAAAATGAATATGTAAGTAACCGTTACCGCATCTCGTGATATTCACACATCATTATGCAATATGATTTTCAAGGCCAATGTGTAAAAAGTGTTTAACAAACACGTGAAGCATCAGCAAAACAAATTAAATAAACACTGCTTTCACAAAACGCAGGGAACTGGACAACATCTAAGCCAAGCAAACTCCAGGCAAATTTAATAGTAGTCGCCTAGAATAGCGTTTAAACAAATAGCAAACACCTCAAAGCACTGGCAACATTAGGCACAGAGCAGGGCAGATACTCTACACCAAAGTACACAACAGAAAATGCCCCTACCCGCACCACAACACAGCGACACGCTGTTCAATAACATGGCGAGTAAATAACATTTAACGTACTTCCGGCACAAACAGCAAGTACGTGCTTAGATATCCAAAACAAATTAGTGGCTTTGAGGCCCCAATACGAGATGGGTGCAATGTCACAACTGCACACATCAAAAATAGTTTTGCATCACCCCGATTCCCAGATCTCCAGAAGATAGACGTTGACTGCAGATATTGCATCACAGACACAGTCCCTTTGAATGTTCAAAGATCTCACCAAACCCGCCCAAAGAAGTAAACAACCATGAATGAGCAGCGCCTATTAGATGGAGGGGGTCCGACAGCCGATCAGTTCCAATCATTCCACCAGGAAAGAAGTACACGGCTCGTATTGTCTGTAGTTCAAACATGACTAGACGGTCAATACCGCGGTTCTATCGCGACCGCATTGAACCAAAGCGATCGAACCAAAGCGATATTGTTCGGACATGGAGGAGATAGAGAGAGACTGGAACTGTCGATGACATGCCTCGCTCAGGTCGCTCAAGGACTACTACTGCAGTGGATGACCGCTACCTACCAATTACGGTTCGGAGGAACCCCAACAGCAACGCCACCGCGTCGAATAGTGCTTTTCTTGAAGCCACAGGACATCGTGTTAAGACTCAAACTGTGCGCAACAGGCTGCATGATGGGCAACTTCAGTCCCGACGTCCATGGCGAGGTCCATCTTTACAACCACGACACCGTGCAGCGCGGTACAGTCGAGCAGAACAACATGCCGAATGGACCGCTCAGCATTGGCACCACGTTCTATTCACCGATAGGAGCCGCATTTGCCTTCAACCATACAATCGTTGGAGACGTGTTCGGAGGCAACCCGGTCAGACTGACCGCCTTAGCCACACTGTCCAGTGAGTGCTGGAAGGTGGAGGTTCCCTGTTTTTTTGCGGTGGCATTATGAGAGGCAGATGTACTCCGCTAGTGGCCACGGAAGGCACCGTAACGTCTGTACTATGCGTGAATACCATCTTCCGACCGGTAGTGCAACCATATCGGCAGCATACTGGCGTGACATTGGTCTTCATGGATGACAGTTCGCGCCCCCATCGTGCACAGCTTGTGAATGACTTCCTTCAGGACAACATCGATCGACTAGAGTGGCCAGTATGTTCTACAGACATGAACCGTATCGAACATGCCTGGGATAGATTGGGAAAGGCTCTTTATGGACGACGTGACCCACTAACCACTCTGAGGGATCTACGCCGAATCGTCGTTGAGGAGTGGGACAATCTGGGCCAACAGATTAGGAAACTGACGGAAATCCGAAATATGTAATAATTTGGGTGAAGGTCAGGGTTAAAGCAGGCTCAAACATGGTAATTGGATGTCTCTATAGGCCCCCTGGCCCAGCAGCTGTTGTGGTAGAGCACCTGAAGGAAAATTTGGAAAATATTTCGAGTAGATTTCCCGACCATGTTATGGTTCTGGGTGGAGATTTTAATTTCCCGGATATAGACTGGGAGACTGGAACGCTTATAACGGGTAGCAGGGACAAAGAATCCAGTAAATTTTTTTAAAGTGCGTTATCTGAAAACTACCTTGATTAGTTAAACAGAGAACTGACTAGTGGCGATAACATATTAGACCTTCTGGTGACGAACAGAGCCGAACTATTTGAAACGGTTGACGCAGAACAGGGAATCAGCGATCATAAAGCGGTTACTGCATCGATGATTTCAGCTGTAAATAGAAATATTAAAAAAGGTAGGAAGATTTTTCTGTTTAGCAAAAGTGACAAAAAGCAGATTTCAGCGTACTTGACGGCTCAACACAGTTTTGTCTGAAGTTCAGATAGTGTTGAGGATCAGTGGACAAAGTTCAAAACCATCGTATAATATGCATTAGATGAGTATGTGCCAAGCAAGATCGTAAGAGATGGAAAAGAGCCACCGTGTTAGAAAACTGCTGCGGAAGCAAAGGGAACTTCACAGCAAACATAAACATAGTCAAAGCGTTGCAGACATACGAAAATTACGTGAAGCGAAATGTAGTGTGAGGAGGGCTATGCGAGAGACGTTCAATGAATTCGAAAGTAAAGTTCTATGTACTGACTTATCAGAAAATTCTAAGAAATTTTGGTCTCATGTCAAAGCGGTAGGTGGATGAAAACAAAATGTCCAGACACTCTGTGAACAAAATGGTACTGAAACAGAGGGTGACAGACTAAAGGCCGAAATACTAAATGTCTTTTTCCAAAGCTGTTTCACAGAAGAAGACTGCACTTTAGTTCCTTCTTTAGATCGTCGCACAGATGACAAAATGGTCGATATCGAAATAGATGACAGAGGGATAGAAAAACAATTAAAATCCCTCAAAAGAGGAAAGGCCGCTGGACCTGATGGGATACCAGTTCGATTTTACACGCGAAGGAATTTTCCCCCCTTCATGCAGCGGTGTACCGTAGGTCTCTAGAAGAGCGTAGCGTTCCAAAGGATTGGAAAAGGGCACAGGTCATCCCCGTTTTCAAGAAGGGACGTCGAACAGATGTGCAGAACTATAGACCTACATCTCTAACGTCTGTCAGTTGTAGAATTTTGGAACACGTATTATGCTCAAGTATAATGACTATTCTGGATACTAGAAATCTACTCTGTAGGGATCAGCATGGGTTTCGAAAAAGACGGTCATGTGAAACCCAGCTCGCGCTATTTGTCCATGAAACTCAGAGGGCCATAGACAGTGGTTCCCAGGTAGATGCCGTGTTTCTTGACTTCCGCAAGGCGTTCGATACAGTTCCCCACAGTCATTTAATAAACAAAGTAAGAGCATATGGACTATGAGATCAATTGTGTGATTGGATTGAAGAGTTCCTAGGCAACAGAAAGCAGAATGGCATTCTCAGTGGAGAAATGTCTTCCAAAGTAAGAGTGATTTTAGGCGTGCCGCAGGGGAGTGTAGCAGAACCGTTGCTATTCACAATATATATAAATGATCTTGTGGATGACATCGGAAGTTGACTGAGGCTTTTTGCGGATGATGCTGTAGTATATCGAGAGGTTTTAACAATGGAAAATTGTACTGAAATGCAGGAGGATCTGCAACGAGTTGATGCATGGTGCAGGGAATGGCAATTGAATCTCAATGTAGACAAGTGTAATTTGCTAAGGATACAAAGAAAGAAAGATCCTTTATCATTTAGCTACAAAATAGGTCAGCAACTGGAACAGTTAATTCCATAAATTATCTGGGAGTAGGCATTAGGAGTGATTTAAAATAGAATGATCATTTAAAGTCGATCGTCGGTAAAGCAGATGCCAGATAGATTTATTGGAAGAATCCTAAGGAAATGCAATCCGAAAACAAAGGAAGTAGGTTACAGGACACTTGTTCGCCCACTGCTTGATAATTGCTCGGCAGTGTGGGATCCGTACCAGATAGGGTTGATAGAAGAGAGAGAGAAGATCAAACGGAGAGCAGCGCGCTTCGTTACAGGATCATTTAGTAATCGCGAAAGTGTTTCGGAGATAATACATAAACTACAGTGGAAGACTCTGCAAGAGAGACACTCTGTAGCTCGGTACGGGCTTTTGTTGAAGTTTAGAGAACATACCTTCACCGAGGAATCAAGCAGTATATTTCTCCCTCCTAAGTATATCTCGTGAAGAGACCATGAGGATAAAATCAGAGAGATTAGAGCCCACACAGTGGCATACCGACAATGTTTCTTTCCACGAACAATACGAGACTGGCATAGAAGCGAGAACCGATAGAGGTACTCAAAGTACCCTCCGCCACAAACCGAAGGGTGGCTTGCGGAGTATGGATGCATATGTAGAACGGCGCCTTGATGAACTTGTGGGTAGTATGCCACGACGAATACAGACATGGATCAATGCAAGAAGACGTGCTACTGGGTATTAGAGGTACGTGTGTGTAGAGCAATCTGGACCATCACCTCTGAAGGTCTCGCTGTATGGTGTTACAATATGTAATGTGTGGTTTTCATGAGTAATAAAGTGCGGAAATGATGTTTATGTTTATCTCTATTCCAATTTTCTGTACAGGTTCAGGAACACTCAGAACCGAGGTGAATCAAAACATTTTTTGATTTGTGTATTAATAAAGCTCATGAGGAACCAAGATTCATGAATTTAATACCATTAATCGATCAGCTCACCACAGTCCACAGTATGTGCAGGCTACAGTTCCCCAAGCTGGCTCGCTTTCTTCAGTGGTCAGGTAGTAGAAATTTCAAGTTCCCAACCAGCATTGTTCAGCCGACACGGAGCACTCACCAGTCTTTGATCAAAACGGACCTCCTAACATTACTGCTGCGAACCAGTCACCCACCATAGCCAGCCGAGCACCGGAATACATACCGTCCACGGCTGTTCATGCCCGCACTCTCGCGGCCCAGCGTCCTCTCGTCACCCAGCAACGGCCAGAGACAACGCCTACACGAGTAGAATCGATACTACCAAAGATATCACACACGCATGACACAATGAGACAGTCTACTTTAAGACGACAGTCACATTCAGTAGATGTTATGCGCTAGTCTGTGACTGTGGTTCCTGGATCGGGCATAACCCAAAAATTTTAGTCAGTTGTAAATGAATAGAGGCATTAATGAAAACACTTAGTAAAGCTGTATTTGTCCTGCAGAGCGAAAAATGTATTATTGGCCTCCTTCTTGTCGGTGTAATGACGCCCCTGTCCACGAAACGAGGAACATCGTATTGTGGTTTTAAGAAAATGAGGTCGGTTTGCTGGCCTGGCGTGCACACATATGTTGTTCAGTGTAGGGCCAGCAGCTTTGCAATGGAACGAGTCGCAGTGAGTGCACAATTTAGACATGTGTGTCATATTTACCGTTGTGGATTACGTGACATAATTTGTTGTAGGACTAAAGAAAATGGGAAGATCAAATCAATTCCTTTAACACTTGATTCACTTTTTTCTTTATGGCTTCACAAGTAGCTTGATATTTTCTCTAAATGAATGTATGAACAATTGCTAATTCGATGCTCAAATAAAAGATACACTGTCTCTACAAAAATCAATATCCACGGTGAATTCACGTTTATGTGCCCAAAAGTACAATAGATGATCGGCTTTCCGTAATCTGTGCAGCTCGTAAACGCAAGTTAAAAATCGGATCCATGATCCAAGTAAGTAATGAGACTGGAAGGCAACACTAGTCGCGGAATTAGTCTCGCAGATTGTGAGATCAGCGCTAGCACACCGCAGCACTGACCCCATGACTGACCAACGTTCTTCTCCGCTCCCAGAAAGCTACGGCTTGGAGAATTTATAACTTTAGCCATAGTGACGACCAAGAATTCCCCTTATCACGCTGAAACACAGAGGAAGCCTGTCAAAACTACTCTACTATCTCTTACAGTATGCTCATTGACTGCCCAGATTTTAGTATTCTGCGTATACAGTTTCGCCACTCACTGGCGCAGATATTTACGCTACAGCGCCTATGCGAATGATTATTCTGACTAGCTGCCATCATCCCGACAGTTGTATTCTGGAATTTTCCCATAATGAACACGGCATAATGTCTGAATCGTGTATGTGCAACCGCCGACGGCAAATGCAGACTCGTCACACCAGTAGTACTGAGGGGGACATGTGATCGTCCCGCTGACTTCCGAGAATGTGCCGCCTCGCGGACACCTGAAACCAGCCAGCATGAGGACACAACATTTATGCTAACTGGAAGCCCACCAGGGAAGAGCATGAGGTGTCCTGTATTAATAGCGGTGCGACCACCCAAGTCTGTCACTGTTGCCTCTGAGGTGTGGCTCACGGAAGGGAAATTCACGAATCTTACACCAGATGCCACTAACGTTGCATTACCCTCCAGCACATTTAAGTGCAATAAGCGCCAGTTTTAATTGAGATCGCAAAGCGATATATTTGATAGTATTGTTACAAATGCTATTGATACTGTCAACTCTGACATACTACTTAGAAAAATACGACAGCAAAGTTATAATGCACTAAAGTGGTTTGAAATTTATTTCAAAAACATACAGCAGAATACTGTGGAAAGTAGAAATCGTCCTCGACACATGTTCTCCCAGGCGTGTGAAAGCGTCGGTCTTAGGCCACTTTTGCTCTTTTTATATGTCAGTGATATTTCATTGGCTTTTGTCTTGCTGTAAATATCATTTCTACGGCGACAGTCAAGAGCTGAGGAGAAAAATACTGCGATTGCCAGATGAATGATGATCTGTTTTCAGTGGAACATATGCGAAAAACCTGCGCCTTAAACTAAATGCAAGAAAGTCTCAAGTAATCTTAGAATTCCGTTGGAAATAAGTAAGTTCAGTTCCTCTCTCTCAACTTGACGGCATCCCACTACCATATCAGAGAGCAGCGAAGCGCTTGTGTGTAACTTTGGATGACTATTTAAATAGGGCACACAGTACTGTCGCCGTGTGCCGGGTGGCCTACGCCTTCCTCGGTACCCTCAAAAAGTTTCGAAATATGTTTGTACACTATGTGAAACTCAAACTCGTGCAATCCTTCTTTGCTCCAAACCTTCACTTTTGTCATGTAATTCAGCATGATACCAATAATGAAAACATAAGACTGTTAGGGCCAACCGTGTTTGCTTGTGTGCGATATGATCATGTAAGTGCTTCATATGCTAAGTTACGGTGGTTGCGGCCAGAAAAGTTATGGGATTACTACATGCTATGTCTGCTTCCCTCCCCTCATGAACCATGGACCTTGCCGTTGGTGGGGAGGCTTGCGGGCCTCAGCGATACAGATGGCCGTAATGTAGGTGCAACCACAACAGAGGGGTATCTGTTGAGAGGCCAGACAAACGTGTGGTTCCTGAAGAGGGGCAGCAGCCTTTTCAGTAGTTGCAGGGGCAACTGTCTGGATGATTGACTGATCTGGCCTTGTAACAATAACCAAAACGGCCTTGCTGTTGTGGTATTGCGAACGGATGAAAGCAAGGGGAAACTACAGCCGTAATTTTTCCCGAGGGCATGCAGCTTTACTGTATGGTTAAATGCTGATGGCGTCCTCTTGGGTAAAGTATTCCGGAGGTAAAATAGTCCCCCATTCGGATCTCCGGGCGGGGACTACTCAGAAGGACGTCGTTATCAGGAGAAAGAAAACTGCCATTCTACGGATCTGAGGGTGGAATATCAGATCCCTTAATCGAGCAGGTAGATTAGAAAATTTAAAAAGGGAAATGGATAGGTTAATGTTAGATATAGTGGGAATTAGTGAAGTTCGGCTGCAGGAGGAACAAAACTTTTGGTCAGGCGAATACAGGGTTATAAATACAAAGTCAAAATAGAAATGCGGGTAAGCTAGTACAAACAGCATAGTGAACGTTTTATAGTGGCCAAGACAGACATGAAGCCCATGCCCACTACAGTAGTACAAGTTTATATGCCAACATGCTCTGCAGATGACGAAGAAATTGAAGAAATGTATGATGAAGTAAAAGAAACTATTCAGGTAGTGAAGGGAGACGAAAATTTAATAGTCATGGGTGACTGGAATTCGACAGTAGGTAAAGAGAGAGAAGGAAACATAGTAGGTGAATATGGATTGGGGTTAAGAAATGAAAGAGGAAGCCGTCTGATAGAATTTTGCACAGAGCATAACTTAATCATACACTCCTGGAAATTGAAATAAGAACACCGTGAATTCATTATCCCAGGAAGGGAAAACTTTATTGACACATTCCTGGGGTCAGATACATCACATGATCACACTGACAGAACCACAGGAACATAGACACAGGCAACAGAGCATGCACAATGTCGGCACTAGTACAGTGTATATCCACCTTTCGCAGCAATGCAGGCTGCTGTTCTCCCATGGAGACGATCGTAGAGATGCTGGATGTAGTCCTGTGGAACGGCTTGCCATGCCATTTCCACCTGGCGCCTCAGTTGGACCAGCGTTCGTGCTGGACGTGCAGACCGCGTGAGACGACGCATCATCCAGTCCCAAACATGCTGAATGGGGGACAGATCCGGAGATCTTGCTGGCCAGGGTAGTTGACTTACACCTTCTAGAGCACGTTGGGTGGCACAGGATACATGCGGACGTGCATTGTCCTGTTGGAACAGCAAGTTCCCTTGCCGGACTAGGAATGGTAGAACGATGGGTTCGATGACGGTTTGGATGTACCGTGCACTATTCAGTGTCCCCTCGACGATCACCAGAGGTGTACGGCAAGTGCAGGAGATCGCTTCCCACACCATGATGCCGGGTGTTGGCCCTGTGTGCCTCGGTCGTATGCAGTGCTGATTGTGGCGCTCACCTGCACGGCGCCAAACACGCATACGGCCATCATTGGCACCAAGGCAGAAGCGACTCTCATCGCTGAAGACGACACGTCTCCATTCGTCCCTCCATTCATGCCTGTCGCGACACCACTGGAGGCGGGCTGCACGATGTTGGGGCGTGAGCGGAAGATGGCCTAACGGTGTGCGGGACCGTAGCCCAGCTTCATGGAGACGGTTGCGAATGGTCCTCGCCGATACCCCAGGAGCAACAGTGTCCCTAATTTGCTGGGAAGTGGCGGTGCGGACCCCTACGGCACTGCGTAGGATCCTACGGTCTTGGCGTGCATCCGTGCGTCGCTGCGGTCCGGTCCCAGGTCGACGGGCACGTGCACCTTCCGCCGACCACTGGCGACAACATCGATGTACTGTGGGGACCTCACGCCCCACGTGTTGAGCAATTCGGCGGTACGTCCACCCGGCCTCCCGCATGCCCACTATACGCCCTCGCTCAAAGTCCGTCAACTGCACATACGGTTCACATCCACGCTGTCGCGGCATGCTACCAGTGTTAAAGACTGCGATGGAGCTTCGTATGCCACGGCAAACTAGCTGACACTGACGGCGGCGGTACACAAATGCTGCGCAGCTAGCACCATTCGACGGCCAACACCGCGGTTCGTGGTGTGTCCGCTGTGCCGTGCGTGTGATCATTGCTTGTACAGCCCTCTCGCAGTGTCCGGAGCAAGTATGGTGGGTCTGACACACCGGTGTCAATGTGTTCTTTTTTCCATTTCCAGGAGTGTATCAAACAAATCAATCTCCTTATGAAGCAGACTCAAATTCAAATTACTATTTCCTCATTTACATTTACTTAAATAGATCAGAACGGATAGATAAACAAACGACTTCTCACTTCCACTGATGTATTATATTACAGCGTGAGTTTTACGTTAACCTCGATGTTCTTCATATGAAGTCAAGACAGGAACAAACTAATCGTCAATACATTTCGACATACAACGTTGACCGTCCATTATTATGTTTGTTAAGGACAATTAAATTCATTTATTCTGAAGAAATAAGAGGGTGGTGACACACGTCGACAGAATTTCCTTCCGCGCGATGACCTGCGCCTGGTGAACAACAACGGTCAGCTTTGTGCTTGGCGCCGGCCGCTGTGGTCTCGCGGTTCTAGACCCGCAGTCCGGAGCCGTGCGACTGTTACGGTTGCAGGTTCGAATCCTGCCTCGGGCATGGATGTGTGTGATGTCCTTAGGTTAGTTAGGTTTAAGTAATTCTAAGTTCTAGGGTACTCAAAAAACGCATTGAAATAAACACATCAAACTTTGCATCCACAAAATAACACCGTCAATAATGCTACTAACCATTCAACGTCATATACATATAATATATTATTACCTGCAAACTGTCACGGTGTTGATATTTGGTTGTACTGCACCTTCCCAAACGAATCAGTACATGCAGTGAGACCACAGGGGTGCAACGTCACACTGTTAAGTGGCCTCATGCTGCCAGGTTGTTAAGAAAATTTGACTCAGTATTGTAGTCACTGAAATTGCCTTCTCAACAAGTCAAGTTTTGTTTCGTTTCCTCCTTCCTATCCCGGTACTTCAGGATTTTGTCGGGTAGTGTACTCACTACTTTCCGCTCACTTATAGTCGTTTCTCACTTGATTCGCACATAGAATGGCGCAGAATAGTTCTGTTGGAATGTCTTTCCCCATACAACTGTACAGTTGGTCTGCCTTTGGTATCAGCTTTGCTTTATGAAAGCAGCGTACCGACAACTTCAATGCCAGCAAATTAGGCCGGCTGAAGGCCGGCTCCATTAGGGTTGCCGTGCGTCAAAACCGCGCGGCAGTGCCTTGGTTTCGTTTGAAACTGACAACGACGTTTCGCGCTTGTGTACCACAGAAATATGGGATTATGGAGAGAACAAAGGACTATGGAGTGTGCAGTTAATAAGGTTATTGGAGTTCGTCCTTCTGTTTGTACTGGAAAGTACCAGGTTGCGTTACTATTTACGACACCAAGCAAATGTGAAGAAACCTGCACGCCACAGTGTTCCAAGTTCAACATTCCACAGCGTCCAAAGTACCCATTTCCATACAGAAGTTCGCTCTTGAAAATGCCAAGTTTATCATAATGCACAACACACTGAGCGTTAACGTTATTTTTCCTGTACACCGTGTGCTATCACCAGTGTATAGCTATTATATCCTATGTGAGAATGTGGTAACAATTTTTGGATTTAGTTTAGTTTCACGCATAGCTGCTATCGATAAACGGATGAACCTGCTTTTGTTCATTAAAACGGATGGATTTACTGTTGTGTAAGAACTTATATCGCACGAGCAGCAGTCCGTCGCATCGGCACGCTGGTCGTTACCAGATACTCGGAGGACGGAACGCGGAAGCAGTACACGTCGGGAGCGGATTCATTTCGCCGAGGCGCTCCAACGGCGACTCATCTTACCGGAGGAATGTGGTGCGAGGCTGCTGTGCACACAAGACGCGGCAGCCAGCGATAGGAGGAGACACAGGGGGAAGACGACTCCGCACTGATGGGTAGCGCAGATGGCAGCAATGTTACACTCTTGGCCATTAAAATTGCTACACTACGAAGGTGACCTGCTACAGACTCGAAATTTAACCGACAGGAAGAAGATGCTGTCATATGCAAAGGATTCGCTTTTTAGAGCATTCACACAATGTTGGCGCCGGTGGCGACACCTACAACGTCCTGACATGAGGAAAGTTTCCAACCGATTTCTCATACACAAACAGCAGTTGACCGGCGTTGCCTGGTGAAACGCTGTTGTGATGCCTCGTGTAAGGAGGAGAAATGCGTACCATCACGTTTCCGACTTTGATAAGGGTCGGATTGTAGCCTATCGCGATTGCGGTTTATCGTATCGCGACATTGCTGCTCGCGTTGGTCGAGATCCAATCACTGTTAGCAGAATACGGAATCGGTGGGTTCAGGAGGGTAATACGGAACGCCGTGCCTCGTATCACTAGCAGTCGAGATGACAGGCATCTTATCCGCGTGGCTGTAACGGATCGTGCACCCACGTCTCGATCCTTGAGTCAACGTGTGGGGACGTTTGCAAGACAACAACCATCTGCACGAACAGTTTGACGACGTTTGCAGCAGCATGGACTATCAGTTCGGATACCATGGCTGCGGTTACCCTCGACACTGCAACACAGATAGGAGCGCCTGCGATGTTGTACTCAACGACGAGCCTGGGTGCACGAGTGGAAAAAAGTCTTTTTTTTTCGGATGGTTCAAATGGCTCTGAGCACTATGGGACTCAACTGCTGTGGTCATTAGTCCCCTAGAACTTAGAACTACTTAAACCTAACTAACCTAAGGACATCACACACATCCATGCCCGAGGCAGGATTCGAACCTGCAACCGTAGCAGTCGCACGGTTCCGGACTGCGCGCCGAGAACCGCGAGACCACCGCGGCCGGCTTTTCGGATGAATCCAGGTTCTGTGTGTGTGTGTGTGTGTGTGTGTGTGTGTGTGTGAGTGTGTGTGTAATGTCATTTGGTTACACATAATAAGGTAACAATATTTCTTTTTTTATGGTGGTGGTGGTGGTGGTGGTGGTGGTGGTGGTGTGTGTGTGTGTGTGTGTGTCTTTGAGAGAGGGAGAGTATTTATTTCTTTTAATATGGCTGCATGTACAAGTGGAAGGATTTTCGTCGTGTCATTTCTTTTGTCAAGTTTAGCAGAGAGTCTGTACTGACGTGTGTTTGTTCGTTTATCTCATTTTTTTCTCAGCAGTGACATTCTGGACTTGGAAATTTTTCTGCGTTTGTGTAAGTTGTGATGCACTATACGTAAGGATGATGTGCAGGAATTTTATAACATGGTACAAAAAACACATTAGGTGTTGGAAGTATGAAACAAACAACATTTCTACAGAACTTAAAATACCGCAACCACAATCCTAAAAGCATGGGACAAGAAATAAAAATAATAAGAATCAACAATGACGACAAATACCATATACAAATACAGGAAAACTCTCTCTTCCAGAAAGCCACTGTAGAGAACAAACATGTCACAAACGAGCAAACACACATCAATACAAATTCTGTACTAAACCTAACAAAAGAAATCATAAGATGAAAATCATTCCACTTGTACATGTAGCTACATTAAAACAAATACACTCCTCGAAATGGAAAAAAGAACACATTGACACCGGTGTGTCAGACCCACCATACTTGCTCCGGACACTGCGAGAGGGCTGTACAAGCAAAGATCACACGCACGGCACAGCGGACATACCACGAACCGCGGTGTTGGCCGTCGAATGGCGCTAGCTGCGCAGCATTTGTGCACCGCCGCCGTCAGTGTCAGCCAGTTTGCCGTGGCATACGAAGCTCCATCGCAGTCTTTAACACTGGTAGCATGCCGCGACAGCGTGGACGTGAACCGTATGTGTAGTTGACGGACTTTGAGCGAGGGCGTATAGTGGGCATGCGGGAGGCCGGGTGGACGTACCGCCGAATTGCTCAACACGTGGGGCGTGAGGTCTCCACAGTACATCGATGTTGTTGCCAGTGGTCGGCGGAAGGTGCACGTGCCCGTCGACCTGGGACCGGACTGCAGCGACGCACGGATGCACGCCAAGACCATAGGATCCTACGCAGTGCCGTAGGGGACCGCACCGCCACTTCCCAGCAAATTAGGGACACTGTTGCTCCTGGGGTATCGGCGAGGACCATTCGCAACCGTCTCCATGAAGTTGGGCTACGGTCCCGCACATCGTTAGGCCGTCTTCCGCTCACGCCCCAACATCGTGCAGCCCGCCTCCAGTGGTGTCGCGACAGGCGTGAATGGAGGGACTGATGGAGACGTGTCGTCTTGAGCGATGAGAGTCGCTTCTGCCTTGGTGCCAATGATGGTCGTATGCGTGTTTGGCGCCGTGCAGGTGAGCGCCACAATCAGGACTGCATACGACCGAGGCACACAGGGCCAACACCCGGCATCATGGCGTGGGGAGTGATCTCCTACACTGGCCGTACACCTCTGGTGATCGTCGAGGGGACACTGAATAGTGCACGGTACATCCAAACCGTCATCGAACCCATCGTTCTACTATTCCTAGACCGGCAAGGGAACTTGCTGTTCCAACAGGACAATGCACGTCCGCATGTATCCTGTGCCACCCAACGTGCTCTAGAAGGTGTAAGTCAACTACCCTGGCCAGCAAGATCTCCGGATCTGTCCCCCATTCAGCATGTTTGGGACTGGATGATGCGTCGTCTCACGCGGTCTGCACGTCCAGCACGAACGCTGGTCCAACTGAGGCGCCAGGTGGAAATGGCATGGCAAGCCGTTCCACAGGACTACATCCAGCATCTCTACGATCGTCTCCATGGGAGAACAGCAGCCTGCATTGCTGCGAAAGGTGGATATACACTGTACTAGTGCCGACATTGTGCATGCTCTGTTGCCTGTGTCTATGTTCCTGTGGTTCTGTCAGTGTGATCATGTGATGTATCTGACCCCAGGAATGTGTCAATAAAGTTTTCCCTTCCTGGGACAATGAATTCACGGTGTTCTTATTTCAATTTCCAGGAGTGTATATCTAGCGCGCACACACACACATACACACACACACACACACACACACACACACACACACAAGCGTGCGCGCGCTCACAGAGTTGTCAGCTGATGGAGAAAATGAACACTCGTAACTGACGCGATGCAGTTATATTTATGTTTATAATAATACTTTTACATTTGGCATACCGAGTATGGTGACCTTCATGGTAGTGGGAAGTGCTTCTGACACAAAAAGTGTAAGAACTGTTTATAGCCTGTGTATTCAACGTCCTAAATGAAACTAAATAGTATAAACAAAAATATTACATATAGCACGCCAATGAAGTTGCTTTGCAATGAATAAAGGCGAAACGCGTATGGCACAAAAACTGTGTTTCACTCAGTTCTAATTAGACGACCCCAAACATAAATTACCAACATACCGAAGTAGTGTATGCAACTGAGGACGACAGTACTACAGAAGTTGAATATATTACCATGTTATTTTTCATACAGAATATGGAATTATAGAAAAGTGGGTAGAGCATTAAAATTAAAAATTGTGAGCACATCTGAAATGTAATGAAGAAATATAGTTATTACTACGCTTATCTTTTGGGAGCTTAAAAGGAAAATGGTATGGGTTTTGAAACTTCACTTTCTTGTATTATAAAGCGCTCTGTATTCCTCACAGCCACTTTATGGTTCTCACTGCGAAAGTATTATCTAGTGCAATCCGCGCCCAGCATAGCCGCATAACGTCACGTTAATTACGAACTGACAGTAATCTTCTTTGTATGTGAAATGTATTCGCAGTTGCAAACGTGGCCAACCATCAACTTTCTATTGGAATGACGACAATGAAAATTTGTGCCGAATCGGGTCTCGAACCTGAATTTCCCGCTTATCGCAAGCTGTCACCTTATAGCCTCCAATATCTATTACCCTCCTACGCCTGGCAAGCGACTTCCAATTAAAACATCTCCCCTATATGGGATTATACATAATTGATGTAGAATGCAGACTGTAGACACATGGTTGACGACATATGGAATTTTGGATCTGGCCGTCATCATTGCTCAGATAGACTAATGGTAAGGCGACTGCTCGCGATAAGTGGGAAATCAAGTTTCGACTCCTGGCCTGCACAAATTTTCACTGTCGTTATTTCATTATACAACTGATGCTTTTCCATATTCGCATCTACGAACAATGTGGTGACGGCACTCACGACTCCAAATATTACCGCACCACAATCGATAAGTCTCGCTCGAAACATCATAGCGTAGCAGCTTTTTGGGTTGGTAGTGTGAACTATACCGAGGCCCGCCACAGCCGCAGCTGCCAACCCATGGATATTATATATGTGGACAGCGATTGGTCGATACCTCTTTAAATACCAGAGCACTGAGCTACGCCGGTAAGTTCTCTCCAGTGCGCCGTGTCTTGCACAATGTCCGTTGGCAGCAGAGTCTACAAGCTGCGGTGTTCGCCCGTCGTCTCAGAGACTTAGGCCTGAAACGTCCCCTTAGAAAAATTTAAAAATGACAGTGCAGGAAAATCTCTTACGTTATTTGGTTTTCAAACAGCTGAGCAAAACTTAACGTACTGAGACATTTCTCTCTTTACTTATTCTGATCATCACTAAACTGACACACAATATTTTTAGAGCAACGAAATCTGACTTTCAATAATCTCTACAAAAGAATCGCCCTGACTAACAATAACCTATTCTTTTCGTGAATCACTTACCTCACAAAAATCTTCGTTACTCAACTACTGCAATACAGCGAGTGCCAATACTGCCAGCTATATGAAAGATTCTAACTACTGACGGCACTAACTACTGATATGCACAGTTAGCAAATGAAAGATTTTGATAGAGAACAAACAATGTATTTACCTAAATAATGTTCAAAAGTCATTACACACACACACACATATATCCATTGACTCCATCTTTACAAACACACGTCCAGGTCGTCCGCTTAAAGCAACCTCTCAAAATTGTGGCACCTTTCTCTCTCTCCACGTTCACCACTGCTGGCGGCTCACCTCCAACTGCCCAACGCTGCGTGCTGTTCACATCCAGCTGCCCAACACTACACTAGCGAATATTCCAACAATGCCAACCAGCCACAAACTGCACACAGTACAGTCAGTGACTTTCATACAGAGCGCTACGTGGTGTTACCAATATAGAAACCTAAACAGCCTATTTACATAGAGTTCGAGTAACGAAGATTTTTGTGAGGTGAGTGATTCATGGAAAGAATAGGTTATTGTTAGTCAGGGCGATTCTTTTGTAGGGATTATTGAAAGTCAGATTGCGTTGCGCTAAAAATGTTGTGTGTCAGTTTAGTGATGATCAGAATAAGTAAAGGGAGAAATGTCTGAGTACGTTCAGTTTTGCTCAGCTGTTTGAAAATCAAATAACGTAAGAGATTTTCCAGCACTGTAATTTTTTTAAGGGGACGTTTCAGGCCCCATGTGCATCGTAGGTCAGTTCTGGACTCTGTGTAGGCATCACTCAGCGGTGCAGTGACAGGACTTGTAATAATTTCAAAGGTCTCATTATGCTGGACGTTTCACATGAAGAAACATCATTTAAGTTGAGAATTTCTTCATGTTTGGAACCACGTGAATGCAACATGGATGGCTGTACCGCAGGACGTCATTCGTGCGTTATAAGCAACGATGCTATCACACGTGGAACAAGTTATCAGGGCCAATGGCGGAGCCAGCGCCTACTAAGGTAACAGGAGACACGCTGAGCCGAGGTGACTGAAATGCTAATCATTTCTGCAGAACATACTATTGTACATGTTCAGTGAATATGAACTTCCTTTCTCTAGACGTTCAAGGTGTTCTGCTTTTTCTGAACGTGAATGTACCTGAGATGACGGTCTTCACCTATTCGCCGCCTACCAGATGGGGAAGTTGACTGTCTTCTAATAACACCACATCGCGGAGTGCTGATAGCGCTGAAAGTCAGCGTGGAAACCGGCAGCAGGGCCTCGTGTGGTCTACATTCCTGTTCAACACATAGACGCCTCCGGATGCTGAAAGCTACATGGCCGGTAGGAAGGAGATCGACCGACCACACGACTTCCGACAACACCACATCGCGGATGGGTCATCAAAGGTCAACTCAGAATTCGGAATGGGATCCAGCACACTCCAGCAACTAGTATGAGACCACTCGTGCTGGACCACAGCCGCGCCGGCAGCTTACCGCAGAGCGAGGTCACTCACTCTGCGCCTGGGCCTGCAGAAGACTCGGCAGCCGTTAGCGGGAATCCAACAGGCAGCTGAATGAGGCATCGTCTACAAGGCCAGTATGGAACAAGATGACGTTAAACATGGTTAATAAGTAACTGAACTTTGACAATGTTTTACTAGCGTCAAAGACACTTCACAAGTGCCCAGCTGCTGGAATGAGATTTTCACTCTGCAGCGGAGTGTGCGCTGATATGAAACTTCCTGGCAGATAAAAACTGTGTGCCGGACCGAGACTCGAACTCGGGACCTTTGCCTTTCGCAGGCAAGCGCTCTACCAACTGAGCTACCCAAGCACGACTCACGCCCCGTCCTCACAGCTTTACTTCTGCCAGAACTCATCTCCTACCTTCCAAACTTAACAGAAGCTGTCCTGCGAACCTTGCAGAACTAGCACTCCTGAAAGAAAGGATATAAAGGTAGGAGACGAGGTATTGGCAGAAGTAAAGCTGTGAGGACGGGGCGTGAGTCGTGCTCGGGTAGCTCAGTTGGTAGAGCACTTGCCCGCGAGAGGCAAAGGTCCCGAGTTCGAGTCTCGGACCGGCACACAGTTTAAATCTGCCAGGAAGTTCATACCCAGCTGCTATCCTGACGTCATGCTGAGTTATCTCCGCTCGGCGTCTCTGTAAATTGATATCAGAACTCTGCATTTCGACGCCATCATCAGGGGATTTGGCATCGGAGGTATTCGACTCCAGCGCCTGGAATTCGGGCGCAGTGGTCTGGTCTGCCTAAACAGCGCCCATACTTCGCAGCAGCCACCGCACGTTGTGTGCATAAAAACATTTTTCTTTCCTTGTGATAGTGCAGGCTTTTCACGCTGATGGACGAAAGATGCCAATAGTATCTTTTGTAAAACCGACGGATGATGTTGATTTA
Organism: Schistocerca gregaria; assembly: GCF_023897955.1. Lineage (NCBI taxonomy): Eukaryota > Metazoa > Arthropoda > Insecta > Orthoptera > Acrididae > Schistocerca > Schistocerca gregaria. The sequence goes on along the minus strand of NC_064922.1, from coordinate 519,404,332 downwards.
TCAGGCTTCAAAGCCAATTGTAAAGAAACGTTTTCGTACCAGTGAAATGTGCTATTTGTAATTTAACGGTCCGCAATGAACCATATACTAAGTTTGTTCCGGTAAGTTGTTCTACTTGCAGACTTTATGGTCATGCAGCACAGGAGTGCACGGTGTGTCACTGGGCGATGATCGGGCAAACGAACTAACTGATTCTCGTTTCGTACGGCGTAAGTCGTATTTTTCCTGTCCGATATATGTTGACACAGACATTTTTGATATACATACGACATATTGGTAAACTGCACAAATATGCTAGTCACGAAGTCAGTTACTACTAGTGATAGTATAGCCGCTTTAGCGGAAGTGTCAGAGTCGTTAGAGGAAAATGTTCAACAGACGTTACGCCATGAGGAATTGGTGGCACAGTCAGGACCTTTGCGGGACACGCGAGATTCACGGCCGGGATCGAGTGAATTTAAGCCCTCAATAGAAATGCCCCACTCTTCAGTAGGTTCTTCAACAGCTAACCTCATCACATCCTTCTCCGACAAAACAACACATGACGCCGTGGTCTTCATTAATGATGTATTGGCTACAGCCAGAATGTGTGATTGGCCACATGAAATTACTCTTCCGATGGCCAATTTACGCCTTACGGGGGAAGCCAAGATAGGTGATGTATCATGAGACACTGAGCAAGGCTAGTACGTTTGAGCAGTTAACGGAAGGTTTGCGTCAGAGATACCTTAAGCAAAATAGTGCCAGGCTTTTTAGGGAAAAGGTGAATAGATTGACACAGAAGGAAAGCGTGATTGTGGAGACTTTTGCAAACAGAATCCGCCAAATAAATGCGCATACATATGAGCTAACGGGAAATCCTGGTGCGGATCGCGTCATTCTCAGCGAGTCAGAGAACAGATCATTCGATATTTTTTTTTGCCAGGAATTCCTGCGGAGTTTTCATGAAGAATCCGAATGGAAAAGCCAGAGGATTTGGCTGCAGCTCTGCTTATTGTCACGCATCTGCAGGAGGTTGATAATGTTACACGGGTAAGCACTGATAAGCGACTTTTTGGTTCTGAAAATTTTTTTCATCGTTATGGGAAAAGGGCATCTGAAGGCGCAATGCAATCAACCACAATGTTACAGATATGGGCGTTTTAATCACAAGGCAAACGAGTGTGGGAATAAGAACCAAAGTAAAGAAAATAAACTGGGCTGTTTCGTCCGTCAGGAAACATTCCCGGTAAGTCAGAGTACCGCAGACCCTAAGGTAGAAACATATTGTTGTTTGGTGTGCTTTGTAAATGATACGGGTGCACATGTATCTATTATTAGTATAGACATTGTGGGTAGGAGAAGACTAAGGATTCCAAGGTATAAATTATATGGCGTTGGAAACAAAGGCTGGGTATATTTGAGGGACAACAGAGCTCGTTTGTAGGATGGAACTTTAGAGTTTCTTGAACATATGTAGGTGTTGCCAACTGAGGGGGAAGGGCATTCTACGATTTTTGGACTTGATTTCCTGCAACGGCATCATCCAAAAATTAATCTTCCACAGCGCAAAGATAAACTTGGGGAGAACTGGTTTCCAGTAGGTCCAACAGCTGTAAATGTTTCACTATCGAAAGGCACACCGGTTGCTAAGGTGTCACCAATTGAACTGCGAGTACTTACATTAAAGATGATTACGCATAACGAAGTACCTGCTGGTACAGAGAAGTTGGTTTGGGTATCTACAGATTCCGATGTGTCACGGCAGAGATTACGTGTGGTTGAGCCACTGCAGACGATTAAAGCATTAGATGAAATGCATCGTTTTACGTGAAGAAGCGTTGTGCGCGTAACGAACGTTAACGGGGAACCGATGATTCCGGTAAGCTGAACTTTGGGACAGAGGAAGTGAATCTTCCGAAAGAATTACTAATAGCGAGTTTAGAGATACTAGAGGAAGCGAAGGGTAGCGCTGTTATCACAGCATCAAACAAACCGTCATTATGCCTGCACTGCATGACAAGGTTTGTCACTTGAAAGATAGTGAATGCGAAGCCATGGAAGCGTTGTTTTTAGAATATTCAGACTTATTCGATTCAGATGATTCACTACCAGCAAAACCTGTCACACAGACCGCATACCAACAGGGATAATCCACCAGTTTATAGGAAACCATACATTATAGTGAAACCAAACACCTACAGCCAAGAGTAGAAAAATTCATAGACAGCAATTGGGTGAGGATATTATCGAGAAGCGGGCCGAGGTGGCAGTCTGGAACGGCGCTTCCGCTACGGTCGCAGGTTCGAATCCTGCCTCGGGCATGGATGTGTGTGATGTCCTTAGGTTAGTTAGGTTTAAGTATTTCTAAGTTCTAGGGGACTGATGACCTTAGAAGTTAAGTCCCATAGTGCTCAGAGCCATTTGAACTATTTGAACTTAAATTTACACTTCCTAGTCATGCATGTTAATTCTGTGTACCTGTGACGATACGTCTGTTCTGCCTTTTTCTGCAAGCGAGAAAACTGATATCTGGCTGCAACTACTTGATTTTATGGTCGTAGTACTGAGCAGCATTTACTTCGTCATAGCTGAGTTCGTCGAGAGACGCCGTTGGAGATAATAACCTGAACACTGTGAACCCCCAGTCCAAAGGTAGTATTGTTAACTTTACACTACCTTGAACTCGATGAACTTCACAATATACTTGGAACTGAATCATGTATTCGAGCCATCCCTTCTCCATGTCGTTAAACTGCCACTTGGTGTATGGTTGGTGGTCTTTTGGTCGTTCATAATAACTTACCCATAGGTAAAAAGTACTGTCAGTATTATTCAGTAACAGTTTTCTTGCATTCTGTAGTTAAGTCTTAAGTGAGTTAAAACTTACAGCAAATGATAGCCATTATTATACGAGGTAAAGTTTTTTGTGGAATGGCCATTCGTACACCTACGTGAGCCACTGTATAGTGAAAGGCGGCGGTTTTCCCTTTAGGAGGCAGAGAAGAACACATCGCCATTTCCAACATTGTTGCCGGAAATCCACAAATACTGGAAAAAACAATGATCTAATTTACCATTTCAGGTTACTGTTTGGTGCGTATAACTCTACGTTCAAAGTTACAGTATCTCTTAGTAAATGACTGTTGCTAACAACAACAATAAAAACGCTGGATTCGTTTTTCACGTAAAAAAATTCCTGTTGCCAGCCACGATTTTTATTCATTTTATTTAACTAGTCAGCTAATCATTTCTGGAATTTATTTCCACTTTAAGGCCTTAAGTAACCCTTTAATTATATGTTTTGTGTGAGGCAACTTCACTCAAACTGAAATATCTTCCGCAATTGCAATTTGGGTCGTTGATTACTATTCGGATACCAGTAAAAGTGAAACACACCGTGTGTAGACATTCTGATGCCCCGATATCCATGAAAATAGTATAAGAAATGATCAGCCTTTGTGTGTTTCTGTGAAACAACATCCTCTCATTTTCTTAAGAAAAATGAAGTTATTACATTCACCATTACCCAACGACAATAAACGCCACTAACTATCATTACAAGCGTTTTAAAATCACAATAAAGTCATCAGAATACCATGGAAGCCCATACAATGCAAATATCGCATTTAAGATATTGTAATCTGTTCAATAGCATTTGATAGTGGGCGAAAAAGTGCCCGAACAACAATGTACGCATTGAAAAGTAAAGAAAGAAAAATTGTGACTGGCAGCTGCAGTCGCTTTCTATTCTAAAAGTGATAGCAAAATGTTCAGCACAAAAGACAATTTAGCGTGTGGGACAGACTTAATTCGCATTATTTCTCATATCAGTTGTGTAGGGACGCAAACGAACTGACTTGTTTCAAAATATCGATGCCCAAATTTCTATTAGGGCTGACGATTTATCTTCCAGCGAGGGCTTTGTAAGCGAGTAAAGAATGAAAACAGACTACGGTATTTCCTGACAGTGGTTAGCTTTTATTTCCTTTGTCCCCGTTTCAACAACGAGGCGACGAACAAAAGCTTTATCTGCGTTGTGCAGGATCATCCCTCGCATTGCGTGACGCTAGGGGTGACGGGTGGGTAGAGGGAGGTGAGAGAGATAGAGGGGCAGAGGGAGAGAAAGCATCCCAAGTGGGCGCGCAGCTTCCGGTTGCTGGTCACGTCCCAATTAGGCGTTTTTATTTTTTGTAACTGGCAGTTACGCCTCCGAATTATCATCTAGATAACGAACTACTTTCCATATCTTTCGTAGATGGCGTGCTATTGTTATTTTTTGGTTGTCTCAATAAAAAAAAGCTCGAAAATACCGTCAAGATGACTTGTATCGTAGTTGTTGAAGCGCCCAACGTTTTCGGTGTTAATTAAGAGAATGAAATCAAACCACCTCAATTTGTAAGTTACATATTATCTCTGAGACAGACATTTACAATAAGGCAGTTAGCATCGCTTCAGCTTGGCGCGTAAACGGTTGCCGTTGGCGTCAAAATATAGTGTGTGGGGATTCGCTATGGTGTATGTAACGTTAGCTGAGCGACGTGTTGGGTTGTCAGATTAAATTGAGAAAATTACCGAACATTGCTTTCCGAAAGGGTTTGCTGAGCTGAAGCCTGAGGCTGATCACACTAAAATACTTAGAAAGCATTAAAAAGTATATTTATTATTTCTGGTTGTAGTTTTCAACAATTTTTTTACCTTAATTTTTTGGTAAAAGTCGTTAGATGTTTTTCTTTTTCCTTTTTTCCTACTATATCGGCATTCAACTGATTTTCAGCATCATTCCATACATCCATACATGATTCATGTGACTGAAGGATTCATTCCACATAGGTATTGCTGCATGGAAACGCCATTATCCTTTTGAAAACTGTTTTGTGGCTGGCATTTCTTCTGCGCTTAAAAATGTTTTCAACAACAAGCGGTTTGTGCCCTTATAAGCTTGATTTCGCAACTGTTCCAACGTTTTATTTGGTATACGGATCTCCTCGCAAAAACTATATTTATCAATGTCTTCTTCAGTACCAACCACCTCTGAATATCTACATAACTGAAAATCTTAAAAGGAGAATTGTTGTATTCAGACCACTTTTTAAGATAATCTTTGGCTCTTTGGTAGGCTACGAGAGCTTCATTCGTGAATTTGTGAATATTTCACTCACCCTATTTTGGTTTTATTATTTGTTGGTTAGATTTGGTCCGAAGAAGCACGTGATTCAATATTCTCTTTTAATGTGGCCGTAATATTATATACTTTTACAGGATTATGCGTTTAAAATGATCTTGTAATACACTAATATTAATGCTGTTCTGTCGAAACCTGACATTTTGAGCCCGCTATTGCGTACAAAAGGCAGGTTGGTTCCTGCAGAGAACATAACAGCGACCAGCACACTTTGTAACTGTATTTTTTTACGTAAATAGCGCCGTTAAAGGTTTTGAACCGAAGGGTCATAATCAGACGACTTATTCTCGTTAAAATACAGTTTTGTTGTAGTTTACATTAGTTTTCACATTTTATTCCCCCATATGACGAAAGTTTTTGGGGTTGCGGTGCCGTCAGAAAGTCCGCGCCATTACGTTGCAGTGCTGACTGCTTGTATTCCTGCAGTGGCAAAGACTAAATGAAGTAATTTCTTTATGTATATGTATGCACAGAATGCAAAGCTCATCTCACACACCAAGAAGTTTCGGCACGTGGGAACAAGGAAGCCGAAACTTCGAAACTTCTTGGTGTGTGAGCGGGCAGTTTGTAAAACTGTATGAATGCCTTTGGTAAAAAAAAAAAAAAAAAAAAAAAAAAAAAAAAAAAAAAAAAAAAAAAAAAAAAAAAGTTATCTGAAAAGGATAAAATCACCAGTAATAATTATTCCCATCGTCATAAAAAAAGATAATATCTCATGTCAATGCGTTTTGGTTGTCTGTCTTCATTGTTCAGTGATTCTCTGTCATGATAGTTTGATAAAATTCTTACACTGAAAAAGTGTAGAAAATAACATAATCGGAATTCGATACTGATGAAGGTGAGTTCTTTCCGTATTAGAAGAATGATCTACATCTACATCTACATCCATACTCCGCAAGCCACCTGACGGTGTGTGGCGGAGGGTACCCTTAGTACCTCTATCGGTTCTCCCTTCTATTCCAGTCTCGTATTGTACGTGGAAAGAAGGATTGTCGGTATGCTTCTGTGTGGGCTCTAATCTCTCTGATTTTATCCTCATGGTCTCTTCGCGAGATATACGTAGGAGGGAGCAATATACTGCTTGACTCTTCGGTGAAGGTATGTTCTCGAAACTTTAACAAAAACCCATACCGAGCTACTGAGCGTCTCTCCTGCAGAGTCTTCCACTGGAGTTTATCTATCATCTCCGTAACGCTTGCGCAATTACTAAATGATCCTGTAACGAAGCGCGCTGCTCTCCGTTGAATCTTCTCTATCTCTTCTATCAACCCTACCTGGTGCGGATCCCACACTGCTGAGCAGTATTCAAGCATTGGGCGAACAAACGTACTGTAACCTACTTCCTTTGTTGTCGGATTGCATTTCCTTAGGATTCTTCCAATGAATCTCAGTCTGGCATCTGCTTTACCGACGATCAACTTTATATGATCATTCCATTTTAAATCACTCCTAATGCGTACTCCCAGGTAATTTATGGAATTAACTGCTTCCAGTTGCTGACCTGCTATTTTGTAGCTAAATGATAAGGGACCTATCTTTCTATGTATTCGCATCACATTACACTTCTCTACATTGAGATTCAATTGCCATTCCGTGCACCATGCGTCAATTCGCTGCAGATCCTCCTGCATTTTAGTACAATTTTCTGTTGTTGCAACCTCTCGATACACCACAGCATCATCTGCAAAAAGCCTCAGTGAACTTCCGATGTCATCCACCAGATCATTTATGTATATTGTGAATAGCAACGGTCCTATGACACTCCCCTGCGGCACACCTGAAATCGCTCTTACTTCGGAAGACTTCTCTCCATTGAGAATGACATGCTGCGTTCTGTTATCTAGGAACTCCTCAATCCAATCACACAATTGATCTGATAGTCCGTATGCTCTTACTTTGTTCATTAAACGACTGTGGGGAACTGTGTCAAACGCCTTGCGGAAGTCAAGAAACACGGCATCCACCTGTGAACCCGTGTCTAAGGCCCTCTGAGTCTCGTGGTCGAATAGCGCGAGCTGGGTTTCACACGACCGTCTTTTTCGAAACCCATGCTGATTCCTACAGAGTAGATTTCTAGTCTCCAGAAAAGACATTATACTCGAACATAATACGTGTTCCAAAATTCTACAACTGATCGACGTTAGAGATATAGGTCTATAGTTCTGCACATCTGTTCGACGTCCCTTCTTGAAAACGGGGATGACCTGTGCCCTTTTCCAATCCCTTGGAAGACTTCACTCTTCTAGAGACCTGCGGTACACCGCTGCAAGAAGGGGGGCAAGTTCCTTCGCGTACTCTGTGTAAAATCGAACTGGCATCCCATCAGGATCAGTGGCCTTTCCTCTTTTGAGCGATTTGAATTGTTTCTCTATCCCTCTGTCGTCTACTTCGATATCTACCATTTTGTCAACTGTGCGACAATCTAGAGAAGGAAGCACAGTGCAGTCTTCCTCTGTGAAACAGCTTTGGAAGAAGACATTTAGTATTTCGGCCTTTAGTCTGTCATCCTCTGTTTCAGTACCATTTTGGTCACAGAGTGTCTGGACATTTTGTTTTGATCCACCTACCGCTTTGAAATACGACCAAAATTTCTTAGGATTTTCTGCCAAGTCAGTACATAGAACTTTACTTTCGAATTCATTGAAAGCCTCTCGCATAGCCCTCCTCACACTACATTTCGCTTCTCGTAATTTTTGTTTGTCTGCAAGGCTTTGGCTATGTTTATGTTTGCTGTGAAGTTCCCTTTGCTTCCGCAGCAGTTTTCTAACTCGGTTGTTGTACCACGGTGGCTCTTTCCCATCTCTTACGATCTTGCTTGGCACATACTCATCTAACGCATATTGTACCATCGTTTTGAACTTTGTCCACTGATCCTCAACACTATCTGCACTTGAGACAAAACTTTTGTGTTGAGCCGTCAGGTACTCTGTAATCTGCTTTTTGTCACTTTTGCTAAACAGAAAAATCTTCCTACCTTTTTTAATATTTCTATTTACGGCTGAAATCATCGATGCAGTAACCGCTTTATGATCGCTGATTCCCTGTTCTGCATTAACTGATTCAAATAGTTCGTGTCTGTTTGTCACCAGAAGGTCTAATATGTTATCGCCACGAGTCGGTTTTCTGTTTAACTGTTCAAGGTAGTTTTCAGATAAAGCACTTAAAAATATTTCACTGGATTCTTTGTCCCTGCCACCCGTTATGAACGTTCGAGTCTCCCAGTCTATATCCGGCAAATTAAAATCTCCACCCAGAACTATAACATGGTGGGGAAATCTACTCGAAATATTTTCCAAATTATTCTTCAATTGCTGAGCCACAACAGCTGCTGAGCCCGGGGCCCTATAGAGACATCCAATTACCATGTCTGAGTCTGCTTTAACCGTGACCTTCACCCAAATCATTTCACAATTCGAATCTCCGTCAATTTCCTTCGATACTATTGCACTTCTTATCGCTGATTAACGAATCAGCACAAATGAAGCTCGGATGGTTTGGTCATTTCGCTCTAACCTTTTGAAGACAGCCTCTGAAAATCATAAATAAGGCACGTAATCCAAAAATGTTATTCAGGTAAGATATTTCACCCGACACTACGAAATTAAGCAAAGATAATTAATGTTAACTTATTATTCACGCAGTACACAACATTTACATTTTGCTTCTACAACAAGACAGAGATAAGTAGGTAGGGAAGTGACGTTAAAACGTAAGCCTGACAAAAAAATAGAATAATGTAGTCTATGGTTAGCCTTTCCAGACTTGTCGTCTTAGTAATAAACATTGGTGTTCAGCGATCGAGTGATAAAAAGTCTTACTTCTTTTTTTGATTGTAAACACCCTCTACCCAAAAAACTATAATTCTGTCGCATATTTGAGTTTGTGATTAAAACATAATGCTGTCGGGTGAGTGGAAAGAGATCACGATCGTAAAATGGATCTCCTCTCACTCCGCAGAGGCAAGTTTTGTTCGCATACAAACATACGTAAAAATATTTTAGTACTTGTTTCGGTAGAATTCTGGTAACTGGCAAGTGGTATTTCACATCATATTTGAACATAACCTATTGCACATACGACTTGCGTACCAGAAGACATGCCTGACGAAATTTTCACTGGAGTGTACTAATGGTTGTTGAAGGGTAAAAGTAAGCATAACACGTCATTTAAATGTGTGTTTGTGTGCGTTTGCTTGGTCAAGAGAATAAGAGAATGCAAGAATAAGCTTTATGAAACAAACGAAAACTAACTTGATTGTGAAATTGGAAAAAATAAAAGAAATAAAAGAACAACCAAGCTATTGGACAGTGCACATCTTGGAACATCTGTGATATCCAGACCTACTGCTGGGTAACATTCAATATTTTGTTGCTGCGATCCGCCCACTGTAACGTGCTTGGTTTCTCGTTGGCATGCTGTCCACATATTGGTCGCCACGCTCGCTGTTCAGCGTTGTTCCACTCTTTGACAGCAGCCCCTCTGAAGTTATGCCGTGTGTGAGAGGCACTCATGTGACGAGACACGGCGGGATACAATAAGCTGCAAGCATTCTCAGTCGAACTGATGGCAGTCGGTACCGCAGGCATAATCGTCCTGGAGGCAACCGCTCACGAGGTGTCCGCTGTATTCTCTTCCTTTATCCTCCTGCAAGACGAATCAGAGGCTGCGCAGCAGTGTTGACTGTAGAGCAGCACAAAAAATGGAGTTTCCTTTCCCAGTACTGTACAGTTCTCAAATTACCCTCGACAGCGATGCGAGGTGTCTGACACATGCATGTGCGACAGTTCCAAAACGTGGCTGACCCATCTCCCTGCTCAATCCGTGTGACAACGTGACTGAGTCACTACAATGATCATCAGGCGTCATAAAAATTCTGCACTCGTCGGTAACCTGGCGTTATTGATCCCAAGTTTCATTCTTTGTGTTCCCTTTACATTTTTCTTCGCGCGAAAGTGTTGGAGGAACTATTGGTACTGAACGCCTGGAGGCGAAATTGATCATGGGAAAACGTTGTTTAGTGTCTGGCATTGTGTTGCCTTCTTGTATTTTCATCGGGATACCTATGAGGCACAATTTGTAAGTAACGACTATAAGCTTGTGTTCTTATCAATGGGCTACTGCTACAGTGCATATCTTCAGCGTTCTTTGACAGCTGCTCAATGTACTTAAGATGCCACTGTAGTGTACGCACTTTCGGGGACCAGTTTCCCGTATTTGTAACACTCTCATGCCCTTCGTTACATGTTGCAATGGGCTGTGATTACGTGCACCTTAGTTATCGGAAAGGAAAACATTCCTTAGAAAATGACTATAAATTATATGGAAAGTGGTACACGTAATTGTTAATGTGGCGAATGAATACACTGCCCTAATAACGAATTGGTGGAAAAATGCATAATTGCACATATGAATTTAGATTAGTTATTTAAATTCGACATTAAATAAATAAATTTTAATTGAATGAAATTTTAATTATTTAAGTGGCAGTTAAATGAAAACGAGAGAGATGGAAGAACAGTAAATAAATTGTATATTATTTGAAAAGTAATTGCCATAGGCGTTGATACACTTATCATACTGTCAGAAAAGAAGGTCAATGCCTTCATGGAAAAGTGTTTGCGATTGCCTACGGAACCATCATTGTACCAGGAGTGAACCTCCTGAAGCAAATAGAAGGCCACGAACATCTTCTTCCAGAGGTCCAAAAATACAGAAATCACACGAGGAGGGATCGGAACTCTATGGAGGATATATAAAGGTTTCCCAGCGAACGTTCTGCGGCGTGGTAGCAACAATCTTGCCAACATGTATGTAACGATAATTGATAAATTTACTTCACATAATTTGCCAGGGAGGACTCGAACCTCCGACGGGAGGATCCACTATCAATGTACAGTTAGCCTTTAGAAGCGGTTTAACAATTGAAAATGCTACTCTTTCTTTTCTCTGTGAGGTTCTAGACGGATTAAACAAAAGGTTTCGAAAGCTAGGCATCTTTTTTTATTTGATTAAGGCGTTTTACTGGGCTAATCACAAAATATTGCTCCAGAATTTGGAACATTATGGAATATGGGGAGCAGCTTAAATTGGTTCACCTCTTGCTTTAATAACAGACAGAAAAAGGTCATTGTCCATAGTGTTGCGAAAGACTAAGATGAGCAGTCGGGACGGGGGGGGGGGGGGGGGCGGTTAAATGGGGGGTGCCCCAGGGATCAGTACTGCGGCCACACCTGTTCCTTGTTTAGGTAAATGATATGCCCACTAGTGTTACAGGTGATTCTAAAATATTTCTGTTTGATGATGACGCTAACTTAGTAGTAAAGGATGTTGTGTGCAACGCTGGCACTGTTTCAAACAGTGCAGTTCATTGCTTGTAGGAAATAAACTAATGCCAAATCACAGTAAGACTCAGTTTTTACAGTTTCTAAAACGTAATTCAACAAAACGACGTTTTAATTTCACCGAATGGGCGTATGATTAGTGAAACAGAACAGTTCAAACTTCTGGTTTTTCAGATAAGTAGTAAAGTGTCGTGGGAAGCCCACGTCAGGATCGTGTTCAGTGATTTAATGCTGTCGTTTTTACTGTTCTAATGGTATCTGAAGTAAGTGACAGTTCGACACGTAAAGTAGACTACTTTGCTTATTTTCATTCTCTTATGTCGTATGGTATTATATTTTGGGGTAACTCTTCCCATTCTAAAACGATATTTTGGCTTAGAAAAGAGCGGTTCGACCAATAAGTGGGCTTAGTTCGCGAACGTCTTGTCGAGCCTTGTTCATTAGTCTGGGTACTCTGACATTGGCCTGTCAATGCATATATCCTTTACTGTCGTTTCTTGTTAACAATATCAGCTTATTCCCAAGGATTAGGAGCTTCACTCAGTTAATACTAGGCAGAAATCCAATCTGCATTTGGATCGCACTTCCCTGAGTCTTGTGCAGAAAGGCGTGCATCCATTTTCAATAAGCTGTCACAAGAATTCAAAAATCTTAGCGGTAATGCAAACGCTTTCAAATCGAAACTGAAGAGTTCCCTCATGGGTCACTTCTTCCATTCTGTCGAGGCGTTCCTTGAAAAATTAAGCTGATTCATGTGTTATATTGTTGATAGCGTTTACATAAACTTATGGCTTGTCATTTTTTATTCATAAACGTTTTATGTTATCTGTTATTACTTTCATGTTGTAATTTCATGTGCTGACACGATCCATGAAGTTGGAGATTTGCTCCTCAATTCGGTCCTAGGGAACTAGTCGTGTAAAACAAAAAATAAAATAAAATATAATAAAATATAGTGTAGGCGGCCATTATTTTGCAACAGAATGATGCCGTCCGTCACCGTTTCTGAATGTTTGGTCTTGATAGCGTGATTCAATTTTTTTCAGTGTCCACGTACCACTGTGCGTCTTGATCCAGAAAGTCAATGAGCAACGGACCTTTGCACCACTGAAAAAGTTCGTTATGACTTTCCCGCAGTGAGTGATTAGGTTCCAGAAGCTTTCCTGGGAAGCCCTTATTCATCCTCCATACAGTCCCGATTTCTTACCATGGGATTTCCATGTACTTGGAGTCCTGAAGAATCACATTCGTAGCCCTCGATTTGCTTCGGACGAAGAGGTGCAGGGCTGGGTGAAATCAAGGTTCCGTTGACAACTGCAAACATTTTTCCTTGAAGGCAGTGTATGTCGTGTCTCAGAGAAGACTAAATGTATTAACACTTATGACAAATACCTTCGAAATTATAAAATGTTTACTTACATTTTGTCCACTTGTCTCGTTTTCATTTGATTACCCATTACATAAAAAAATAAGATGGCTACCAGTCCGAGATGGTACAATTTATCCCTTAAACCAGCTGGATTTTATTCAGTTTAAAGCTTAGATAGCAATTACTAATAGGTGTATGGGAAACAAAGGTCATTAGTCATGTAGGAGCTCATTTATATGGTCAGGTGATTACAAAAGCTAGTTAGTCAAATCGAAGTACATATTGAAAAATGACAAATTATTTAAAATCACAGGCGAATGAATTATTGCATTAAATGAGTAACCAATAATTATGTAGCGCAACCTCACGATAATCTGTAACGTTACAGATTTTGACCAACCAGTCTTTCCATATATTTAGTTAATTGTTAAAAACATAGCAGTTAAATGTGAATGACAGCAAAACCACAATAAAATATCAAGTCAGTGCTGAAATAGACAGCTAAGACATCGATTCATAAATTTACTAAAACACATAAAAGTTATTAGTACATACTATATGAATAACAGTTAGGACTGTAATGAACCGACAAGAAATGATTTTCAATTTAACAGAGAAACTTAGCTTTCGTTTCTGGCAAACTTAGTAGTTTTTATATTGAAATATTATTATCATTCATAATTTCATTCACCATGTGAGGTAAAATAGGATACAGAGCCTTCTTATGGTAATATAACTTGGATTAACAACCACTATAAATTTTTGGTTAAGTTTAATTCAATTAATATACTGTACAGAGAAAACGCTAAGGCACTCGTAACTATTTAGCAGAACTGGCTGTCTGAAACGGTACAGTCATACTTGCTGGAAAGCTGCTGGTGCTGTGTATTACCTCGGTGGCAACAATAATATTAACCACGTCTCATTGTTAATTTAGATGACTTTATTCGTTATATGGCCAAACAGCAGTCTTCCTTTACAATTCAGTTGAAATCTCTTGATAAATTAACGTTATACTGTTATCCACAATAATCACATACCTCTCACTACCACAATGCGCTGTTGTATGCATAACTATCTCGCCGAAGCCACACACACACACACACACACACACACACACACACACACACACACACACACACACACACACACCCTCTTGCGCTAATTCGTTTCCATACTCATTCACCACTCACTGCCGACTCGCTACTCCCCGCTGGCATTCCACAGATATTTTTGTACCATTCAAGCGATATCATGGATTTTATACAAAGCAATATCGATGACTTTGTTTTCAATTCTGTACAAGAAATTTATATCACACTATTAAAACTAATAACAACAAGCAAAAAAAATATTGAAAACATTTACATTCATGAAAAAGAATAGCATCAAATAACGCAACAAATAATGTGTAGTTTTGTACTTTAACGTGGTCCTAACCATTCTTGCTACAAAGTGAGGATGCACACCGTCTAAACTTGAAATGACTCTTCCATGCATGGTGATAAACAGAATAATATCTGAATCAGCATTGTTCCGCACACTACGGGAGATAAACCGCACTCATTTTCCTGACACGAATGATCCGCTCACGACTTTGCTTCTGACAGTAACACTCTTTTGATAATTTGCAAGCTTCTTTCTGAATATCAGACAGTGTGACGGGCCAAAATGGAGTCCATGCCGACATGAGAGCAGCAGTTCTTAGCTTACGTACAGATAGCTTGTGAGTGGAATATTAATCAATTTTAGTGTTATCAATTTTGTGAAATTGTTATATTTCTTATACATTATGATTTAGTAACCAAAATTTTATGATAATTTTGCACAGGAAATAGAAGCTTGGGATTTGCCGACACAGAGGAATAGATGGCTAGTTGTGCACACGCTCAGTGAATCCTAGTAGACGCCCTCAGTAGTGAGGCTGGTGTAAAGCACAGACGGCTGCTACTGACAATATTATTACTATTGAAAGTGTTGATAACTCATTTTGTAGTCCAGGTTCTAGTTTAGGATGGTTCTTTAGAGCAGTTGAGATTTTGATTAGGAGTCGACAGCATGGATGAGTTATGTACTTAAAGTCATTAGTCTTCCGACCGGTTTGACGCAGCCCGCCACGAATTCCTTTCCTGTGACAACCTCTTCAGCTCGGAGTAGCACTTGCATCCTATATCCTTTATTATTAGCTGGCTGTAGTCCGCCCTCGTTAGCTGAGTGGTTAGTGCTACAGAATGTCAATCTTAAGGGCCTGGGTTCGCTTCCTGGCTGGGTCGGAGATTTTCTCTGCTCAGGGACTGGGTGTCGTGTTGTATTAATCATCATGATCACATCCCTATCGAGGCGCAAGTCGCCGAAGTGGCGTCGAATCGAAAGACTTACACGCGACGAACGGTCTGCCCGATGGGAGGCCCTAGTCGCACGACATTTACATTTAGCTGGCTGTATTCCAATCTCTGACTTTCTGCACAATTATTACCCTCTGCAACTCCCTCTAGTACCACGGAAGTTATTCCCTGATTTCTTAGCTGATGCCCTACCATCCTGTTCCTACTTCTTGTCAGTGTTTTCCACATATCCCTTTCCTCACCGACTCTGCGGAGAGCCTCTTCATTCCTTCCCTTAACAGTCCACTCCCTTTTCAACATTATTCAGTAGCACCATTCTCAGATGCTTCGGGTTTTTTATTTTTCAATTTTCCCACGGTCCATGTTTCACCACTATATGATGCTGTTCACCAAAAGTACATTCTCAGAAATTTCTTCCTCAGTTTACTTCTCTTGGCAAGGAATGTCTCCGGTGCTAATCTGCTTTTTGTACCCTCTGCTCCGTCCGTCATGGGTTATTTTGCTGCTTACGTAGCGGAATTCCTTAACTTCTACTTCTTGATCAACAATCCTGATGTTAAGTTTCTCGCTGTTCTCATTTCTGCTACTTCTCATTACTTTCGTCTTTGCTGGTCAAACAAGACGATACCTAAGCTATGGTTGAAGGCTAAGGTAGTAGCTATCCCAAAGCCAGGTAAACCAAGAGATGGTGCTAAGAACTATCGTCCAATATCGCTGCTGTGCTGCCCTTTCTAGCTGTATGAACGTTTTATCTTGAATAAAATAGCACCACAACTAGAAAGGCAAATCATTCCACAACAAGCAGGATTCAGACCACGTAAATCTTGCACTGGCCAGGCCCTCTGCCTAACACAATACATAGAGGACGGTTTTGACAAGGGAGAAAAAACTGTCGTGGTGTTTGTCGACTTATCAGCAGCTTACGACACGATAAACCACAAAATCCTCCTGGGAAAAATTTTCAAAATGACGGGAAACTACCACCTTACTGAAGTTGTGAGATCACTGATCTCTAACAGAAGATACTATGTGGAATTTCAAGAACAAACAAGTCGCTGGAGGAACCAGAAGCACGGGCTCCCAGAAGGTAGTGTTTTGACCCCCCTACTTTTTAATTTGTATACAAATGACCAACCAGTTGGACCGACGACAACTTTATCTATGCTGAGGATGTAGCCATTGCATGCCAATCTAGATCAATCAAACAGATTGAGAGAAACCTAACAGACGCCTTAGAAGTACTAACTGAATATTATAACGGGAACCTGCTTCGACCTAATCCAGTAAAGACGCAGACTTGTTTATTTCATCTAAACAACAAGGAAGCAAACAGGGAATTACAGTTGGAATGGAACTCAGTTAAACTTCAACACTGCCCAAACCCAGTTTATCTTGGAGTCACGTTAGATCGAACATTTTCTTACAAGAAACACGTAGAAAAAACTAGAGCGAAAGTCAACACATGGACATAATCCGTAAACTTACCAACTCACACTGGGGAGCAAACCCTGAAATTCTACGTGCATCATCCCTGGCATTGTGCTTTGCTCCAGCTGAATATGCATGCCCCGTATGGAGAAGATCGACACATGCTCAGAGGCTAGTTGCAGCACTGAATGACTCATGTCGATTAATCACGGGATGCCTGAAGCCTACAAACCGTGATCCGTGATCTTTATATGTGTTCTGGAATAGCCCCCCCCCCCCCCCCCCCCACAGATCAGACGGCAAACGTTGGCGATGGCCGAACGAAGCAGGCAGTGCGAAGATAGAAGACATCCCCTGTACGCACATCAGCCAGCGGAACCGAAAGTCAGTCTACAACTAGAGAATCAGTGTGGAAACAAAATTGGATAAAGGCAGTCTGAAAAGTTGGAACATTAAAGGAAAACTTCCTGCTGGATCACAATTGGAATGGAGAGTCTGGAAGAGCCTAAATAGACGTAGATATCAAATGGGAAGATCCCAGGATAACCTGATCAAGTGGGGATACGCCGAAGAAGAGGCCTGCCAATGTGGAGGGAACCCAACCATGACACACCTGCTGATCTGTCCATCTTTGCTGGGCCCATGCACTTTCCAAGACCTGTGGTTGGCAAACGACGCTGCAGTGAAGCCTGCCGAACACTGGAGAGAGATATGAGCCTTGCTTTAGACAATAATAACGACTGACAATATGTGAAGATCATGAATGTATATATGAATGTATAACTATCATTTACTTGTATTTGTAATCTAGTATATATAGCGTATTAATTAATTACAGATGTAGCTCAGACACGATTAAATAAATAAACTTTCGACTTTCTTCGATTTACTCTCCGTCCATATTCTGTACTCATTAGACTGTTAATTCTATTTAGCAGATCCTGTAGCTCTTCTTCAATTTCACAGAGGATAGTAATATCATCAGTGAATCTTAATATCTGTATCCTTTCACCTTTAATTTTAATTTTGTTTCCGTCAGTAATTCTTCGATGTATAGACAGAACGGCAGGGGGCGAAAGACTACATTCCTTTCTTACAATTTTTTTAATCCGAGCACTTCGTTCTAGGCTCTTGTGCACACTGTACATTATCCGTCTATCCGTCTTTCCCTATAGCTTAATACTACTTTTCTCAGAATTTCAAACATCTTGCAACATTTTACAACGTCGAAAGTTCCTTTCGGCTCGACAAATCTTACGAACGTGTCTCGATTTTCTTTAGTCTTGCTTCCATTACCAACCACAACGTCAGAATTGCCTCTCTGTTGTCTTAACCTTTCCTAAAACCAAACTGATCGTCATCTAACAGAGCCTCAATTTTCTTTTCCGTTCTTCTGTAGACTATACTTGTCAGCAACTTGGATGTCTGATCTGTAAAACTGATTGTCCGATAATTCTGGCACTTGTCGGTTCTTGCAATCTTCGAAATTGTGTGGCTGATATTTTTCAGAAAGCCAGGTGGTGAATAGTCGTTTACTTGCCACTTCCACCAATGATTTAAGAAATTCTGATGGAATGTTATCCATCCCTTCTGCCTTATTTGATCGTAAGTCCTCCAAAGCTCTTTTAAATTCTGATTCTAATACTGGATCCCCTATCTCTTTTAAATCGACTCCTGTTTCTTCTCCTATCACGTCATCAGACACGTCTTCCCTCTCATAGAAGTCTTCAATGTACTCTTTTCATCTACCCGCTCTCTCCTCTGCATTTAACAGTGGAATTCGCATCGCTCTCTAAATGTTACCGCCCATCATACTAGTTTCAGCGAAGGTTGTTTTGACTTTTCTACATGCTGAGCCAGTCCTTCCGACAAATATTTTGTTTTCGATTTCTTCAAATTTTTCACGCAGCCCTTTCACCTTGGCTTGCATATACTTCCTATTTCTTTCATTCCTAAGTGACTTATATTTCTGTATTCCTGAATTTCTTTTAACGTTTTTGTACTAACTTCTTCCCTCGAGCAACTGGCCTATTTCTTCTGTTAGCCATGGTTCCTTCGCAGTTACCTCCTTTCTACCGGTAGTATTCTTTCCAAGTTCTTTGATTGCCCTTTTTAGAGATGTGCATTCTTCTTCAACTGAACTGTCTGCTGAGCCATTCATTATCGCAGTATAGTTTCAGAGAACCTCAACCGCACCGCCTCATTCCTTAGTACTTCCGTATCCCACTTCTTTGCGTACTGACTCTCTCTGAATAATATCTTAAACTTCAACCCACTCTTCATCACTACCAAATTGTGATATGAGTCTATATCTGCTACTGGGTACACCTTACAAGTCAGTATTTGAATCGGAATCTCTGTCAGACTATGATGTAATCTAACTGAAATTTCACCGTATCTTGCGGCCTTTTCCAAGTATACCTCCTCCTCTTGTGACTCTTGAGACTTTTGATCAGAGCATTAGCTATTACTTGCTGAAATTTATTGTAGAACCCAGTTAACCTTTCTCCTCCCACATTTCTAGTACCAATCCCGTATTATCCCGTAGCCCTTTCTTCTACTCATTCCCCTGCAACCGCATTCCAATCCCACATGATTATTAGAATTTCGTCTCCCCTTACGTACTGAATTACTCATTCATTATCCTCATATACTTTCTCTAGCTCTTCATTCTCTGCTTGCGACGTCGTCATGTGTAATTGAACTGTCGTTGTCGGTGTTAGTTTGCTGTCGATTCTGTTGAGAATAATCCTATCTCTAAACTGTTGATTGTTGTGGTGTCACCGACAGACACCACACTTGCTAGGTGGTAGCCTTTAAATCGGCCGCGGTCCGTTAGTATACGTCGAACCGCGTGTCGCCACTATCTGTGATTGCAGACCGAGCGCCGCCACACGGCAGGTCTAGAGAGACTTCCTAGCACTCGCCCCAGTTGTACAACCGACTTTGCTAGCGATGGTTCACTGACGAAATGCGCTCTCATTTGCCGAGACGATAGTTAGCATAGCCTTCAACTACGTTGTTTGCTACGGCCTAGCAAGGCGCCATTATCAGTTATTATTGATATTGAATCATGTACCGTCAAGACCGACGTTCGTCATTAATGGATTAATTTTAAGTATTCCACCAGCTACGTCCGTTTTTCTAAATTCTAATTTCCCTGTTCTGTTCCAGACTTCACGCCAGCCTGCGTGAGCTAAATGGCGTGCCATTCGGCCTCCTCTAGTAACACGGTGTTGGCTCTCCCGCCAACAATTGTAGCTCACTCTTTGCGCTATCTTCCTATTCACAACAAATCTTACTCCCGTTGTATCATTTTCTGCCGCTGTTGATGTTACCGTGTACTCATCTGACCAGAAATCTTTGTCTTCTATTTCACTTCACTGACCCCCACTATATATAGTTTGAGCGTTTGCATTTCCCTTTGCTGATTTTCTAGTTCCCCCACCACGCTGAGACTTCTGACATTCCACGCCGCGACTCGTGGAACTTTATCCTTTCGTTGGTTATTCAATCTTTATATAATGGTCACCTCCTCCTTGGCACTCTCATCCCGGAGATCCGAATGGGGAATATTCCTGAATATTTTGCCAATGGAGACACCATCATGACATTTTTTCAATTACAGACCACATATCCTTTTCTCTAGTGTAAAAGAACTGTATAAAAATTAGTAACAATGTTATTTCCAACTTAAAGAAAGTGCTGTTTCGAGTATCTACAAACTACAGTAAAAAACTCCTTGGTATGATTATTGTTAGATAGACGTTAAGGCCTGAAGTGGATGACATTTGCTAATGAAATTTGTAATTGATAGGGAAAAAGTCAGGAGGAAATTTCTCAGAATATACGTTTGGAGCACAGCATTGTATGACAGTGAAACATGGACTGTGTGAAAACCGTAACAGAAGAGAATCGAAGCATTTGAGAGGTGGTGCTACAGAAGAATTTTGAAAAGTAGGTGGGCTGATAAGGTTACGAATGAGGAGGTTCCACGCAGAATTGCCGAGGAAAAAATGTATAGAAAACACTGACAAGAAGAAGGAACAGGATGGTAGGATTTCTGTTAAGACATCAAGGAATAACTTCCACGACACTAGAGGGAGCTGTAGAGGGTAAAAATTGTAGAGGAAGTCGGAGATTGGAATGAATACATCCCGCAAACAATTGAGGGCGTAGGTCGGAAGTGCTACGCTGAGAAGAAGAGGTTGCCACAGCAGAAGAATTCGTGACGGGTTGCATCAAACCAGTCAGAAGATGGAGAGAGAGAGAGAGGGAGAGAGAGAGAGAGAGAAGGGCTGGTGACGGTGGCAACTGACGTAGTTGATAGCAGGAAAGGCTATGTTAGCGTCATTGGGAAATACAATGGAGCTCGGAGGAAGTGAATGTACACTACTGGCCATTAAAATTGCTACACCAAGAAGAAATGCAGATGATAAACGGGTATTCAATGGACAAATATATTATACTAGAACTAACATGTGATTACATTTTCACGCAATTTGAGTGCATAGATCATGAGAAATCAGTACCCAGAACAACCACCTCTGGCCGTAATAACGGCCTTGATACGGCTGGGCATAGAGTCAAACAGAGCTTGAATGGCGTGTACAGGTACAGCTCCCCATGGAGCTTCAGCACGATACCACAGCTCATCAAGAGTAGTGACTGGCTTATTGTCACGCGCCAGTTGCTCGGCCACCATTGGCCAGAATTTTTCAATCGGTGAGAGATCTGGAGAATGTGCTGGCCAGGGCAGCAGTCGAATATTTTCTGTATCCAGCAAGGCCCGTACAGGACCTGCAACATGCGGTCGTGCATTATTCTGCTGAAACGTAGGGTATCGCACGGACCGAGTGAAGGGTAGAACCACGGGTCGTAACACGTCTGAAATGTAACGTCCACTGTTCAAAGTGCCGTCAATGCAAACAAGAGGTGACCGAGACGTGTAACCAATGGCACCTCGTATCACCACGTCGGGTGATACGCCAATATGGCGATGACGACTAAACGCTTCCAATGTGCGTTCGTCGCGATGTCGCCAAACAGGGATGCGACCGTCATGATGCTGTAAACAGAACCTGGATTCATCCGAAAAAATGACGATTTGCCATTCGTGCACCCTGGTCCGTCGTTGAGTACATAATCGCAGGCGGTCCTGTCTGTGATGCAGCGTCAAGGGTGACCGCAGCTATGGTCTCTGAGCTGATAGTCCGTGCTGCTTCAAACGTCGTCGAACTGTTCGTGCAAATGGCTGTTGTCTTGCAAACGTCCCCATCTGTTGACTCAGGGATCGAGACATGGCTGCACGATCCGTTACAGCGATGCGGATAAGATGCCTGTCATATCGACTGGTAGTGATACCAGGCCGTTGGGATCCAGCACGGCGTTCCGTATTACCCTCCTGAACCCAGCGATTCCATATTCTGCTAACAGTCGTTGGATCTCGACCAACGCGAGCAGCAATGTCGCGATACGATAAACTGCAATCGCGATAGGCTACAATCCGACCTTTCTCAAAGTCGGAAACGTGATGGTACGCATTTCTCCTCCTTACACGAGGCATCCCAACAATGTTTCACCAGGCAGCGCCGGCCAAGTGCTGTTTGTGTATGAGAAATCGGCTGGAAACTTTCCTCATGTCAGCACCTTGTAGGTGTCGCCACCGGCGCCAACCTTGTGTGAATGCTCCGAAAAGCTAATCATTTGCATACCACAGCATCTTCTTCCTGTCGGTTAAATTTTGAGTGTGTAGCACGCCATCTCAGTGGTGTAGCAATTATATTTGAATGTGCACTTCAGACTTAAAATGTAACTATAACCCTTCTAATTAGTTAAACATAACACTATCGAGGAACAATTTAAAAGATGAAAGGAATGTACTTCCATTCACTTGAAAGGAAAGACTATAAGAATGTCTTAATAACAATAAATGTTAGAGACAGAAAAGTCTGAATTTACGTTTAGTTACAGGAGTATTTGCGAACTCATAATTAATTCCTACTAAGGAAAAAAGCACAGTCATACAGAAATTAATGAACCGAATTCGGTAAAGGAAAAGTTAATAATATTTTACTATTTATAAAAGAATCTTGTGGCCCAAAAACCAGAAATCAGCGCGAGCTATCTCTGACTGGGGAGGTATCGTTGTGCGTTTTTGTGAAGGAAGGAAGGACTTATTCAGTAAGTATCTGCGTTTCGTAATTTTTATTTACTGATATTTGAAAATAGCATTTACCAACTGCTGAGCTATGGTACTGTAAGTAGAAAACTTTATCAGTGGCGAGGTAAAGCTGGTAGCTTACATATATGCAGTAACAAGCCAGAGATTGATATTAGCTTACCTTTATTAAGATTGATTCGATTTTAACTACGGGTGGCTTGTAACCTTTGTGTGTAAAGGAATCATTTTTCTTTAAAGAGTTATTTTATACGTAGAAGTAGATAAAAGGACTGAATTGGCGTCGGGGATGCGGACACCATTAGTGCTTGGACTGTCGTCTCTGCCCCAGGATGGCGTATGTATGACGTGTGGGTTGCGTTCTGCCAGTACTCTGGTTGTTGCTTTGTGAATTCTAAGTTTGGTGCAAACACGGCGCCTTCAGTAATTGGGTTTTTACAAACAAGAAACATCCAGGAAAGTAACAAAACGATGACAATTACTTGTGATAATGTGGACAGTACTAGTTGCAGTAGTGAGGTAATGTATCAGGAGACACCAACTCTAACATTCAGCGCAAGTAAACTTCACTGACGTGAGAGGCTAATAATTCACGAAATTACTCGGCGTTGGCAAGAACAAAACGTTAACTGAATCATCCGATGCTCAATCCAGACGCCGAGCTCCATTTCATTATTCGTAACAACTTTTGATATATTGTGGTTATGTGTACAAACATGCGCTGATCCATGGTGTTTATCGTATTTGCAGCTAGTATCTCGTCTGTTTGAACATAATCCATGTTAATGTTCAGGATATATAGAAGGGGTATATTCTGTACGTGGTGCTATCGCCATGTATTACAAAGGAAGTAATGTTGCCGTGTGTTGTGGAAGATAGATGATCAGTGCTACTCTTTTCACGGACCAGGAGAGGAGGGGGAACGATGGTAGAAAAAAGGATTTGGAACGGCAGAAGCCGGCCGGTGTGCCCGAGCGGTTCTACTCGCTTCAGTCTGTAACCGCGCGACCGCTACGGTCGCAGGTTCGAATCCTGCCTCGGGCATGGATGTGTGTAACGTCCTTAGGTTAGTTAGGTTTAAGTAGTTCTAAGTTCTAGGGAACTGATGACCTCAGATGTTAAGTCCCATTGTGCTCAGAGCCATTTGAACCATTTTTGAATGGCAGAATAGACAAAGGACGAAAACTGCTAAATGAAGCGCAGATAAGAGCTGTCTAGTGACTCAGAGCAGCCTTTTCACGGTAAAGGACTGTATTAAACAGTTGTCGTAATTTCGGATATAGTTTCCCGAAAACGAGCTAACTTGAAATCTTCCACCCACCGGAGAGATTTGCCGATATCTAATTTAGATGCTATGTATGCTCCAGGTAGTTAAGTCTGAGAACTGTGTGACTGTTACTTGACTCATTCTTTATTCTCTTCAACATACGATCGTGCATTGTAATCATGCATTTGGGCTGCTTCGGGAATCAATTCCATTTATCTGCCAAGAGCGTGATAATGTATTTAGTTAATGCTTTTGACGGAGCTATGACAAATCTGACCTGTCTTTTAACACGAGGGTTAAATGAAAGCCGGCCGCGGTGGTCTAGCGGTTCTAGGCGCGCATTCCGGAACCGCGCCACTGCTACGGTCGCAGGTTCGAATCCTGCCTCGGGCATGGATGTGTGTGGTGTCCTTAGGTTAGTTAGGTTTAATTAGTTCTAAGTTCTAGGCGACTGATGACCTCAGATGTTAATTCGCATAGTGCTCAGAGCCATTTGAACCATTTTTTGTTAAATGAAAAGTAATGCCTCCACCTTCGTTAATTGGGATTTGAATGGGAATATTTTAATAAATCAAAGGCAGAAATAATCCTTAGAATGTGATCTTTAATTACCAATATTTATTTTTCCACATAATCACGCTCCAATTGGATACATTTCTGCCAACGATGAGCAAGTTTTCTGAAGCCGTCCCAGAAGAAGTCGACACTCTGTACCCGCAACCACAGTCTCTCAGTTCTCTCAACGTATTCGTCAGAAGAATAATGATATCCCCACAGATTGTCTTTCATTATCGGGAACAGATGGAAATCAGACGGTACTAAATCTAGACTGAGTGGAGGATGCCGCACAGTGGTGAGTTTCAGTCTCTGACGTTCTTCTGTGGTGACACGTGAAGTGTGTGGTTTGGCACTGTCATGCTTCAGGAAAACATTTCCCTTTTCCTTTGGGTCCCCTGTTAGCCGTAGTTTCAGAGTTCGCAGCTATGTGGTGTAACGCTCTGAATTTATTGTTATTCCAAGATAAAGGAAATCAACATCGATAACACAGCTGCGTTCCAAAACAATGTGGCCATGATTTTTCCAGCTTAGGGCTGCGTCTCGATTTTCTTTTTCTGGGACGAGCTTTGGGTCGATATTCCATAGACTGGCGTTTCGTCTACGGGTCGTAATGGTGTACTCACGTTTCGTCTCCTGTCACAATTGAATGGAGAAAGGTGTTACCTTCATTATTGTAACGCGAGAGGAATTCATGGCAAATTTCAAGTCAGTGCGCTTTCATTTCAGGAGTCAGCATCTGGGGTACACATTATGCACAGATCTACCGATAACCAAGAAAAGCAATAACGTGAACCACAAGTTCTTGTGTAATGCCGATTGTGCTTGCAGTTTCCCACTGAGTGATACGACGATCGTCCTGAATCAGTCTGTCAACATTTTGCGAGTGAAACTCGGTGGTTGCTGTCACAGGACGTCCAACTCTTTGTTTTTCACGTAAGCCAGATGTTCCCGCCTCAACCTCTTTAAAATGGCTCTGAGCACTATGGGACTTAACTTCTGAGGTCATCAGTCCCCTAGAACTTAGAACTACTTAAACCTAACTAACCTAAGGACATCACACACATCCATGCTCGAGGCAGGATTCGAACCTGCGACCGAAGCGGTCGCGCGGTTTCAGAATGTAGCGCCTAGAACCGAATGGCCACTGCGGCCGGCTCAGTTCTCACATAAACACGATCACCATAAACTGCTTTCATTCTCTGATGAATCTCCTTTGGAGTGACACCTTCTGGTGTCCTCCATCCGCCGTCTCCTCCTACTGTCCCATCAGCCTTACCTCGGTCTTCGGCAAGGTCCTGGAAACTATCCTCACCCGCTGCGTCCACCAGCATCTCCAGCACCGCCTCCTTCCCGTTACCCAGTGTGGCTTTCGGCCGTCCATCTCTTCCGACGAACATCTCCTTGACCTCACTCATCTCCTTTCTGAACAGCTTAATTCCCGTCGCTCCGCAATCTTCCTCTCCCTGGAACTCGAACGTTCTTATGACCGCGTATGGCATTCTGGTCTCCTCTTCAAGCTCCAAACCTTCACCCTTCCCATTAACTACGTCCGTCTGATCGGCTCCTTTCTCTCCCACGGTCCTTCCTACGTCACCATCCATAACACGGATTCCTACACCTTTCTTCCCTCCGCCGGTGTGCTCCAAGCCTCCGTCCTCTCCCCTTCTGTACCTTTTATATACGGCGGACATGGCGCCACCGTCACCCCCCGTCCACCTTCTCCAGTTTGCCGATGACACCGCCTTCCTTGCCCTTGCCCCCATCCTGCAACGCTCCCAACATCTTCTCCAATCCCATCTTGACCGGTTCACCACTTGGTGCAGCCAGTGGTTGCTCAAGGTGAATCCCTCGAAAACCCAGGCGAAACCACCCCTTCCTTCAGCCTCCTTGATTTCTATCTCAATATCTATGGCCGTCCCATCGCCCTCACCCCCACCCTTAAGTACCTTGGCGTCACCCTCGACCGTCGACTCTCCTGGACCAGCCATCTCCAGACAATCCAAGCCAAGGCACACTCCTGACTGTGTCTCCTCAAGCTCCTTTCCGGCCGTACGTGGGGTCTGGACCCCTCCACCATACTCCACACCTATAAATCCCTCATCGGCCCTATCCTTTGTTACGCCCATCCGGCTGGATCTCCATCCCCCCTACCTTTCATAAATCCCTTCAAATCCTTGAACGCCATGCTCTCTGCCTCGCCTGTCGCATCCATCTCCCCTCCCTCACGTGGATCCTGTACGATCTCATTCCGTTCCCTCACCTCCTTCAAAGGATACAGATCCAGTACACATCCTGCAAACTCGATCCTCCTCACCCGCTTGTCTCGCCCATCCTCTCCCACCCCCGCCCGCTGCTGCGCCTGTATTCCCATGTCCCACCCGGTCTCCATCTCTCCACCCTCCTTACCCTCTCCCAAGGTGGCTTCCGCCAGCTCCCTGTCCCTGATGATGCGCTCCTCCCCTCCATCTACCCCTCATACCAACTTTGATCCTCCCTCCCTCTTCCTGTGTTTGCTCCTTTGGGCACCCTCCCACCCTTCTCTCCTGTCCCTCCTCCATTTCTCCCCACTCCTCCCCCGGGCTACCCTCCCCTGTCCCTCTCCTCCTCCTCCCATCGCCTCCGCCATTGACATCCTTGTTCTCTCCTCTTCCCCACACCCTTCTTACCCTCTTGGCAGGTCCCTGGACTCGCACACGCTCAGTGGACATTCGCGCGCCAGAGATCATCGCCATCAGTGTCTCGTGTGTGCCGTTGTGTTTAGTGTTCAATGTTCACCGTAACACTCCATAGTTCACCAGTGCCATCGTCATCTTCAGTGTTTGTGCTTCGTGTCAATAGTTTGTAGTGTGGATTGTCATCGAGTGTGAACGGCTTCATGTTTTTATGTTCATGTATCTACTGTTTTTTCCCCGCCGTTTTGTTACAACCCATGTGTCTTCTCTGTTTTATCATTGTACTATCTATGGCTGAAGAGCCGCGTATTGTGCTGCTGCCAACCTACTTGTTATACTGGTATTCAAATCACAATAAAGAAAAAAAATTGGGGAAAATGTCGATATCGTGTTGATTATGGCTATTGTGATCAAAATGCCAACGGGCGTGTGCTATGTATGGTGCTCGGTATCCTGGACGACATCATCCAAGTGTCCGGACCGTTCGCCGGATAGTTAAGTTATTTAAGGAAAGAGGAAGTGTTCAGCCACATGTGAAACGTCAATCACGACCTGCAACAAATGATGATGCTTAAGTACGTGTGTTAGCTGCTCTCGCGGCTAATCCGCACATCAGTAGCGGACAAATTGCGCGAGAATCAGGAATCTCAGAAACGTAGGTGTTGAGAATGCTACATCAACACCGATTGCACCCGTACCGTATTTCTATGCACTAGGAATTGCATGGCCACGACTTTGAACGTCGTGTACAGTTCTGCTACTGGGCACAAGAAAAATTATGGAAAGCATATTTCATGACAGGTGGATTGGTCGTCGAAGCACCATACAATGGCCCGCACGTTCACCCGATCTGACGTCTCCGGATTTCTTTCTGTGGGGAAAGTTGAGGGATATTTGCCATCGTGATCCACCAACATCGCCTGACAACAAGCGTCAGCGCATTGTCAATGCATGTGCGAACATTACGGAAGGCGAATGATAAGGTCACAAAGGTACATATATCACAATGGAACAACCGAAATAAAATGTTCAAACGTACCTACATTCTGCATTTTAATTTAAAAAACCAACCTGTTACCAGCTGTTTGTCTCAAATTGTGAGCTATATGTTTGTGACTATAACAGCGCCCTCTATGAGAAAGCGAAAAAAGTGGTCCAAAGGAAACATTCATATTTCTTTACGTACTACACGAAAATATATTAAAAAAAGGGGGCTCCTATTTAAAAAAAAAACGCAGTTGATATCCGTTGGACGGTGGCAGCGACATCTAGCGGGCCAATCTTAGCACCATCTGGTTTCCCCCTTCAAGCTAGACAAGTTTCGCTTTTTGTAGTTTTTTCGTTTAACGCTTATTTCGTGAGATATTTGGCCCGGTCGCGATCAATGGACCACCCTCCATATATAATGTTTGAGCATGTAAATTGCACTTGCATCACAGTAATTGCTTAGGTTGCATAGAAGCGAAAAAATTATGCCATCCACCAATTTTTCTTACTAACAAAACACAGTTTATATTTTGTAGAGATATAAAATACCTAGTGAACTAACACTGGAAGATGTGCGGTACTAATTATGTGTAAAACAAACAAACGAAAAACGACGTCGGCTTCCAGTTTCTCGCACACGTCCATTAATGTGTCTTTCCCTATCAATTCCATGAATACTACAGCCGATATTAGCATTTGTTAAACCGTTTGTGTACTGCCCCTAAACTACCGAACCGTAGTTTTTATGGAGCACAACTCTAGAAACCACTAAATAAAATAATCTCACAGTAATTTTTAAAAGAGAAATCTTATTATGAACAGGAGGAATCTCATCGTGCATTGTCATGTCTTTATGAGCGATGTCCCAATAAAGTGAGCCACGCTAGCTGTTAGAGAGTCAAAGTCCCGCTGCCAGGCAGTAAAGTTTAGTAGTCTATGAAACATTCTCGGACTTCCTGCCGTCTCAGTTCAGGTTAAAACCGGGAGATTTTGACGATTACCTACTTCGCATTCGTCAGGAGCAACTGACTGTCAAAACTGCTGCTCTGGTGGCCTAACGTAGTCGAAATACGGCTTCTGATTGGTCGATAATGACGTCATGCTGTCGCAGATGGTGTCAACATCTGCACTGGTGTCGCTACCGCTTCCGCTTAAACACTGCGACGAAAATATCTCGGGCGCTTCTCTGCATCGAGAGCTCGCTTGCATCCACCGGTTTATTTAAGATTGTATCTGCTGTTACGGTTGAATATATGCTCACGAATTCTTATTTCTACAGTCTCTTTAATTACAGAATCCCAGTATGCAGGTGCCTGGAACAAACTTTTGTTTCGTCAAGCAGTATTTTATGTTCTTGAGGCTGTGTTTAGCAACTCCAGAATCTACATTTCTCGATTTTTTAATATGTCGTTGATGTTCTGCACCGTGGTGAGAAACAGTGCAGATAGACTGAACAATTTAACTGCTACCGCTCTCACAAGAGATGTTGTAAATCTCAATGATCCTGAGAAGCCGGCCGAAGTGGCTGAGCGGTTCTTGGCGCTACAGTCTGGAACCGCGCGACCGCTACGGTCGCAGGTTCGAATCCTGCCTCGTTCATGGATGTGTGTGATGTCCTTAGGTTTAAGTAGTTGTAAGTTCTAAGGGACTGATGACCTCAGAAGTTAAGTCCCATAGTGCTCAGAGCCAGTTTTTTTATCCTGAGAACGAGGTTCTCCTTTACAGGGCGTGGCGCAGACGTTGACACCATCTGCGACATCATGACGTGATTACCGACGAATCAAAAGCTGTCTTTGGGCTATATAAGTCAATCACAGCAATGGTTTTGACAGTCAGTTATTCGTGACGAAGACGATTAAGGTAACTGTCGAAAGCTTGAGGTTTTACCCTGAACTGACCCGGCAAAAAGTTTGAGAATGGTTTGTACAACAATACCGTCGCGAGGGACTTCTTTCTCAAAGTTTAGTATTGGGTTGGGATGTTTGTGGGAAGAGACTAAACTGCAAGGTCATCGGTCTCGTCGGATGAGGGAAGGACGGGGAAGGAAGTCGGCCGTGCCCTTTCAGAGGAACCATCCCGGCATTTTCGCGGAACGATTTAGGTAAATCACGGATAACCTAAATCAGGATGGCCGGACGCGGGATTGAACCGTCGTCCTCCCGAATGCGAGTCCAGTGTGCTAACCAGTGCGCCACCTCTTCCGGTTGTTTAGCATTGATAGATTAGGTACTTAGAGCTCAGATCTGGTCGACAGTCTGTAGAGATGTATTTCGCGCTGAAAGTTTGGGAACACACCTGTTACTTGCTAGAAGAGTATAATGCATTTTTCATTGCTATATGAAAAGCACGAAGATCAGATGTGTCGGTAATTTTGCATGTGGAGTTGTAGATCGCCTAACGACTTTGTAAAGACTGTGCTTTTTTTTAATATCAACCAGCGTTAAGGTCGTAAATAAAATAAGTGTCATCCCTTTGGAAATTTCAGATATGTTATTTAACAGTCTGCCTGAGCTAAGTATCCGACGCATATGTAATAGCAATTAGCATAATTATATGACATCTCGACTTTCACAGCCATGAGACAGTTATGTGGAATGAAGACATCAGATAAGAACAAATTACAGAACTCTGCTGTCTTTCCAACGCGTTACAATCAAACTGCGACTGCCGCACGGAGAGTAGTTAGAGTAGAAATGATGCCAATCTCTTGACACAGTGGACACATTGTAGGGGGAAGACACAAAGTGCGTGTCTTTCTGTCTCTTCAGAAGATAATGAAGCTGAAGGGTGGAACACAATATCGCTTATATGCGGTTACTCTGTCCATGAAATCAGCCATCATCGACTCACATCTTTCCCCATTAACTTCGTCGCGGACAAGTCGAATTTCTTGGTTGAGTTCGGGATTTGTTCTGGTAAAGTCGTGACTCAGCGTACGCCATAAGTAAGAGTCACAAGATAGGTCACAAGATCGAGGCGGTTAGATCTGGTCTCATCTTAAGGAGTCTAGTCTATCTGGGAACTATCCATGCAGCAGAGTGTCTCATGAACGGTGGCTAGTTGTTCGTTCTTGTTAGAACCATAAATGTTTGATGTTCCTTAGTTCCAAATTGGGCCAAAGGCAAGGAGTGATCTTCAATCGATAACGAACGCCATTCACCGTGACAGAACTACCTTGTTCGTCTTCAAAAAAGGGTGGGTTGATTAATCCCCCACTTTAGGTCGCACCCCGAATCGTCAACTCGTTGGGGATGCCGGCCTTTTTCGTAAATTCTCTTTATTGAACCGTTTTTTGTCCAAATTCCTTGATCATTTTACGAACAGTGGATTTATATGATGCATTGTTGTGTTCACGAACGATTTCCGCGGAACTCTATTTTGTTCACAAGCAGCACTCGCTTTGCGGTAGCTTTCCATTACGATACTCCACAAAAACTGATCTGGAAAGAAACATAACGCAACGATCGCTCATACCAAGACATGGGAGAACGATGTTCCCAACAACAATAAATAAAAGTAAAGGTCTTTTCAAATCATAAAAAAATAAAATTGAGGGAGACCAGTGCTTTGCATTAAGAGAAAATCAAGCCGTCATCGGAAGAGCTACAAAGACGGCTGTGTGACTTATTATTTATTACTCATTTATTTACTATTTTTGTGGTTTTGTACCAGTAGGTTTTTCAGGCATGTTTGTATGTATGTTTGTGTGTGTGTGTGTGTGTGTGTGTTCAAAAATGGTTCAAATTGCTCTGAGCACTATGGGACTTAACATCTAAGGTCATTAGTCCCTTAGAACTTACAACTACTTAAACCTAACTAACCTAAGGACATCACACACATCCATGCCCGGAGCAGGATTCGAACCTGCGACCGTAGCAGTCGCACGGTTCTGGACTGAAGCGCCTAGAACCGCTCGGCCACACAGGCCGGCTGTGTGTGTGTGTGTGTGTGTGTGTGTGTGTGTGTGTGTGTGTGTGTGTGTGTGTGTGTGTGTGTGTGTGTGTGTAACACGCGCACGCCATTGTTGGTTCTGTAGCGTTTTTAGTATGAGTAATATTCTGGTAGTTTTAAATTTAAAATACTGATGATTCGAAACATGTTCATCTAAAATTTTTAACTCTAATATTCCACCTGAAACTCAGCCACCACTATTCCTGAACTCCGTCTATAGGTAGTAAATATCTCCGAAGCAGGACAGCAGGAACTGTTTTCGCCAGGCCACGCTCGCTGTGTTTGTCTTTCCGCCTGTCAGGTGCGCCTGATGTTTGTGCTGCTTTATTAAACTTGGCTGCAGCGGGGCCACACACGTGTCGCTGCAGAATGAACTTATTGTTCTGAGCTAAAACCTACGTGCAAAACATAGCGGCGCCCGTTTTCCAGATTACTGTTTCAACGCAGCTCCGCTAATCACTTTACGGGCTCGCTACATTGTTTCAAGGCGAAATAACGTGGCCACGGCGAGTCTTGTTACATCCTAGATTTCGTGCACTACGCTTATGATTTCCGACCGCGCAATAACTATAGCATCAGCGTATAATGTGGGCATCTTTCTAAATGTGAATCTGAGTAACAGAATGAGCTGCGAACGACTCAGTAATTCAAGACGGCAGAAAAGTGAACGATAGCCATCATTCACATCGACCCACGTTACAAGCTGATGATAACGACGTCGCAGTAGACAGAATGCCATACGCGAAGAAAACGAGGAATTAATAAAATAATCGGAAAGAGCATTTCATGATTAGACTGCTGCTCAAACAGAGGGAAGGAGGACGGAATTACTGTGGAATATCGTCTGAGCGGACGAAATGAGAGAAGAGATAAGCAGCTGAAACATTGAAATAGCGAAAACACCTTGGAAAACAACAAGAGAAGACGCAGATACTCATAGAAGTAATGGCTGAGTAACAAAATAATTAGACAGACTGTTTCTCTTTTGCCTCCAAGGTAGCAAAAAAATCAATAAGACATGCAGAACGCTTTTCTTATGTTCACAGAAACCTATCCACAGATGTTCGAACCATTTGTATTAATTATATTTATAGTATTAGCTGAGTACCTGGCGTTGCCTGGGTATGTATTTACTTTAATCTTCTATTAGAACATCTCCTTCTTTCTCCTCTCTCTGTGCATCTCTGTCTATCTCCTCCTCCTCCCTCTCTCTGTCTATCCCCTCGATTCTCCACTCTCTACCTTCTCCAGCCCCACTCTCTGTCCATCTCTCCCACTCTCTCTGTCCATCTACTTCTCCCTCCCCGCTTTTTGTCCATCTCTACCTTCCCTCTTTCTCTGTCCCATCTCCTCCTCCTCCCTCTCTGTCGATCTCCTTCCCCTTTCTCTCCATCCATCTGCTCCCCCCTCCATGCATCTCCTCCCCCTCTCTTTGCCTGTCGCCTCCTTCCCTCTCTCTGACCATCTCCTCCTCCCCCTGTGTCTGTATCTGTCCATCTCCTTCCCTTGCTTTTCTGTCCATTTCTCTGTCCCCTCTCTTTGTCCATCTTCTCTCCTCCTCCATATCTGCATCCATCTCCTTGGTCCCTCTCTCTGTCCATCTCCTCCTTTCCTCTCCACTCGAACAGAAGGTGCCTGGTTCTTGGTCTTACAGCGTTTCTTTCCGGACTACAGAACAGTAGATGTACCAAGTTTGGTTGAGATAGATCCAGGGGGTGAAGCAGAAGCTATTTACCCATGGCTTTACCCACATACGCACAAGCAACATAACTCAATATTTCACATATATTTTTACATATATTTCACCTATGTCTCTAGTGGATGCAGTCCTGCAATTTTGTTTTCAATCAGCTCATGTTTATGACGTCATATCTCCTGAAATATATGTCGTACAATGATATAATTTTGCAAATCCATCCAGTGGTATATGTGAATACTTGATGCGAAATGTATTGCGAATGGAGTTACTAGTGAAGAAGTGTTAAAGTAATAGTCGTGCATGAGGGGGCAGTTGTTCGCGCATCTCGAAAGGAATACCTTGAGTGCGAGGTTGCAAATGGCAGATGATGTTGACGCCATTCGACACTCCACATATCGCCTACCAAGCAACTACAATATTGGATGCTAATGGCAATAAGGGGCCGGACTGGAGGTATCTAGTGGCGAGCACAGCATGAGGATACGGAGTGCAGCTGAACTACCTAGTCGACGACTAACTCACAACACTGCTACAGTACTAGTGGTGTTGATACAAAGCAGTGCAATGGCAGCGATAAACAAAGAAAACATTGATTTATATCTACAACAACAGTTTCCAAAGTTGAAATTCAGTCAGAAAGGAACCCAAGGAATTTCGCAGAGTGGCAAAGAAGTGGCAAATGAAATATTAGCTTTTCTGAAAGATAAACCACTGGAGTGTGCGGTGTCGTATAAGTTCGACTGTGCGGTGAACGTACATGAGGAGTACATTGATGACGAGACGCACTTAACAAGTGAAAGTTATCCTGAAACAGGTATCTAGCCAAGTAGTTCATTATCCTTGTCAGACAGAGTGCCACAAATCTCATTTCCTGTGAAAACTAGTAAATGAAAATCGTTGTCTAAGGAGCAGGTACTAAACATAATTACATACATGGAAGACCATCCGCAGCATTGTAAAAAAAATTCTGAACAGATTTCCAACAAGTCCACAGCCATATGAGCGTATAGTGCATAAAAAAACTATGAATATTCAAGGGAGGACCAGGCGCACTTCTTGCAAAAACTAATCGGAAGATGTAATATAACGCAATTTGAAACAAAGCGTCAGTTTGACGATGCATAGCAAACTGCGGAATTGGCCCGAAACTTTGCAAATGAGATAAACAAACTTATCTCATCGTTCAGTAAGGAATTTGTTTTCAACTCTGGCCAAACGGGATTTGAAGAGGAAACGCATATCAAAAGAACCATGAAAATTAAAGGTACCGAAAGAGTTGTATCAAGATCAGCTAACATCAATGTCTAAACTCATTAGTATATAGTTGTGCCGACTGTTAATCTGGATGGTAAATTTGATGGAAAGTTGTTTATTGTGCAGCGGGAAGTTGGAGGTGCTCTGCCCCTACGTTCTTCCTCGTGTGCGTGGTCTTTGCAAGGGCCAGAGGAAATATTTACTTCACAGATAGCAAGAGTGGGAAAAAGGACGTAAGAGAATTACAAATCTGGTATGAGCACTGCTTTTGGCCAGTAGCTGGTCAAAATAACTCTCGTCTGCTTGATTCGTGGTCTACACAAAAAAATAATACTCCTTTGGATCAAACTGCCCCTCCTCAAGAGTGTATGACAATGCCAGATTTATACCACCTGGAACCACTAGACAATATCAGCCTCCGGATTACTGTTTTATTTCTCTGTACCTATAAAACATATAATTGGACCACTACAGCCATGCCTTAAAAGATAGTCAGTTTCACTATAATTTCCACGACAGACTGTTCCGCATTCCGTCTCATGCCATCACATTCCATCAGTTCTCATCACTCCGTTATCCCAATATGATTCTATAAGCATTCGTTAAGAGTGGGTACCTGGCGCAACGTCCTGCACGGCTTGTAACTCCCAACGAGTTGGGCTGCGATTTTGATGGTGCGGTCGCGCGGAGTGGCTTCGCGGTTAGATGCGCCATGTCACGAATTTCGCGGCTCCTCCCGTCGGAGTTACTAGTCCTCCCTCGGGCATGGCTGTGCGTGTTGTTCTTAGTATAAGTTAGTTTAAGTAGTGAGTAAGTCTAGGAATCGACGACCTCAGCATTTAGGCCCCTTAGGAATTCACATACATTTTTTGATGTTTCGAACATTTATATTCACTGCGACGCTGCATTTTGCATTCGGTGTTGGTGGTGCAAGTTAATGGATTGTTTTTGAGCATTTATTGAATGACTATGACCTCCATTCTGCGAAATTCTATTGCACGAAGAGCGAAAAAATAGTAAGCGACAAACTTCTTTCATCATTTTGGGGGTGGGGGGTGGGTGTGGAGAACGGCGAGAAAAAGTGTCGTAAGGGTTTAAAGTTATTTATTAGATTGGTTGCAAGTCACTAAGTGCTCTCATTCTCAAATACAATAAATTTGCGAGTCGTGAGTTACTCTTCTTCTTTATACAAATAGCAATTCCTTTGAAAGGTAGGTGTTTCTTACCCCACAATGGTTTTTTCCAGACAGTAAGTGATTTTTGCATCTAGTTTGATTGAAATCGATCCATTGGCCTACGAGGGGATAGTGTAAGTCCAGCCATCTGCACAATCTGACAACACTGTAAGATGGGGAAGTGTTAGGAGGAAGTGTTGCCTGCTTCCGAGCTTGTATACATGGAGTGAGCCCGTGGTCTTGCGGTAATCGTCGTGCATTTTAAACTTTGCGTCGAATGTTCGCGTCCAACAGTTTTAACTTTTTTTTTGCCACATTTCGTTCAAAAGTTATGAGTCTGATTGAACATCGAAGACAATTCGCTTAACATTCTACCCAAACGCAATAACAAGTATTCCAGAAACAATTCCGCAGGACAGCTCGTGGCTGCGTCGCGATCATAACAGCTTACGGTCGAGCGTTTTCTCGCGCTGCACCGGCTACCGGCCGGACGCCACACGCCACCTGAAATCCGGCGCCGCCCACGTGAAGGCGGCGCCACGCTGTCAGCGTATGTATCAATGCCATTTTCGAATTTGAAGTTCTAGTTCTCATCTTGCAGTTAAGCATTGGATTTTGTATACTTGAAAATCGTGAACTACAGTTAAGCATTGTAAAATTGAGGCGTAAGTGGAAAAGGTGTAACATCTGCAACACAACGTTTACTTTTGGTATAACAGAGGGGTGAATGTAGAGGAGGCAGCTAGAAAGATTTGAACTGCGTTTGGAGTGAGTGCTTTTGGGAAAAATACGCCAAGAAAAGATATTCTTGTTTCAACAAAGATCGTTCTGGCATGAATGATTTCCACATTTAGGAAGTCTCGACTACTGATATATGTGACAGATTACCATTTTACAATCATGCGACATTTGAATCCAACAGGCAAAGTTTAGAATTCTGGTGTAGGAGTACTACATGCTCTAATTCGAAACAACAAAAATCAACGGAGTGACTATTATTGAACGTCATCAGGTCGCTCATTGAGCATTCCTATGCAGTACTGTTACTGGTGACGTGTTATGATGCCTTTATCATTAACTTCCTAAGAAGAAATGAAAGGATGAGCCCCATCAAAAGACTTAGACTAGAGTAAAGTGTAGGGTGAACACAATATTTTACATTTGATACCTCCATAAGTGTGTTTTGAACTACGAATTCTGCCCCAAGATGTGTGTGCAACACAGCTGGAATTTGTTGTCAACGACTGAGACACCTTTCGGTCGCAGTGTAAGAAAGTCGAGCAACAAAACTACATCACCTGTGCTACTGCATAATATCTCACTCTGTTGGTTTGAGAAACGAAACTATCCAGGAGATTGATAGGAAAGTCGTCTCTCAGACATTTGTATTGCTAGGGAAGTCCTCTCTCAAGCACTTGTCCCTCTCATAATACATTCGTAAAATATTACCTTTCCCGCTCTTGATCGATCAATCGTCAAGGAAGTTCATTTCTAGACGAACATACTCTTTAAAACTACTACGGTTCAATGTCTTCGTTAAAACAAGTAGGATTCTACGAGCGTAGAATTTGTAAACAACTGTTGCATTGTCAGATTGTTGTAGATATCGTGAAAGAAAATACAGCAGCTGATTAATTTCTCTTTGATGATTACTGTTGCGTTTAGTAAACTAATGGAAAATGAAATAAAATATTCACTTTACTAATACAAATTAAATTTAGCTTACTACAGAAACATCACGACGGCAATCTATCTTAATAAAGCATTATGTGTCTGTAAGGCGGTTGAGCCTATTTTAACACGAATTAGTAGAATATTACCGACTTTTGACTTCGAAACGATCTGTATTTACTTCATTTCCTGTATCATTCGCAAGTATTATGAAAATGTGGCATTTCATAGATAAAATTATGTATTCACAACAACAAAATGTATGTCGGTAGAAAAGAAAAGTGGCATTATGAAATTGGCAGTACCGTAAGGTTCTCGCTCTGACACTAAGGGTTACTGTAAGTAGCAAGCCGAATTTTGCTCGAGCGTTATCTTACGATTCCCTTATTGAGTTTGCATCTGCCTGCTTGTAGCTCAGCTACAAAAGAATTAAAAATCTGGCTTTCACCTAGTCTCGAAAGGCGAACGAATGCAGCCTGCACCTGGTAGGCAAGCATGTTACCTCGGAACTGGCTTTTTATAAAGTGGGAAGACATCCTTTTGTAGTTGAATTGTTGGAAAAATGTCAGTCAGACGTGTGCCGTTGGTCTAAGCGTTTCGGTATGTTGAATTTGTACCAATAATTTTTCTACAGGTTTTTTTCTGTTCCAAATAGAGAGTTGAAGCCTCCCATTAGTATTTTCACGTCATCTTGGTGAATTTTGCTCATAGTATTTTCTAGTGTGTACCAGAATTTTTCGACATTTTTGGTGTTTTTCTTATTTTCAATGTTGGTGGGGCCATGTGCATTGATGAGTGTATATTTTTTACTGGGGCTCTGAATGAGCATAGTCATAAGTCGATTGTTGATGGGTACGATTTATTTGACAGAGTTGATGATAGGTCTGTGTTCGAGAATAGCAATGCCGAAGATTGGTACGCCTTTCGCTACCTTTTGTTGTATTTTGAAGATGCAATGTTTTCCGTAATGCAAGGTTTCACTGTCAGTTAGTCGTGATTCGTGAAGAGCAATGATGAGAATGTTTTGTCGGCCGATTTGTTTTGTGAGATTATTTACTTTTCGTGTTTGGATCAATGTACCGATGTTTAGTTTTCAAATGCATGTTTTCTGCTTGTAGGGACACGTACCAGAGATCTTCGATATTCTTTGCCGTGCTAACCTGGCCTCCAGAGAATCCGAAATTCCAACTGCCGCCTGTCGACAGTTTGCACAGTTCATGTTTGATGGTGCTTCATTGGTTTGGCCTGGGTAATTCCAGGATCTGACAGGACCAGAGGGTGTTGAAGTCTTTGGAAGCAAATATTTTCAGCCGAGTTCATTGAGCTAACAGACCGTGACCAGAGTAGCGGTGGTTTTCACTCATATGTGCGTGGATTTTGAGTTCAACGGATTGAGTAGTCGTTGAGGATTGTGTTAGTATTTGGTTCACTCCAAGCATTTGATTTACTCGGTACCACCCAAATGGGGGAGGGTTTCCCCTATCGGCCCCACAGCATTATTATTATTATTATTATTGCTATTATGTCATCAGAAAATCTGATATGGTGCATCTTCCCACCCCTGAAATAGATGTGCATTGTTCGACTCAGTATTTCCATCACATAAATATGGGTTATAATTACGTTACATTGCTGCTAGTAGACATATTTCTCACTTTTTCTTGGGCAGTTGCTAGCTGTTACTCCATCACAGGAATTTATGTGCGCAGCATTGTTGCAATACAGACGTTCAAATTATCCGATTTCTGTAATTTTATTTCGATACCGGATCGTTCTAATCGGATTCAGCCAGTCGGGCTTAATGTGGATATACGAATACGACTCTCATCATTTGATAGAATGGGTAAACCACATTCTTAATCGGACGGTTGAATCTAGATCACTTTCTTATGACAGGGCCTGAATTCGTAAACACTGAGAAAAATAATGATACAATGTGCTTATTACTAATATTTTATTTAAATATAAATGTATGAACGAACGAGATAACGATTTATTTACAGGAGCAGAGCCCCATCCATCATAGCAGAGCAGTGCGAGATTGGTTTCAGGGCCAAGAAAGGAGAAAGCTGTAGCCGTTTGTTCCACGATCACCCAACATCAACGAGATAGAGAATATGTGGGCAGAGGTGACAAGGTCATTGCCATGTGGACCTACAAATGCAAGCGACCTTTGGACGAATATAGAATACGTATGGTGGGAAGTAAACCATCACGCTACACTGTCGACGACTTAATGAAAACAATGCCCCTACGCCTTCGAGAAATCTTATGTAATGATCGTGGGTGGGTTGGTTACTAAAAGTATACTCGTCCACCAAACCCATGTGGACAATCATCTGATAGTCGGTCATGCTTTGCTTTGTCGCAACTCTATAGATACAAGTCCATTTACTTTCAGACTCCTCCTTACAATTCTTTCAATCCAAGGTAATTGAAAAATCTCATCCACTGAGGAATTGAATGGTGCATGTGTTGTTCAACACTCAGTAGTTGTCACCCTCACTGGAATCAATGAATGTTTGTGTGTGTGTGTGTGTGTGTGTTT
Organism: Schistocerca gregaria; assembly: GCF_023897955.1. Taxonomy (NCBI): domain Eukaryota; kingdom Metazoa; phylum Arthropoda; class Insecta; order Orthoptera; family Acrididae; genus Schistocerca; species Schistocerca gregaria. Next base: position 519,363,722 of record NC_064922.1, on the reverse strand, counting down.
TCGTGTTCACACACAATCTGAATCAATACTATTAACGTTAGAGAGACAACCAACAATAAATATTGCATAAAATATGACTTTAAAGTGTTTTAATGCGATGGGAAGTTACAAACTGAATTTTTACCTAACCCACGACCTGCATATTACGTTACGTTAAGTAAGATGTATTAACTCAATAGTATCGTTAGCAGAGACAGTGCGCTCTTGTTGTCGAGTCTCGCGTCAAGTGTAGCGATTAGCAGTGCCCAAAGCCTCCGCGATTTGTTTATGTTGGCTGAGCGTGGACACTGCAGCAGACGCTTCGCCATAAACAGAAAGAAATCACCTTGGCCCTGACTGCAGTGAGCGGATATCACTGCCTGCGTGTTCTTATAGTAACCAACGTGAGACTCTACTCACAAGTGCCATGGGGCAATTGCAACGGATATCATGTCATTAGTCATCAGAATATTAACCAGTGATGAAATGTCCACTCTATTTGAATCCCAAGAAAATAGGAACCTTCTCACAAAGGAATGTGAGGTGATATCAAAATTTATCCAACACACAAAAATTAGCTGCAGGGCTTTCATGTATGCATCAGTAGCACACAAGGAAATATTATGTCTTGGAAGCGTATATTTCATTTCCTCTTCTCATATTAACGCCCTTGTTTTAGTATGAAGTGAGAAAAAAACATGAAAAAGTTAAGTTTCGGAGAAGCATATCAATCATTTCCTCCTCTAATATCATAAATTTTATTTTAGTATGAAGTAAAAAAAAGCAGTTTAAGCTTGTGAATCATAATATGACACAAGATTCTTATCGTAGGCGCTATCGGAAACGCAGAAAGCAGGGAGCTGTCCATTCTTTTGTCCAACAGCCTGTCTCCTTTCATGCATTACTCCCGCTGGGAGATTCTTATTTAAGGACTTGTGGGCATCACTTTCTTCGCAGAACAAGCATTATGTTATTGTGCCAATTACGGTATGGAAAAAATGCAACAAAGACGATTTCCCCTAAAACAGTGGGGATATTTGCAAATGTCTGTATTCAGCAATGAGTGCCAGCTGCCATAACACTTCACAGAATCCATGCGGCAGGCAACACAACTGTGCGTGCACTTCAGACTTCATTCAGTAAGATGTCAGGAGATGGATGCAAACGTCAAATTAATGTCGCTTTCCGAGTCGTATTCAATCCAGAATGAGGTGTTATTAAGGTAGTTGAGCGTTCTAGCAATTACACTTTTATAATTCTCATATGAGTATTCCGATAGCCAAAAGAACCCGTTAGTGTGAAACTATCGGGAACTGCATTAATATCAAACTGCAAGAACTTGAGTCAATATGTGGACTCGTCTCTTCGCTGGGTGACCTATTACTGTTCTTTAGGATTCTCTCCGTCCTAGGCGTAATGCAAATGGAACTTCAGAGGCGCTTTCCGCTATTCTTGACAAGCATCAGCAACTTGTAATCACTGCGAATTACAACTGCGTGATGATGTGGCTCAGGTTGTCAGTAGTTGTGGTGGTGTTACGCTGTCAACCTGCTTACAGTAACGTTAGTGGGGGCACACATAATTTAGCGCTGACTACCTACTTAAGTAAAGATAGTGTTGTGTCGTCGTCGCTTCTCTTTACTTGGCCTCAGCTTGAGTAATCCGAGTTAACGAACATAGTACTCCATTCGCGGGTAGCTAATGGTACAGTATGATTACAGAGATCATCGTGAGGGTATTACACTAATTCTGCAATGAATTGCTTAACAAATATTAGCCTCAGCGGTGCAGCTGGAATGACTCATTACATAGGTACTGTATGTTGCACTTGGTTAAGGGATCAGTTCGCTTCAATCCTGCTTCTACTGTTCGTAAATACTTGTATACTTCATAAATGGTTCAAATGGCTCTGAGCACTATGGAACTTAACTTCTGAGGTCTTCAGTCCACTAGAACTTAGAACTACTTAAACCTAACTAACTTAGTGACATCAGACACACCCATGCCAGAGACAGGATTCGAACCTGCGACAGTAGCGGTCGCGCGGTTCCAGACTGTAGCGCCTAGAACCGCTCGGCCAGCACGGCCGGCATACTTGTATACTGATCGTTCGTTATTTGACTAAATGTGAACTACAATCTGATTCGCATATATACGACATGGGTTAGCGCCGGCACAAAGCAATGCCTAAGGGTTGGTTGCCGTTGAAGTCCCGTTACACTGATGGCAAGACAAATGTTCGCAAATCACCTCTATTGCCTCAAAAAACAATTGCATCTTAAATATCGAAGGACCGACGTCTACACTGTCACGGCGCGTTGAAATACAGCTAAGATGGCAGATGAATATTTGTGACCGACTGGGCTTCGAACCTGGGCCTCCTGCTTACTAGACAGACATGCTGATCACTGCGCTATTATTTTAAAAAAATTAACAGAACCGCAGAAAATCGTATACCGATAACTGAAGCTTTGCAACCCGTCTGGAAATGTTACCCGTCCGCAAAGAATAACAGTTATTCGTGACTTCTGGGACAGTTCGTGTTTTCATAGGAAGAAACAGAACTTAGAAGAGTACATGTTTTATATTGCAGAAGAACATTTTACACTGAAAAAGAATAATAATTATAAGGAATGGTTTCAAATTTTTTTATGTATTGCTTTATGTGGGCTACGAAGAGGTGGACAGTTTTTTTGATTAGAAGCAGAATACTATTCTTTCATTTTTTTCTTCCTGGAATATTCTTTTACGTCGGTTCTAAAATCAGAACTGTTACAATTTGGCAAAAACCCTCCGGCTCCAAAATGTTTTTCATTTATGAAAAAATATATGGCTTCCTTACAGACCTCATATGCACCCAGTGCAAAATAACTTAAATTGTGAATATATTTCTGAATGAATGTTTGTTACGTATTTTTCCGTCACCCTTTTCACTGTTATAAGTTATGTTCTACAAGGAACGCACGCCATTGGAGGCGGAAATCTGTAATTCATTTTACCTTAATTACTACTTCAATTTTGTTCCACAATTTAAAGGTCTATATGGGTGCAAACATGTAATACCTGGGAATAATGCAGGTGCTCAGTGACAGGTATGGGGGAGGCATTGAGGCCAGACCTCGGATCTTCGACCCCTGTCCTCTTTGCCTCCGCTTACCTGGTGCTGAAAGTCTTCTCAAACTTTTTTAAAAAAAGAATAATAGCGCAGTGATCAGCATGTCTGTCTAGTAAGCAGGAGGCCCAGGTTCGAAGCCCAGTCGGTCACAAATATTCATCTGCGATCTTAGCTGTATTTCAACGGCAACCAACCCTTAGGCATTGCTTTGTGCCGGCGCTAACCCATGTCGTATATATTCGAATCAGATTGTAGTTCCCATTTAGTCAAATAACGAACGGTCAGTATACAAGTATGCCGGCCGTGCTGGCCGAGCGGTTCTAGGCGCTACAGTCTGGAACCGCGCGACCGCTACTGTCGCAGGTTCGAATCCTGTCTCGGGCATGGGTGTGTCTGATGTCATTAGGTTAGTTAGGTTTAAGTAGTTCTAAGTTCTAGTGAACTGAGGACCTCAGAATTTAAGTCCCATAGTGCTCAGAGCCATTTGAACCATTTATGAAGTAGACAAGTATTTACGAACAGTAGAAGCAGGATTGCAGCGAACTGATCCCTTAACCAAGTGCAACATACTGTACCTATGTAATGAGTCATTCCAGCTGCCTCGCTGAGGCTAATATTTGTTAAGCAATTCATTGCAGAATTAGTGTAATACCCGCACGATGATCTCTCTCTCTCTCTCTCTCTCTCTCTCTTTTTTTTTTTTTTTTTTTTTTTTTTTAATAGGGATGGGGCCCCTCCACGCCCGCACCAACGTGGTGACCAAACCAAAAGTTCTACTGTCACCTCCGTAAGCATGTTAGTTTTGAATCAGGCGTCACAGGATGCAGACTGTGATGTTGTCCATGCGTCTGGGTAAGATTACTCATTTACATGGTCCATCAGGAGATAGAAGTGGTCGAAAGCGATCGAAGGGTAGCGGTTGTAAGGGCAGAGGGAAAAAAGTGCCAAGGCCAGCGCCAAGGGAAAAAAACCTCTGCGACAGTAGGACGGGTAGTAAGGGCAGTAGCGGCTTGCTAGCTGCGATAGAGCATGCAAGGTGAGGTCGGTTAGCGTGAGGTATCGTGCATCGTTACCTATGTGCTGCGTGTCCATTAGCTGGGTCAGTCCGGCTGCTGCGGCTGGGCTCACTTGTAGTCTCCTAGGCCGGCTGCAGTGGCTTCCTCCCTGTAACATAAGAGTTCGGCGCGGCAACGCATGCGTTGCTGTTAGGCCCTCTGCTGCGCCTTGTCGTCGGAGACTTAGTGCAGCTTCATCAGGCTGGTGCAGAACGGCAGCGAGGCTACCGTTCAGCGTCCTCCTCTACTGCACGCCGCAGCCCTTTCGCAATGTAGCTTCAAAGAGCTCCGCTTGTTCGAAGAGCTGCGTCTGTTCAGCGTCCGAGGAAGTGTTGCCGTTCGCTCGCAACTCGGCGATGAAGGCTGGCCTTTTGGCTTCTCGATCCCTTGCGGGACCCGCTCCCGTAGCGGTCGGCGTTGCCACCGGCTCAGCTGGGGCGGCGGTTTTCTTCTTGGCACCTTTCACCTGCGGTAGTGCTGGGACAACCGCTGGCTCAGGCGCGCGGACGTCCTTCTGCGAGGTCGCAGGAGTGTTCGCAGGTACTACTGCGCCGGGGCCTCGGGCGAAGACTGCTCGCAGCTGCATCAAGGCCTCTTCTTTCTCTGCAGCCACGGCGGCTGCGAAGGCAGCCCTCTCTGCCGCAATGACGGCTCTGAGGGCTGCAGTGGCCTCCTTCACGGCGGTGCCGAGTTCAAGGTCACGTATCTGCTGCGCCGTCCCTCTGCTGCGCCGGGCTGTTCTGCGCCCTACGCCGTTTCCGACGTCGTCTTCGCTTCTTCCGCTGCGTCGGTGCGGCCGCGGCCGCCTCGCCGCCCCCGGCAAGGCTGCGGCGTGCGAAAGCCGCACAACCGCGCCAACTGGCGACGTGCGGGCCGCCACACCGGACACAGGTCGGCAGAACTTTGCTGCCGCTGTTGCAGGCGCGGCTGTCGTGCTCCCCTGAGCACTTGACGCACCGCACCGCGTTGCGGCAATACTTCGCAACATGGCCCTCGCCCTGGCACCTCAAGCACTGGGGCTGGGGGTCCATGGCGGTCGGGAGAGCGTCTGACGTCACCGGGAAGCCCAGCAGCTTCCGCAAGTCGAAGATGTCGCTCCCGCCGTCGACCGTATGCACGGTCACGGCATAGAGCGGCGCCCTCTTCTTGTTGGACCGGTTGTGCAGCCTTGCGGTTACACCATGAAACCCGGCACGCAGCAGCCCTTCCCGGACCGCTGCCTCGTCACAGCACCAAGGTAGCCCCCTGAGGAGTGCCTTGGTCGTCTTCATTCTTCCTGCGGAAGGTGCCTTCTCACGCGCCGGCGGCGCGTCGACGATGTGGTCGGCCACTGCGACCTTGATCGCCCTGTGGTCGGCCACGTTTGCAGCTCGAACGCAGATCAGCGAGTCTGTATCGACAGACTCGTAGACCACTTCGTTCCGAGCGCAGTTCGTCATGGTGTCGAACAGCGCTGTCCACCCACCTTTACACTTGATGTATAAAGGGGGGACAGGCCGCGACTCGTCTTCTCGGGAGTTCCTTGCATGGTCGGCAGACTCAGTGAGTTGCGCAACCGAAGGACCCTTCGTAGCGGCAGGTTTCCTCTGCGCACCCTTCTTTCCCATGCTGTGAGGCGCGGAACACGACAATCTGCACGCGTTGTCAAAACAACGCACGACAATTTGCTCTGCGCGGCTCCCACAGTACAGAAACCTCTTCACGAGCTCTCAACGGCCGAATTAGCGTAGCGCGCAACGTCAGCGATGCGCTCGCCTGGCTAGCTCAGGCCGCTCTCTATAGCCATACTGTATCATTAGCAACCCGCGAATGGAGTACTATGTTCGTTAACTCGGATTACTCAAGCTGAGGCCAAGTAAAGAGAAGCGACGACGCCACAACACTATCTTTACTTAAGTAGGTAGTCAGCGCTAAATTATGTGTGCCCCATTAACGTTACTGTAAACAGGTTGACAGCATAACACCACCACAACTACTGACAACCTGAGCCACATCATCACGCAGTTGTAATTCGCAGTGATTACAAGTTGCTGATGTTTGTCAAGAATAGCGGAAAGCGAATCTGAAGTTCCATTTGCATTACGCCTAGGACGGAGAGAATCCTAAAGAACAGTAATAGGTCACCCAACGAAGAGAAGAGTCCACATATTGACTCAAGTTCTTGCAGTTTGATATTAATGCAGTTCCCGATAATTTCACACTAACGGGTTCTTTTGCCTATCGGATTACTCATATGAGAATTATAAAAGTGTAATTGCTAGAACGCTCAAATATTTTAATAACATCTTATCCTGGATTGAATACGACGCAGAAAGCGACGTTAATTTGACGTTTCCATCCATCTCCTGACATCTTACTGAATGTAATCTGAAGTGCACGCACAGTTGTGTTGCCTGCCGCCTGGATTCTGTGAAGTGTTATGGCAGCTGGCAGTCATTGCTGAATACAGGCATTTGCAAATATCCCCACTGCTTTAGGGGAAATCGTCTTTGTTGCATTTTTCCCATACCGTAATTAGCACAATAACATAAGGCTTGTACTGCTGAAGAACTTGATGCCTACAATTCCTTAAATAAGAATCTCTCAGCGGGAGTAATGCATGAAATGAGACAGGCTGTTGGACAAAAGAATAGACAGCTCCCTGCTTTCTGAGTTGCCGATAGCGCCTACGATAAGAATCTTGTGTCATATCATGCTTCACAAACTTAAACTGTTTTTTTTTTTTACTTCATACTAAAATAAAAGTTATGATATGAGAAGAGGAAATGACTGATATGCTTCTCAGAAACTTTAGTTTTCACTTCATACAAAACCAAGGGCTTTAATATGAGAAGAGGAAATGAAATGTACGCTTCCAAGACAATATTTCCTTGTGTACTACTGATGCATACATGAAAGCCCTGCAGCTAATTTTTGTATGTTGGATAAATTTTGATATCACCTCACATTCCTTTGTGAGAAGGTTCCTATTTTCTTGGGATTCAAATAGAGTGGACATTTCATCACTGGTTAATATTCTGATGACTAATGACATGATATCCGTTGCAATTGCCCCATGGCACCTGTGAGTAGAGTCTCACGTTGGTTACTATAAGAATACGGAGGCAGTGATATCCGCTCACTGCAGTCAGAGCCAAGGTGATTTCTTTCTGTTTATGGCGAAGCGTCTGCTGCAGTGTCCACACTCAGCCAACATAAACAAATCGCGGAGGCATTGGGCACTGCTAATCGCTGCACTTGACGCGAGACTCGACAACAAGAGCGCACTGTCTCTGCTAACGATACTATGGAGTTAATACATCTTACTTAACGTAACGTAATATGCAGGTCGTGGGTTAGGTAAAAATTCAGTTTGTAACTTCCCATCACATTAAAACACTTTACAGCCATATTTGATGCAATATTTATTGTTGGTTGTCTCTCTAATGTTAATGGTATTGATTCAGATTGTGTGTGAACACGAAAACACACACACACACACAAACATTCATTGATTCCAGTGAGGGTGACAACTACTGAGTGTTGAACAACACATGCACCATTCAATTCCTCAGTGGATGAGATTTTTCAATTACCTTGCATTGCAAGAATTGTAAGGAGGAGACTGAAAGTAAATGGACTTGTATCTATAGAGTTGCGACAAAGCAAAGCATGACCGACTTTCAGATAATTGTCCACATGGGTTTGGTGGACGAGTATACTTTTAGTAACCAACCCACCCACGACCATTACATAAGATTTCTCGAAGGCGTAGGGGCATTGTTTTCATTAAATCGTCGACAGTGTAGCGTGATGGTTTACTTCCCACCTTAGGTTTTCTATATTCGTCCAAAGGTCGGTTGCATTTGTAGGTCCACATGGCAATGACCTTGTTACCTCTGCCCACATATTCTCTATCTGGTTGATGCTGAGTGATCGTGGAACAAACGGCTACAGCTTTCTCCTTTCTTGGCCCTGAAACCATTATTGCACTGCTCTGCTATGATGGATGGGGCTCTGCTCCTGTAAATAAATTGTTATCTCGTACGTTCATATATTTATATTTAAATAAAATATTAGTAATAAGCACATTGTATTATTATTTTTCTCAGTGTTTAAGAATTCAGGCACTGTCATAAGAAAGTGATCTAGATTCAACCGTCCGATTAAGAATCTGGTTTACTCAGTCTATCAAACGATGAGAGTCGTATTCGGATATCCACATTAAGCCCGACTGGCTGAATCCGATTAGAACGATCCGGTATCGAAATGAAATTACAGAAATCGGATAATTTGAACGTCTCTATTACGACAATGTTGCGCACATAAATTCCTGTGATGGAGTAACACCTAGCAACTGCCCACGAAAAAGTGAGAAATATGTCAACTAGGAGCAATGTAACGTAATTATAACCCATATTTATGTGATGGAAATACTGAGTCGAACAATGCACATCTATTTCAGGGTTGGGAAGATGCACCATATCAGATTTGCTGATGACATAATAGCAATAATAATAATAATAATAATAATGCTGTGGGGCCGATAGGGGAAACCCTCTCCCATATGGGTGGTACCGAGGAAATCAAATGCTTGGAGTGAACCAAATACTAACACAATCCTCAACGACTACTCAATCCGTTGAACTGAAAATCCACGCACATCTGAGTGAAAATCGCCGCTACTCCGGTCACGGTCTGTTAGCTCAATGAGCTCGGCTGAAAATGTTTGCTTCCAAAGACTTCAACACCCTCTGGTCCTGTCAGATCCTGGAATTACCCAGGCCAAACCAATGAAGCACCATCAAACATGAACTGTGCAAACTGTCGACAGGCAGCAGTTGGAATTTCGGATTCTCTGGAGGCCAGGTTAGCACGGCAAAGAATATCGAAGATCTCTGGTACGTGTCCCTACAAGCAGAAAACATGCATTTGAAAACTAAACATCGGTACATTGATCCAAACACGAAAAGTAAATAATCTCACAAAAGAAATCGGCCGACAAAACATTCTCATCATTGCTCTTCACGAATCACGACTAACTGACAGTGAAACCTTGCATTACGGAAACCATTGCATCTTCAAAATACAACAAAAGGTAGCGAAAGGCGTACCAATCTTCGGCATTGCTATTCTCGAACACAGACCTATCATCAACTCTGTCAAAGAAATCACACCCATCAACAATCGACTTATGCCAAAATGAGATTTTCACTCTGCAGCGGAGTGTGCGCTGATATGAAACTTCCTGGCAGATTAAAACTGTGTGCCCGACCGAGACTCGAACTCGGGACCTTTGCCTTTCGCGGGCAAGTGCTCTACCAACTGAGCTACCGAAGCACGACTCAGGTCCGGTACTCACAGCTTTACTTCTGCCAGTACATCTTCTCCTACCTTCCAAACTTTACAGAAGCTCTTCTGCGAGACTTGCAGAACTAGCACTCCTGAAAGAAAGGATATTGCGGAGACGTGGCTTAGCCACAGCCTGGGGGATGTTTCCAGAATGAGATTTTCACTCTGCACTTGCCATCGAGTCTCGGTCGGGCACACAGTTTTAATCTGCCAGGAAGTTTCATATCAGCGCACACTCCGCTGCAGAGTGAAAATCTCATTCTGGAAACATCCCCCAGGCTGTGGCTCAGCCATGTGTCCGCAATATCCTTTCTTTCAGGAGTGCTAGTTCTGCAAGTCTCGCAGAAGAGCTTCTGTAAAGTTTGGAAGGTAGGAGACGAGGTACTGGCAGAAGTAAAGCTGTGAGTACCGGACGTGAGTCGTGCTTCGGTAGCTCAGTTAGAGAGCAGTTGCCCGCGAAAGGCAAAGGTCCCGAGTTCGAGTCTCGGTCGGGCACACAGTTTTAATCTGCCAGGAAGTTTCATATCAGCGCACACTCCGCTGCAGAGTGAAAATCTCATTCTGGAAACATCCCCCAGGCTGTGGCTAAGCCATGTCTCCGCAATATCCTTTCTTTCAGGAGTGCTAGTTCTGCAAGTCTCGCAGAAGAGCTTCTGTAAGGTTTGGAAGGTAGGAGACGAGGTACTGGCAGAAGTAAAGCTGTGAGTACCGGACGTGAGTCGTGCTTCGGTAGCTCAGTTGGTAGAGCACTTGCCCGCGAAAGGCAAAGGTCCCGAGTTCGAGTCTAGGTCGGGCACACAGTTTTAATCTGCCAGGAAGTTTCAATCGACTTATGACTATGCTCATTCAGAGCCCCAGTAAAAAATATACACTCATCAATGCACATGGCCCCACCAACATCGAAAATAAGAAAAACACCAAAAATGTCGAAAAATTCTGGTACACACTCGAAAATACTATGAGCAAAATTCACCAAGATGTCATGAAAATACTAATGGGAGGCTTCAACTCTCTATTTGGAACAGAAAAAAACCTGTAGAAAAATTATTGGTACAAATTCAACATACCGAAACGCTTAGACCAACGGCACACGTCTGACTGACATTTTTCCAACAATTCAACTACAAAAGGATGTCTTCCCACTTTATAAAAAGCCAGTTCCGAGGTAACATGCTTGGCTACCAGGTGCAGGCTGCATTCGTTCACCTTTAGAGACTAGGTGAAAGCCAGATTTTTAATTCTTTTGTAGCTGAGTTACAAGCAGACAGATACAAACTCAATAATGGAATCGTAAGATAACGCTCGAGCAAAATTCGGCTTGCTACTTACAGTAACCCTAAGTGTCAGAGCGAGAACCTTACGGTACTGCCAATTTCATAATGCCACTTTTGTTTTCTACCGAAATACTTTTTGTTGTTGTGAATACATAATTTTATCTATGAAATGCCACATTTTCATAATACTTGCGAATGATACAGGAAATGAAGTAAATACAGATCGTTTCGAAGTCAAAAGTCGGTAATATTCTACTAATTCGTGTTAAAATAGGCTCAACCGTCTTACAGACACATAATGCTTTATTAAGATAGATTGCCGTCGTGATGTTTCTGTAGTAAGCTAAATTTAATTTGTATTAGTAAAGTGAATATTTTATTTCATTTTCCATTAGTTTACTAAACGCAACAGTAATCAACAAAGAGAAATTAATCAGCTGCTGAATTTTCTTTCGCGATATCTACAACAATCTGACAATGCAACAGTTGTTTACAAATTCTACGCCCGTTGAATCCTACTTGTTTTAACAATGTCATTAAACCATTGTTTCTCGAATCCTTGTTATTGCGGTTGGGTAGAATGTTAAGCGAATTGTCTTCGATGTTCAATCAGACTCATAACTTTTGAACGAAATGTGGCAAAAAAAAAGTGAAAACTGTTGGACGCGAACATGCGACTCTAAATTTAGAATGCACGACGATTACCACCAGATCACGGGCTCACTCCATCTATACAAATTCGGAAGCAGACAACACTTCCTCCTAACACTTTCCCATCTCACAGTGTTGCCAGATTGTGCAGATGGCCGGAGTTGTCAGGGGCGGTCAGTTTTATTGGGCACCTTAAGTGAACGACTCGGACTTAAGTTTCTGTGGCGGCCGGCCGGCGGTTAGTTTTTATGTCTAAGAGTGTACATATACTTTTACACTTATGTTTGGAAAAAGCAGAACACCTTGAACGAGTAGAGAAAGAACGTTCATTTTCACAGGACACGTACATTAGTATGTTCTGCAGAAATAATTAACATTTTAGTCACCTCGGTTCAGCATGTGTCCTGTTGCCTAGTAGGCACAGGGTCCTTCATGGGCTCTAATAACTTATTCCATACGTCATGGCATCGAAGCCGTATAATGCGCGAATGGCGTCCTGTGGTATAGCCATCCATGTCGCATTCACCTGGTTCCAAAGTTCATCTTTGGTGGTTAGCATTGCATCACAGTCCTGTATCGTCGATTCATCGTATCCCACACATTTTCGATTGACAACAAGTCTGGTGATCTGGAGGGCCAAGGTAAAAGATTGAATCCTATGACACAAAGAAGGCAAGTTTTCGTGGAGCAACATGTTGTCATGCATTGTCTTACTTAAAAATCGCGTCTGGGGTGTTGTGGAGAAAGGATATGGTTACAGGTCGGAGGATGTCATTCACGTAGATGACACTGGTCACAGTGTCCTTATACGAACCCAAACCGTGATTTGTGGTTGTACCCAATAGCATCCCAAACCACAAGGCCTTGACTTGGTGCTGTATTGTCCTTTGCGAATGCAATCACTGTGATGCCACTCCCTTTATCTGTGGAACACCAAAATAAGGCCATCATTTTCAAACAAACAGAACCTGGATTCATCCGAAACACTATTTTACGCCAGAGATGTCGTTCCATATACCAAATGCCGTCTAGCATCTCTGTGCACATTCGTCATAAGTAGGAGGAGAAATGGACGAGGCTTACGTAACCGACGCCGTAATATACGGCAACGGACTGTTACCCCTGATAGTGTACGATCTGTTACACTGTTTCACTGTTGCGCCAGAGCTGAGGAACATGCAAATCTGTACTGCAATCCCATTCGGATGAGGTGTCGATCTTCTTGGGAGGGGGATGGGGGGGGGGGGGGGGGGTTGGTCTTGGGGGTGTGACGTGTCCATCTCGTGTTCTACAGCGTTCCGTGAAGCATTCTGCGTACACCGGTTGCACTGCCGAAACAATTCGTCCCACACGAGCAGCAATTTCGCACATGGATGCATCACATTCTCTTATGCCGAATTTTGCGTCCTCTTTCAAACTCACTGTTCGCACATACGTTTGCGAGTAATCCTGCACGTCTGCTCAGGTCACACTGATCCATTACCTTCGGTTTATAGCGACAACGAGGACCACAAGTGCATTTTACCGGCGAGTGGTGTTACCCCGTGGTGTTGACGTTGACCTCACACCTGCGGGCCGACGTAGTTCAAATGCTAATCGTTTCTGAACAGCATAATAATGTAGATGTCCTGTGACTATGGACGTCCTATCTCTAGCCGTTGAAGGTGTTCTGTCTTTTATGAGCCTGAGTGTATAATATGCAATGACTCCGTGCTCCAAATAGCAGGCTGTGCTGTACGTGACAGCACAACATTACGTGGAACATAAGCAAGTATAAAAAAATACCCGGAGATGTACGAGCAGGACTCAGGCACCGTGGATACCTTATAAACTTAATTAGTTCCTTATAAACGTAATTATGTATATAAATACTTCATCCACTCCGGGAATTGGGAATTTTGACGATGTTTGCCTGTTATTGATACCGATAGCGGCTTGATACCAAAATACGTTACATAAATGACCGTATCTATTGATTTCAGTGACTTGCAAGCTTTAAGTTAACAACGCCTAGGAACCGCAGACCTTAGTATATGACATAAATATCACACTGAAACGTTCAACCGTAACTGTGAACAAGGATTCTTACCTGACGAACCCAGAGATTGTAGGATAAAAAAGAAAAAAAAAGGATTTGGGTGTGATATAAAGACAAATGAACAATTTTCTAATTTTTCCTTTAATTTTGCAGCGGAACCTTGCTTCCTGTCAAATTTCATAATTTTACGTCAATGGGAATTATCCCATAGGTTTTGATGAGCGAGTACGTGATATAAATAGCCGTATCGTTTATTGCATTGACATAGAAGCTTACACTTTTTTCACCGCCAGGGGACTATGTGCCTTAGCATGTCAAATAAATTGGATACGTCTACCCGTCCTAAGAGAAAGGGATCTTAACAGTCGGAAAGACAGGCGGACAGCAAAATGATCCTACAATGGGAAACCTAAAAACACGAAATAAATAAGAAAAAGTAAAGAATAAAGAATTGAATGATAATTAATTAATTTTTCAAAGAAATACGACCAGTTTGCAAGGACTTGGGGTTAATATCGAATGAACAGAATATGTTTTTGTTATTTGAATTTTGCATGTCAAATACGAGGGGTATTCCCTATTGATCTACCCTCTGTTTATTCCCATTGTTCATGGTGTGCCATTTGACGAATCATTACAGTTGCGAGAACGTAGTCCACTTATACTTTGTTGCTAGAAATAGGCCGGACCATATCGACAACGTCAGTATAGTTGTAAGTAGGCTGTTTAGGTTTTCTTATTGGTAACTCCACGTAGCGCTCCGTATGAAAATCACTGGCTGTGCTGTGTGCAGTCAGTGGCTGGTTGGCATTGTTGTAACACTCGCCATTGTAGCGTTGGGCAGTTGGCTGTTAGCGGCGCGTAGCGTTGCGCAGTTGGAGGTGAGCCGCCAGCAGTGGTGGATGTGGGGAGAGAGATGGCGGAGTTTTCAAATTTGTAAGACTGGATGTCATGAACTGCTATATATATTATGACTACTAAGGTAAATACATTGTTTGTTCTCTATTAAAATCTTTCATTTGCTAACTGTGCCTATCAGTAGTTAGTGCCTTCCGTAGTTTGAATCTTTTAGTTAGCTGGCAGTAGTGGCGCTCGCTGTATTGCAGTAGTTCGAGTAACGAAGATTTTTGTGAGGTAAGTGATTTGTGAAACGTATAAGTTAATGTTAGTCAGGGCCATTCTCTTGTAGGGATTACTGAAAGTCAGATTGCGTTGCGCTAAAAAAATATTGTGTGTCAGATTTAGCACAGTCTTGTATAATTGTTCAAAGAGGACGTTTCATATGTCGACCCTTAGCCGAGGATACCTCACTGGAATCTTCTGATTTTTTCTTGTAGTTTGTGTAGTTAGTGTAGCCTTTGTTTATTGCTAGCGCGTAATTGTAGAGAGAATTTCCTCTGTAGTTGTAGTTTTTCATTGTTGTACAGTAAAACAGTTGTGGCATGCATGTAGATTTGCACCAAGTATTTCGCAGCTGCGCTTGCAATGAACTAGATATTATTTTCAGTGCTATGTTAATGTGTTCTCTTATTTTTGCTCTTCAAATTGTGTTTTTCTGTGTTGTCGTGTGAAATAATGTGAGAAAAATGGCGTGTGAAGAACGTAATACTAGGCTCCAAAGTAAACTGAGAAATAACAGTGAAGACGAAAGCAGTGTGTTAGCGCCACCATGTAATGAATTAACTAATGTTCAAAGTAGTAATTTGGTAATAGTGCATAGGGAAATGGAGCGGGCTGCAAATAACGGTGTAGGCAGTGAAACTATTAGTGAACAGGGAGGCATTATCGATCGATCGGTCGGCAGCAGCTCGCCTCAGGATTCCGAAATGACAGGACACAATCTTGCAAATACTGTAGATTCAGATTTTGCGTCCTCACCGTTTTCTCAAATAAATCAAGACACATTTTCTGCTTTTCAAAATGTGAATATTGCCGGTTCAAATGCACTGCCGAGTAGCACTGAGGAACATGTTTCAGACACCAGTGCACTGTTATTACAGTTAATGCAACAAATGGGACAAACGCTACAAAAGTTGGACACAACACTTGAACAAAATCAGAAACAAATGGGACAAAATCTTCAAAAGTTAGACACAATGGAACAAAATCTTCAAAAGTTAGACACTTTGGAACAAAATCAGAGACAAACACAACAAAATCTTCAAAAGTTAGACACAATGGAACAAGATTAGAGACAAACACAGCAACAGTTAGACACAATGGAACAAAATCTTCGGAAGTTAGACACCACACTTGAACAAACACATGAAGATTTTACTACTGAGTTACATAACATTGAATCTAAATGTCAAAAAATCTGTAATGACGTAAAAACACAAATTTGTGAGCATTTTCAACCTATTTTTTTGAGGCATGAAATTGCATTACAGAATCACGAAGCAGCCATAAAAGAACGGCAAACAATTGTTCGTGAAAATCACGACACCTTGCAAGCTAAAATCTACTCAGTTGCATCCACCGATTCGGTTACGCAACTTGCAAGAACTCAGGAAAACTTAAAGGACACAGTAGATTCGATTTCAACACAAATGGACACTCTGAAACTTGGTTCAGAAAAACACACTGAGGAAATGTGCTCACTATCGGAGAAAGTAGCCGAACTTTCGGATCAGTTCACTAATTTATCTTCAAAGGTAGATGATGATCTGAATGACACAAGACCTGTAGCCATCACTGATACAGAAGAGTATGAACAAATTAAGAAATTCAAACAAAATCAGAATCAAATTAATACGCAACACCAAAGAGAAATCCGGGAAGTACAAGATCAGCTGACACAGGTAATACAAGAATTACGTATTTCAGAGGACACTCGCGCTCCAGTACGGGAAGAGGGACATAGAAATACGGAACAACCACAAAATAATAGCACAGGACACTTCGGAAATTATGGAAGAAATTGGCAAGGCGCATTGAATTTTGAGATGGCACCGCCGAAACGACGTAACAAAGAGCGATGTGCGACTCGCCGAGATTATGATTTTGACTATAAGCTGTTCATTACTACACGTAAATTCAAAACATTTAAGAATTCTGGCAACGACATTCATCCACGAGCATGGCTCCAGCAATTCTCTCATTGTTTTCCTCCCAACTGGTCATTAGATCACAGATTAGAATTTATGTGTGGCTACTTGGAGAATGAACCAGCTGTAAGAATGCTATCGGTCATTCACGATTGTCACAGTGAAGGACAATTTTATCATGCCTTCCTCTCAGCATATTGGTTTTAAGTTACACAAGACCGAGTAAAACATAGCATCATAATGATGAAACGTTTCGAACAATCTCCAATCTTGTCAAATATTTCGAAGACATGTCACATAAGAATCAGTATCTTTCAAACCCATACAGCCCCTCAGAACTCATCCGCATTAGCTTAATTAAATTGGGAATTCCGCGATGAAAGAAATAATGACTGGACGCGACAAGGCTATTCTTACAACGGAAATCGTGAACAAAACAGACACCACTCGTATGACAACCACTGGGAGAGTAATACTTAACAGAGAAAGATCGCATTTCCGTAGTAATGAATATGACAGAGATAGCCATATAAACAGACAATATGGGAACAAAAACAATTATTATCAAGGGAGACAGAATAACTTTAGACGCAACGGTCCAGCGCGCAGTTACAATTCAGGAAGAAATTCTCCACCACATGACCGACGAACAAGAAACTATGTAAACTACCGACAAAACGACAAGTGGGATTATTGATCGTGGTGTCGTTATAGGAACTATGATTATGAGTGTTAATAAATCAGTCAAGAAGGCTAGGAGAGTATTTCTGCTAGACAGAGCAGATAAGCCGTAGTTAGCATCTCACTTAGACAGTGAATTGACATCACTTAGTTCCAGTAAGATGGATGCAGAGGAATCACGGGCAAAGTTTAAGCAGATTGTAAATGGTGACTGGACAGTTGTACGCCTAAAAGGTGAATAAAAGGTGGGAAAGACCCACCAAGGGTTATTAACGAAATTTGGAGGATGCTGAGGAGGGAGGGGCTGTTGCACTCTCGGTTCCAAAGGGAACGCACAAATGACTGCATACGAACGTGCTGCTGTGAAAAGATCAATGCACGAAGCGTACAACTACTATCGTCATATCCTTGCAAAAGATCTGTCAGAGAATCCGAGAAAATTCTGGTCATATGTAAAATAGCTAAGCGGATCTAAGACTTCCATTCAGTCCCTTGTTGTACATTCTGATATGGCAGTTGAAGATAGCAAAATGAAAGCCGTAGATTTAAATTTCATGTTCAAGAAATTGTTCATACAGGAGAGTCGTACAAACGTACCGTCATTTCACCATCGTACAGTCTCCCGTGGGGACGACATAGTAATAAGGATTCCTGGCGCAGAGAAACAGCTGAAAGTTTTGGAAGGAAATAAATCGCCATTTCCGGATGGAACCCCAATTCGGTTTTACAAAGAGTACTCTACGACAGTGGCCTCTTACCTCGCCAGCATTTATCTTGAATCTATCGCCCAACACAAAGACCCAAGCATCCGTAAAAAAGCTCAGGTGACTCCAACACATAAGATGTGTGAAATAACGGACCCACAAAGTTACAGACTAATATCAGTAACTTCGGTTAGCTGCAGAATCCTTCAACATGTTCTCAGTTCGAATATAAAAAATTATCTCGAGAATCAGCATGTTTTTTGAAAGCATAGCTCTTGCTAAACTCAGTTTGCCCTTTTCTCTCATGATATACTGTGAACCATGGATGGAAGGCAACAGGTAGATTCAATATTTCTAGATTTCCGGAATAGGACACCGCTCCCCATTGCGCGATGTTAACGAATGTACGAGCGTATGTAGTAAGTTTAGAGATACGCGAGTGGCTCGAAGACTTCTTAAGTAATAGAACGCAGTATGTTGTTCTCGACTGCGAGTGCTCATGAGAGACAAGGGTATCATTAAGAGCGCTCCTGGGAAATGTGATAGGATCGCCATTGTTCACTATATACATAAATGATCTGACGCACAGGGTGAACAGCTATCTGCGGTTGTTTGCTGATGATGCTGTGCTTTGCGGTAAGATGTCGAAATTGAGTGACAGTAGAAGATACAAGACGACTTGGACAAAATTTCTTTTGGTGTGATGAATGACAGCTAGCCCCAAATGTAGATAAATGTAAGTTAATGCCTGTGGGTAGGAAGAACAAACTGTAATGTCCAGCGATTTGAAATGGAACGAGCTTGTGAGAACTGTGGTAGGGAAGGCAAATGGTCGATTCGCTTTATTGGGAGAATTTTATGAGAGATTGATTCATTTGTGAAGGGGACTGCTTGTAGGACGCTAATGCGCCCTAGTCTTGAGTACTGCTTCAGTGTTTGGGATTCGCACCAGGTCGGAGTGAAGGAAGACATATAAGTAATTCAGAGGCGGCTGCTAGATTTGTTACCGGTAGGTTCGAACAACATGTAAGTGTTACGAAGATGCTTCGGGAAGTCAAATGGGAATCCTAGGAGGGTAGGCGACGTTCTTTTCGAGATATACTATTGAGAAAATGTAGAGAACCGGCATTTGAAGCTGACTGGCAAAGGATTCTTCTGCCGTCAACATACGTTGCGAGTAAGGATCACGAAGGTAGGAGAAATTAGGGCTCGTACGGAGGCGTATGGACAGCTGTTTTTCCCTCGCTCTATTTTTGATTGGAACAGGAAATGAAATGACTAGTAGCGATACAGGGTACCCTCCGCCGCGCACCGCACCGTACCATGACTTGCGGAGTATCTGTGTAGATGTAGGTGTTGGTGTATACAGGTTCTTTCCTTTATTATCCGGCTTTAAATTGACTGATAAAATTTCGTTTTAAAGTTTGCACCACATTAATTATTACTTTTATTATCGATTGTCAGTCCGATTACTTGATCAGCTGTTGCTTGTGTGTTTCAGGATCTCAGTTGCCATGGAGCCGTTCTGGAAGCAGGATCGTGTTATCACTGTGAAAACCCATTACAGAATCGACGAGCGCTATGCAAAAAGTATTCGTAGATGCTCCTACAGCATCGTTATGCGGTTGATAAAGAAATTCGAGGAAACTGGGTAGGACGCGACCATAAAATCGCAGGACGAAACCGTACGGTCTGTACGGAGGAAAGCGTTGCACTGGTGCTGGATAACGTGACAGTGAGCCCTCACATGCCACTTCAACGTCGTTCTCAACAAACAGGAATTTAGATAGACTCCTTGCAAAGAATTCTGAAAAAGCATCTTCACATGCACCTATACGAGAATCAGTTGACGCATTATCTTAAATCCTTAGATCATTCGATGTAAAAAATTTTAGAATAAGTATAATCGTCAGTGACGAGGCACGTTTTCATGTGTACACTTGTTAACATGAACCCAATGTGAACGAGAGTTTGGTGTGGTTCATGGGCAGGTCGCACGATCGGCCCCTTCGTCTTTGATGATTTCGACGGTAATGCTGTAACATTAAACGGTGAGCTTCAGTTTGAAATGCTCAGAAACAACTTCTGGCCTGGTCTGAATGAAGTGGAAACATCCAATATGTAGTTTCAGTAGGACGGGACTACGTGTCATACATCCCGTGAAACCGTAACCCTACTCCATGAAAAATTCTATCAGTCTGATTTCACTTCGTAGCGACTTGGAATGTCCTCCCAGATCTTGTGACCTTACTTGCCACTTCTTTTTATGGGGTAATGTGAAGTGCAAGGTCTACGACAGCAAATCACAAACATTTCTTCAACTTAAGGAAGAAATTCAACAACGTCAACAGAGATGTCTGTGAAAGGGTCATCAACGAGTAACTACCAGCTGAGACAATGGAGGTTGACATATCCCTAATATAATATTTCGCACTTAAATGGGAGTGCATATAGGTGAAAATACAAAATGAATTTTTATTTCGATGCATTTTTGACTTCATTTTTTAAAATATCACGATATTTGAAAAACTTTGTACTTTGTTTAGAAGTAGGTTGCATGACAATGACTAGAAATGTAATCTTTTCACTGTACATCCCATTTTTCCAACTGCTGTCATTATGTGAACGGAGAACATGGACTGTCATCATCAATGACAGCGCTGGACGACGTGGTTTCTGCGGAGAGAGGGCGTGAACACGACGGATATCCACACGTGGTTGGTGGCAGTGTGTTTAAAGTGTACACCGCCACGAACACCCACGTACAACTTACTGGGTGGCTGGAAAAGTGACCACACATCGACGGGCGAAGAAAAGTTGTGGAAGAGAAATGATTGTGGCAACACCAGACAACATTCCGAAAGTGGAAAATCATGTCCACAGGAATAAGTGCATCACTTTCATGGAACTGAACGCGGCTAAAGGACTTAACAGAAACACTCTGCAACGCTTGGTGTACAAACACTTTAAGCTTGGCAAGGTGTCCTGCAGGTGGTTCCCAAATTCCTGGATGCTGCTCAAACAGAACAGCACAAGGACGAATGCAGTGATCCCCTTCAACGTCACAGACGTATTCTAGAAGGTTTCACGCCCAAACTCGTCACTGGCGAACAGTTTCGGTTCCACCTCCATAAGATGAAGACCAAAACCTAATCAATGTAGTGGAAGCATTAAGGTAGTCGTTCGCCGCAGTTAGTTCCCTACACTGCATTCAGTGGGAAACACATGCCCACAGTTTGTCAGGACAAGGATGGACCCCTCATTGACAGGCTTGAACCAGATGCCACCATCAACAGCAGCGTGCATGTACTGTGAGATTGCTCCGTGTAATTCGAAAGAAACGGCGAGGAAAATTGGGCGAAGAGTACTGTTGCAACACGACCACACTCGTCTCCATAGGAGTCGGACAGCCAAGTCTGCCACAGCTGACATGCAGCTCCGGGTTCCACGACATGCAGCATATTCACCTGACTTGGACCTTCTGATTGCCACCTATTCGGATTTATGAAGAAAACTCTGCACCGACATCACTTCGCAGACGTCCTGCATTGGGTGCGACAGACTCCAAATTGGTTGTTCGAGGAGGGATTACAGAACTTACGAAATCGATGGGGCACGTGTTTACCGCTTAAAGTAGACTATACTGTTGTATAGAGGTTCTTAGAAAGTTAAAAAGGTGGAACACAAAATAGAACGCCTCTAGTATTCATACATTTCGTTACATGAACTATACTGATTCGAACGAGAGAAGGAGGAACTAGATCTAAATGGAAAAATTGAAAACCAAAAGTGGCCTAAGCTGGATATTGAACGCAAGTCATAAATTTTTTATTCTTATCTTGAACTTTGATGTACCAAATTAAGTACTGCTACGTAGGTGAAGAACTTTCATTTCAGTGAACTTGGCAAACATAGGCAATTTTAATTCTGTAAGTAACGTATATGTTCCATTCGTGAACATAGCAGTACCAGAATTTTTCTGGAAGTTTGTCATTGTTGTGCGTCACTAGCGCCTAAATCCACCTGAAATGTATTCAAATTAAAGAAGGGCGTAACTTTGGTTAACACGATTATTTTAACTTTTTGTAGCATGGAACATACAGGGAGTTCCAAAACGATCCTAACAACATTGATCATGCGTATTTCCGAAACTAGGATATGCAGAAAGGTGCGACTGGCGACATAATATTCACAAATATCTAAAGTTTTAGCAGCCATTTAAGACTTCAATGTGTGCGCTGTATATACCAAGCACGATATCTAAACGATATTGCACTCCCTCCCATGTCCGGCGTAGCATGTCCTCATTATTTGCTTCTCTGGTGAAAGCAAGGTTCGTCCGCAAACATTTGAATCATTGTTGTTAGAATGTCAATTGCAAGTGCTTTGAGTTTTATCTTGTCATCATCAGGTTCTAGGGGACTGATGACATCAGAATTTAAGTCCCATAGTGCTCATAGCCATTTTTTTTGAACAAGAAAAACAAACAAAACTATATTCTGTCTGTATATTATAACGCAAAAAATACATTTCTACCTACTTAATCAAAGTCATAATTATCCATCTGGAACACACTCTATCCTGATATCAACAATGATTCAAGTAGTGGGACTGAATTCAGGTCGGAAGGCGAGGAAAAATTAACTGCCGTGCCTGAAATCACACATGAAAGTATAGCCGTGCAGATTACACAGGAGAGGATGTTAGATATGTTTGCGCATTTAGAATCGATTGCACACGTAGGTGTTGCTACCGTAATGTATAAAGAACGAAACCGTAAGTATAGTAAACAAAACCAAGATCAAGAAAATATAAATACAGTAGATTCACTACCAACACTGCGGAGAGATACTGTATGTAACACAGGATGTTGGCGTAATGTCTGAGGGAATCTTATGAAACCATCTTTTCTACGCTTGCCGACCAGATACTAGTGATGAAAATTTTTTCCATCATCAGGATTAGAATAGAGTAAACCCAAGTTGAGCACCACTGCACAGTAGTGCGGCTTTTTAATTTTTCTTGTTATTTTTAAGGATCTCCTAACACCACTGAAACTCTAACTTACTCTCGTTGCTTCACTGGCTAAATGAATCTAGTGCAATTGTCCTCACAGAACTTATCCTGAAAGTCTTGTGAAAACCTATATTACACTACATTAATACTTGTTCTGTAGATCATGAATACGACATTTCGTAATGAGGTGGAGCATGTCAGTTTAACATAATATTTCTTCACACGATATTCTTATTATTATCACAATTATTATCTCATAGCTAAAAGTTCATCTATTGAATAGAAGGAGTTGACATTCAGAATTTTTAAATTTGTTTTTAAATGCTGGTTGGCTATCTGTCAGCCTTTTCATGCTATTTGGTAAATGGCCAGAGATCTTTGTGGCAGTGTAATTCACCCTTTCCTGTGCCAGAGTCAGGTGTAACCCAACATAGTGAAGATAATCTTTTCTTCTAGCATTTTAGCTACTATTTTTAAATTGGAATGAGTTATTAATAATTAATTTCAAAAGTGAATATATGTATTGTGAAGGTACTGCGAATATCCCCTGTTTCTTTAATAAATGTCTGAAAGGTGATCTTGCGTTGACTCCACCTGTTATTCTGATTACACTCTTTCGTGCAATGTATACTTTTTCTCTTAATGATGAGTTACCCCAATATATCGTGCCATATGAGACCAGTGAACGAAAATAGGCGTAGTAGGCTGATTTGCTGATATGCTTATCACCATAACCCTAACAGAATAAGTAACTGAATTCTAGCGTTTCAGCAGATCGACAGTGTGTTTCTCCCAATTCAGTTTCTTATCAGTACATATACCCAGAGATTTTGAATATTCTGTTTTAACAATAGACTCCTAGTCAAAGTCTATATTTTTCAATGGTGTTGCGCCATTTACTGTACAGAACTGGAACACTGTTTTTGTTTTTTACTTTAATGAGAGTCCATTTGCAGAAAACCACTTAATAATTTTCTGAAACACATTTATACCATATCATCAGTTAATTCTTGTTTATTGGGTGTGATTAATATATTGTGTCAGCAGCAAAAAGAATTAGCTTTGTATGTTCATGAATATAAAGTGACAAGTCATTAATATATATTAAGAACAATAAGGGACCCAGGACTGAACCCTGTGGGGTACATTCTTGAAATTTCCCAAATTAGAGTACTTGCTGATTTTTGCACGCTATCTGTACTGTTAATATAAAATTTCTGGATTCGTATTTAAGTGGAAAAATGCAGAAAGTTAAACCTAGCAGTGCAGATAGTACTGTATATGCACTGTCCCACTCAAACCACAATATTAAAACTTCCATGATCCACACAGTCAAAAGCCCTTGAGAGATCACAAAAAATCCCAGTGGATGATGTTTGACTATTCAGAGAGTAGAGAATTCTGGATAATGCTGTCAGAAATGAAACTGGGCAGTAGTTGTCATCAGACCTGCGCCCCTTTTTATGCAATGGAGGCGATAAGCTTCTTCACGAAAAACAAATAAATACATTACCTGAAAAAAGTCCCAGAAGACTTTGTTGACTTTCAATATAACTTCCTACATGCACACACCATCGGCAGGTATGCAAATGATCAGCGTTGCAATACTTTGTGACTAACGTTTAGAGTTGCAATTATCTCTGACAGGTGTGACAGAAGGAATTGTGCTGTTGATATTTAGTGTACGTTACCAGGCCTGGTAGCGTATATGGGTACATGAATACTGTCACAGGGTTTGTGATTATGGTGAAGAACAAGTAAACTACATGAATTTGTGAGAGACTGCATTGTCAACACCTGACAGTGCTTGAAAGGGGTCCAATTGTGGGTCTGGACTTAACCGGTGGTTCAGTCGTCCAGTGTGATTTGTGTGGATTTTCGATGTAACAGTCGCCCAGTGTTAGAGCGCAAAGAAACGCGAGGGCAGGCATACTCTTCGTCAAGGTTCCAGTCGATACCTTGTGACAACGTGAAAGGGTGGTTCGTCATAGTGTGCATCAGGCACATCATTATCACTTCACGTCCGCTCTGCCATCCGAGAACAAATACTGGACTCCATACAGCATCGTGTCATCACGCACTATTGGTCAGAGACTAGCAGCAGCCAGACTTGGGTATTACTGTCACATGCGTAGAGTGACACCACAACAAAAACGGTTGCGTATTTAATGGTTCTGTGACCAGAATACAGGAACTCTTGATTGAGGATTGATTCTGGAATACATCAAATGACCATAGTCGGCGAGATTGACGGCGACCTGTGGAAAGGTACCTTCTGCCAATGTTTTGAAGAGGCGCAGTGGTGTTAATCGACTTGTGGTGTGGAGGGGGGGTGAGCTGTTTGGGGAGGCATTAGGTATGACTCCAGTCACAAGAGGTAACAACTGAGGGAACTCTGATGGCACAATGAACATGAACATCCTGACTCTTCAGGCATTATCTCTCATGTGACCATATCATGGTGCCATTTTCCAATACGACAATGCTTGTCCACACAAGGTACGAATGTCTATGAACTTATCCGTGCTGTTGACGGACTCCTGTGGCCAGCATTATTCACAAACCAGTCCTCGATAGAAGACGTATGAGATCAGCCCTGGCATTAACTCTGTCCCAGTGCCAGCATCCAGGATATTAAGGACCAGTTACAGTTGTGGGCCAACGTACCTCAGGAGAGGATGCAAAGGCTTTATAACATCCACAAATATATCAGTGATTTTATGAGATCCTTCCCAACCGAATCAGTGCATACATACAGCCCAGAGAGTGTGTACCTCGCACTTATTATTGAACTCATGCTGCCAAGTTATTTGTTAATGTGACTTGATTTCATAAATATTGAAATAACATCTCATACTCTCTAAGACATAAAAGACTAAGTGGGCCAGGTATTATACACAGCAGATTAGCTTTGCCTAGGAAGGATAGAGAGGCTGGTCGTGCAGAACAGTTAGTGGCAGTTAACAAATAGATACATTGGGTCATAGGTGAATGAAAGAAACACAGTCGTGCAAATAATGTTATTAGGTGACAGGAGTGTATGGCGTTTATGACTGAAATCAATAGAAAGAACAGAGAAGTGAAGTGTGACGTCTTACCAAAATGCGGCATCATTTAATAAAGGGCAGAGTGTAATCTCTTCTCTTCCTGTATCTAGTCATTTCCACAATTGCTTGTTTTTTGATAGTAATGATGAAATTTAAAGGTGATAACAAACAATAATTCAAAATTTCTCAAAGCAGCTTACTTGACAAAGAAAACCATTTTGTTACATATTTATTGAATGATGGTCCTGAAAACGTTAACAAGCGAGGAACTGGAAGTTGTTAGGTGCCAGGCCAGAAAAAAAAACATTAGACGTCACCAAGAAAAGACAAATTAATTTTATTTAGCGAGTTGTGCAAACTGTTAATATTAATTTTTTATAAGTGAAATTTGACAAACTCAAATTAATTTAATTTGTACAAAAATCCAGAAAGCGCCAATGAACATTCAGTTTTAAAATCTGATGAGTAGTGATATAAGATTTCAAATCGTGGCCTTGCAAAGAGTTTCACCTCATTCAGGTGGTTCTGTCTTAAAATAAATTCAATAAAGCACTATATGAATTTAGATGCTACTAGAACAGACACAAAATCATTTCAGTTAATGAAGTATCCAGAATAATACATGAAGCACGAATAAACATTCGATTACAGCATCAATTAACATCAGTAAAGATACTAGATCACAACAGGCAATGAGCAACAATGAAAGCAATGTGAAAGATGACTTTTACATGAATCAGAGGAAGATTTGAACTCTCATAAATAGGCAGAGTTTGTCTGTTTAAAGAACTAGAAATTAGAAACAAACAGCCAAACATGGAATTCAGTACAATGTAAATCTCAGCCAAGAGAGAATGCACCAATGTATGTAACTCGGTTTCAATTTGTGATAACTCTGACTAGTTCTATAAATGAATGTATCAATAAAATGGAATCGACAATAACCACAGTGTTTGAATTAAAACAGCATTAGTAAAATTAAACTTAGATAAATCGTGAGTAGCAAATATACATAATATGCACAAATAATATTCATAAATTACCAACAGGTCTTAAAACTAATAGACGGGAACTAGACAACTCGCTGTGAATAACTGTGGCATTATCAATTTTAGCAAAGTAAGTTTGTCAAGCTTGCAACGGTAAACTCTTTACATGATATCGGAGAAAACTCAGATCTAAACCAATGTAACAAATATACTTTAAACAATTCTACGGCACAGTGGACAGCTCCGCGTAACGGTTCCTAGAGTCTACGCATTTTTGAAGGTGTCCACCAAATAAGTTCAACAAGCGCCGGTGACTACGGCTCAGTAATTCCATTTTTCCAGCGAATTCCCTAGACACAAGCAGCAGACATATTTCCGAGGTCGTCTCCCATCAAAGCCGAGCGACATACTTCCCAGGTATGTGAGTTGGTAGAACAGAGTATCACACACATGCTCAAACTTTTATTCAGCTTCGGCAAATTCTCAAAGCACCCACATACCGCATGACTGACAGCATTTGCTATCGGACGGTCATCCTGTAGTTGTTTAGTTACACAGCCAAAGTCATTGTACCACTCTTTTGAGTTCATATCGAAACAGCCCACAGGCTAGATCTGTCGATTATCGTTACAGGACAGTCAACAAGAAAACTGGAAAGAATTTCTTTTCTTAGTATACAAGACTGGAAATCCAATTATAAAATTAGAGGTACTTCGCTCACCGAGGAGAAGCCGAACATGTTTCTGAGGATTTTCCTAAAAGAGGACAGGAAGTACAGTGCGCCAAGATGTTTGTTTGAAAGAGTGGTGTCTGTTGTACAGGATCACCAAAATAACATTCAAAAAATGTTGAATGTCCGTAGATTGCACGGATGCGTAATATTAAGCAATCCTCAGCTCCATAGTAGATTCTGAGACATGCGTGCGAAAGAATGAATTTCGACAAATTAAACTCGTCTGAGTCCTACGTAGAACTCAGGTATGTGTTTCGAGCCTTTTTTTTCGAGGAAACGGTTTTTTTACCTAATCTTTATATTTAGTGCAAGCCGAATTAAAAAAAAAGAAAAAGTAGCCCACTTTGCTCAATCAGGACACGTTTCTTCGCCGCCTTAATGTTTAGGTAGTAGTCTACTAGGTAGATAACCATTCAGTCGTTTGAAATTTTTAAGTTTAGTGTCAGTAAGCAGAATTAATTCCATATCATATTACTAAATGAAAGATATTATATTCAGATAAATGTAGTTAACACGGATAGAAGATAATTCTAATTATCTGTGTTTCGTTGAAGGCCTTGAAAATGACGGTGTAGGTACAGCCATAGCTAACAACATTGTATGCAGAAACACAGGTGGCAACTCGGTTCAAGAGGGAGGTGGGGGTTGAGCTGACATTGCTTCCAGAGTGTAACAACCTGCAGGCCTTCTGAGTGAGAGCAACATTGTTACAAAATAAATCGAAAGTGTAACAATCAGTCTGACCGATTTCGTTACTTATGTGGTAAAGTCATCATGCTACACTGAAAGTAAAAAATTACTCCTTTTATGAAAAAAATGTATCGTGCATAATTCGGAGTTAAAACTGGTGATGAGAACAAACCCTTCGTACTGCACGTATGTTACAAAACGTTTCTTGAAAGTCTGCAGCACTGGAGCAAAAAGCAGCAGAAGTGTACCGGTATTGGTGTTCCTAAGATCTGGAGGGAGAAAAGAGATCAAACTATCGACTGTTCTTTGTGCATGAAAAATTTACAGGATAAGGTAATGACTTTTATTCTCATGAACAGAATATGTTTCTTTACTAGTTTCTTTTAAATAAACTGTAGTAAGTATCTTAAATAATTTAATTTAATGAAATATCTGATTTTACTTTCCGGCATAAACCAAAAGACAGTGAAAACTAGCTACAAGACTACTGCCTCATGGATCAGGAATTTCGATGTCAACAGTACCTGATAACCAAAGTGACTTTTCTCGCCTGATGAAAAGTATATCCGGGATATTGGTGATACATATCAGAGTGATCCCCACCAAAACCCCTACCAAAGATGAACTGTATGATTTGACATGAGATTTATGCTGCTCTGGTTTACTATCATGATATTAGTGGTATCATTGAAACTTGGGCTGTAATATATATCTCTATTGAATGGCGACTTTCTCGGATTCATCAAGTAGAAGTCTGAATGCTGTACTACTCCACATTCGTAACGTGATTGCTCCTGTTCTAGTGGTTGATTCAGCGCAAATGATTGAAGGTTTGTGAACTGCTCTGAAATATAAACATCACAAATGGAAGATATGCAGAGACTTAAGGATTTATTTTTGAGCTTAATACACTGTACTCGTATACCTAAAGCTTAATTTTGTATGACTCCATACCATACACAGATACATATTGATATTATTTGTTACAGGTTGTCACAGTACCGTTGGGTTTTGCAGTGTGGTTGTACCAGATATCCATATTTTCTATGGTTAATGGACAGTCGGGCATATAAGAAACACTACATACAACGTATGTAAGAAGCAAAACCTACCTTGACACAAGGTTCGCACCACGTTTAGTCATATGCTCTCGTGGATCCTCAGAAATTTCTACTTCCACCGCTGCACATTAAACTTGTGTTGATGAGATCATTTATAAAGACAGTGGATAAATTATGTAGCGCTTTTACTTTCTTAAAATAGAAATTTCCATCCGTCATTGAAGCCAAGCATAATGCAGATATTTTTGACAGGCCTCAGAGAAGGGAGTTTATGAAAGATCCTCAATTCTATGAGAAAGTGGAGGAGACAGTGAGGAATGGCTGATTAGTATTCAAATCAATAATAAAAAACTGTCTTGGCAATTGTAGGAGCCCAGAGTACGAAAATTCTATTGAGGAATTTCTGCAGAACTCCTAGGTTCTTGGTGTTGGTATGTCAATAAAGATGTACTTTTTCATCTCATATTTAGATTACTTACCTGACAATTGTGGCGATTATAGCGATTTGCAGAGCTAGCTTTTTGACATGGATGTTAGAGTAGTGGAAGAGAGTTCGCTGGGATGCAGACATTCTTGCGAACTGTTGTTGGTGCCTCAAGAGAGACATTCCAGATGCAAAATACATACGGATGGCCTTGAAAAGAACCTTTCTTCCCGAAATAATGTTAATGTATGATTCCATATACATAATTTAGACTGCATGCAAATATAATAATGTTTTCAAACCGTAGTCAGCTTCAATATGGTCTTAAAAACTTTTAAATGTCATATTTTAAAAAGTAAAAATAAATGTCGTATGACTATAGCCTCCCGTCAGGTAGACCGTTCGCTGGGTGCAAGTATTTTGATTTGTCGCCACTTCGGCGACTTGCTCGTCGATGGGGATGAGGTGGTGATGATTAGGACAACACAACAACCAGTCCCTGAGCGGAGAAAATTTCCGATCCTGCCGGGAATCGAAACCGAGCTCCAGGGATTTTTTTTTTCTAGATCTCATTTTGTTCTGTATTGTTCGCTGAATTTGTTCAGGGCGGACCTCCGATGGCACCCGGTCACGTTCATTCTTGATCGTTTCACTCAGTCTTTTTTATTACAGAGGGTAGCTTACCCTCTGACCTAGGACGCTGAGCTATCGTGCCAGCGACCACTCAGCTACCGGAGGTGGACATTTTAAAAAGTGAAACAGCAACAAAACCAGATCTGACTCAACGAAATGAGTTACCCGTCTGAATTCAGTGTGCACGAAATGTCAAGTGTCAGCTTAAAAAACCTTGCCCTGAGAAATGTCGCAGAACAGTGGAATACAGCAAGGAGTATTTCAGAGGATCGCTAGGCTATGTGAGATAGTGCCAAATGGAAGTCTGCTGACAGTTTTTGTGCTGGGTAACATGAGGCAAGCACCAGACGCCGAACGGAGGCAGTTAAAAATAAAAATGTAGTCATAATGGTAATATTAGTGGTTCATTTTTTTTCTTGGTATTATTCCGTACCTCAGTGAGTAAACGAGACTCTTATGGGATCACTTTGTTGTCCGTCTGTTAAGACACGTTTCTCTCAGGAAAGGTTATAGGCATCAAGTTTAAATTTATGTCAAATACTAAGATCTATGGCCCCAATGGCGGTGTAAAAAATGTTTGCTTCTAAGTCAATGCATTCAAAAGATACTACCGTATTTTCAGGTTTCTTTTTATCAGAAATGGGGGGAGATATCAATGTTAAATTTACGTCAAATACTGACGTCTACAGTCCCTCGACTTTGTAAAAAATGTAAGCAATTTCATAACAATATAAGGCCATTTATGTGACATGTTTTTATACTCGGAAGGTCAGTCTAACAACCTGTAGATGAACTACCTGTATTTAAACATATAATTAAGTTTGCATGGAACGCTCAGAGCGCAAATTGTACTCGCACTTGGACCATTTTTTTCTCTCTATTTTTGAAAATAAATGTTTAGTTAAGTATAACAAAATGGCTGCCGATGGACTTGTACGTTGTAATTCACATAACTGTTGTCACCTATATTTTATGTGCATTAAGAGGCTTCATGGTTAAATACGACCTGCAATATATGGTAGGCAACTACAGACGAGGTACTGGCAAAAGTAAAGCTGTGAGGACGGGTCGTAAGTCGTGCTTGGGTAGCTCAGATGGTAGAGCACTTTCACGGGAAAGGCAAAGGTCCCGAGTTCGAGTCTCGGTCCGGCACACAGTTTTAATCTGCCAGGAAGTTTCATATCAGCGCACACTCCGCTGCAGAGTGAAAGTCTCATTCTGGAAATTGAAAAAAAAAGAAAAATGGGAAAGAGAGAGACGGGAATGTAAACACATGGCAGCAGAGAAAATCATCTGATGTCTTCAATACGCGTCAAGTAACGTATAGCAAAATTAGTCTCCAAAAGTCATACAGGAAGTAAGGAAATGAAGGGAAACTGGGATTTGTCGATGTCGGGCTCAAAGAGAAGGAGGTGTGCGTGTAGTTCTCTAATAGACGTACTTCATAACTAGAAAAAGATTAACGAACCAGGCGTTTTAGGTGCACACATGGATCATACTGTAGCAATGATAAGGAAGAGGTGAAAAATCCAAAAGGATAAGAGGAAGGATTACTCGAGAACACGCTCAGAAATATCTACATTCAGTAAAGATGTGAAACAAAAAGTGTCACCCCGCTGACGATGTTTGTCGAAATTGGTTAGGAAACTGTATACAATCAATGGAAAGTACCTCGTCCTTCTGGGGATATTTGATGTGTTAGTCACTATGTTCGCCTGTTTGCACACGCATGATACCAAAACAGTGAAATAGATATTTCATTTTGTTTTCGCTGGTATATTTGTTGGACTACAGGTATAATATAGACTCATTGTAACCGTTGTACGAGAGACGGAGCTAAGCCAGTTTGAAGTTGGTGTGAATGATGGTGGAATGTTCTTTTACCTTTAAGAACGGTAAGTGGCACTGTGTGTAACACAAAAGAGCTCTATATGTAAAACTTTATATTTTATTCTGCATTCTTAGTTATATCTTATGGGTGAAGAAAGAGGTAAGTCAAAGTTTGTCAGAACGGAGTGTAATATTTTTAACTTCAAAATTTTATGTAGGGTGTAATATGAAGCTGTGCTGAGATAAAATGCGTTCTAGTGTGTAATCGAAACTTTCAATGTTTTCGTAACAGGGAATCAATTTCCAAAATAGCAATTGGTAGCTATTATATTAACTGTCTTTGCTTTCAAAGGTATTAAATGTGACACATAATACGATTTTTAGTTACTGGAAAGTCAATATTTCGACGGCTAGACGCTGCTTAAAAACAGGCCGCAGTGTCGCCCTTTTACACATCAACCCGGCCCTGCCTTGTGTAGCCACGAAAAACCGTCCAACACGTCACAGAAAAACTGACACAGCTGAGCGCTGGTATTTGTTCTGCACTTTGAAACTGTTGCTATTCTGCTGACTCTAAAGAGATTTAATTAAGTTGTTGAATACGTGTGACCTAACGGAATATCACAAACTGTTTCATATTCTGGGCATCCGCAGCAGATGGAAGGGATGATGTTAACAACAATGCCGCTAACAGCTCTTAAAATTCCAGAATGAGATTTTCACTCTGCAGCGGAGTGTGCGCTGATATGAAACTTCCTGGCAGATTAAAACTGTGTGACGGACTGAGACTCGAAATCGAGATCTTTGCCTTCCCCTAGGCTGTGGCTAAGCCATGTCTCCGCAATATTCTTTCTTTGAGGAGTGCTAGTTCTGCAAGGTTCCTCAGGAGAGCTTCTGTAAATTTTGGAAGGTAGGAGACGAGGTACTGGCAGAAGTAAAGCTGTGAGAACGGAGCGTGAGTCGTGCTTTAGAAGCTCAGATGGTAGAGCACTCACCCGCGAAAGGCAAAGGTCCCGAGTTCGAGTCTCGGCCCGGCACACAGTTTCAATCTGGCAGAAAGTTTCAGTTCTTAAAACTATTCGTTAATGAAACAAAATCGGTTTCTTGGCCTAAAGCCGCGTCATCAACTGCATCCTACATGGAAATGGCAAAGTAGAGTGTCACCACACTTTGTGGTTATTAAAATTAATAAAGATATGTCTAAAATATACTCACAACGTTAAAATACCATGCGCATATGCTTCCATTCTAGACAAAATTTACTATCCAGTGAATACTATTAATACCATGGAGAGTGAAAGGTAACAAAGACGTGCTCCATTCATTCGGGACAAATTGTTGGTAAGTGGAACCTGTGGTTGCAGAACAATGTTTAAAAATTTGCCTGCAACTAAGAAGAAAGAAGAAAAAATGTTTTATAGCGAGAGGAAGCAAAAATTATTAAAAGAGCCGGATTGGCAATAGAAACCTGTCACTGATAACTTGATTAATTGCGACACTACGTAAATTATTAAGTGGAGTGTATAAGATGGTAGTATCTTACTGGTGTGACAGTAGCGCGACCCGGTGTTGAGCAAAGTAAAAGCGGCCTGCACGAACGACTGAGAGACAGCTGGCTGCCAGAACGGAAGCTATCCTTGTGGAAAGTGTGACGTCATATACTCATTTCTGGGAGCGCAACCTTTACAATCGAGAATAATGCACAACTTCATTGCGTAAAAATACCTAATCGTAAAGACAATCAACATTAGCCAGAATGCTGTGTCGATTTAATTCTAAATGGTTATTCAACATGAACTATCCATATGACTACATTCATTGACGCATTTTACAATTAATGATTTTCAAAATATTTTGATGATGGTTTGTAGTGCAATAATCACATCTGAAGAAGATACTTTCGTGCCCAAACTGGTAAAATGTATAATCCATATTTTAAGTGATCGTGACGTAATAAATTATTATAAAACTATAATGTAACCTATTAGATACTGTGTAACAGCTGTCTGTTTTACTAGATCACAATAATTATGGCTGAACCTAAGACCAAGTAAAATATTGTATGCTTTGAGAGTGATATATTACCGATTCCCTCGTGGCACATGGAGTGAGTGCTTTGTGATTGCGGTTCTATGTTTCTTCAGATAATAACTTCTGTGATAGGAGAAATTCCTTCTGTTACAGCTAGGTGAAATTTCTGAAAAGGGAATTAAAGTGCAAGTAGAACAAATTAAAACTTAGAGGACTATCGGAGTCAAAGGTCTTGAAAGAGTAGTTGAAAGGAATGGATATTGCCTTGAAAAGAGGTTATAAGATGAGCATCAACAAAAGAGCAACAAAGATAACAAAATGTGGTCGAATTAAATCAGGAGATGCTGAGGGAATTGGGAAAAGAGACGGTAAAAGTTGCAGATGTGTTTTGCTATTCGTGCAGTAACATCAATGATGATATAATTTGCGTAGACTTACGCGGCCAGAGTCAGTCGACATAAAAGTTTTCTG
Source organism: Schistocerca gregaria (assembly GCF_023897955.1). NCBI lineage: Eukaryota > Metazoa > Arthropoda > Insecta > Orthoptera > Acrididae > Schistocerca > Schistocerca gregaria. Next base: position 519,328,922 of record NC_064922.1, on the reverse strand, counting down.
GGTATGGGACGGCGTCATAATGTAAAAACTACTGCTGCTGGAGAAAAACCAACGTTTCGGCCACGATTGCAGCGGCCTTCTTCTGGGTCTAATGGTGAAAGGAATGATGATGGCGGAAGCAGAGAGAATATAAAACGCAGACTGCGAATAGCAAGGGAAACGTTTCCGAAGAAGAGTAATATGTTATCCTTGGATGCATTTTAAATGTTACAAAGCCTTTTCTGAAGGTGTTCGCCTAGAATGGAACCTTGTACGGAAGGGTTACTTGCACATTAACAAGTACAGGCAGGAAGAGAAGAGAAGCCTTTGAAATGTGATGCTCCAGAAGAATGTTGAATATTAGATAGGGAGCTAGAATAACTAATGAAAAGGTACTGATTCTAATTTGGGGAAAAAGGAAAATTTATGGCACAAATCGTGTCAAAAAAGCAACGGGTTGACAACAAATGTCGTGAGTCATCAAGGACTTTGGTACAAATTGTAGAGGGAGAAAAAGTCTTGAATACAGGAAAGGTTCAAATGGATTTAGTTTGCAGTAGTTAAATATGAAGAAGACTGCACAGGATAGACCAGGGTGCATCAGACCAGCATTCGCACTGAAGCAGAGGAGATTCGATCTGAAGAATGAGCAGGTGACTGACTTCATAGAGTGGGTGAAACACACCAAAACGTCCCTCAGAATTCAGCAATAAAACAACGTTCGGTGTTTTTTAACCAAATGTTGGTCGAAGAAGAGAAAAGATGGGGTCCGATGAAACAAATACCTTTTCTAAAAGATCAAGACCCCGGTTCTGTATCACAAATATACGTGCAAGGTGAACATTAATAAAACCGACCAACTGCACGGACGGATTCCTGGCTGGAAATGGAGGAAAAAAGGTCCTGCGAAGGTTTGTCCGGAAATGCACCGTAGCCACGGTAGATGGCGCTGACAAATGACTGTTGTTCCGACCACGTACCGTGTGTTCCTAGTGTGTTGCAAGTTGCGATACTGACAGAGCGTACTGTAAGCAGCAGAATGGTGCGGTATTCATATCAGGAACACGTCGAGATGGTATTTGTGTATGGTTTAGCAGACGTAAACGGCCTAATGGCAGCACAGCTTTACCAAAATAAGTTTCCTCACTGACACCAACCACGTCACACAACATTTGAGCTCCCTGCACGTTCGTCTGTCTGAAAGACCCCATGATCGAACAAACACCGAAAAACGGCTTGATATGTTATTTGATTAGTGTCTCTGAGGGTACTTGTTTTGCTATAGCCGTGCTGGCTCTAGAACGTTTCCATCTGCTTGACCGTACGCAAACACCATCTCGGTTTGTTCTCGACATGAATACTGGACCATTCTGCTGCTTACAGTACGCTTCCTGTCACAACCTGCAACACACAAGAAACACACGGCACGTGGTCAGAACTCCAATCCGTCAGCGCAGTTTGCCGTGGCAAAGATGCATTTCCGGACACATGTTAATAGGATCTGTTTTCCTCCATTCTCAGTCAGGAATCCGTCCCTGCAGTTTGTCAGTTTTATTAATGTTCACCCAGTCTAAACCTGAACATGTGCGAGCAAATGCTATGCAAGCAAAAGCTAAAAAATTCTTTAAAATAATTAAGAAAAATTTGCGAGGGAGCTACCTGAAGTGGACTGCATCGATCGCTACGCTGTTATTGGCCAGTTTACATGCGAGAAAGCAGCAACACGTGGCTACAATGACGTGTAATGCTCTGTCATACTCACTGCGTATCATTCGCTACTATCCATCGATCAAAGCATCTGTCCCTCATCTCTTCCCTCGGCGCTCTGTTAAACTGCGACGATGGAGTCTGAACTTTTGTTTCCGCCCTCTCAGAACTTTTAAATCTGTCTCATGGTATCGGTTTTACATTTTCTGCCTGATGCTGACAGCAGAACCGCAAGAAACGGAAGTTGCGAACAGGGCGTACGCTGAGCGCGGAGGAAACGTGGAACGGATTCATCCATCCGTTCTCAACTCTGAAACGTGCTCAGCATTCCACTCGGCTCTACTCCTACTCCAGTCTCGCCCCACCGTCCTACGTGGCGCCGCTATACTTGAGCTTACTGCGTCAGCTTCCACCAACAACGGTCACAAGTTCAATTTACCAAGTAACGGACAGCACTTTTATTGAGCGTAAAAACCCATGGCGTACAAAGTCGCATCATGTTCATTGCCTGTAGACACGTCCGGTTTATGTTGCGAATTATCTGACATGTGCTCGCTCGCTCTAAGGTATGTGGGTATATGGCTATTCTTCGGAGATACAAAGTCTGAAAAACAGGAACTATAGCTGACATTAATAAAGGTTGCATAGTCATGTAGCACTGAAATGGAACTTTACTTTCACATGTTATTCTTTTATGGAAATCATGCAGTTGCTCCCAACCGTGGTGCTAACGTATTACGTGGAAGGTGACACATGCAAAAATTTGTAAACTACTGATAAGTCTAATACGAGGTCACTCCAAAAGAAATGCACACTATTTTTTTTAAATCCATCTTTCATTCTACATGTTTGAAAGTTTTACACTGTGTAGACACATCCTTTAGGAACACTATTTTCATTTCTCCACATAATTTCCATCCCTCTCAACTGCCTTACGCCATCTTGGAACCAGCAACTGTATACCTGCACGGCAAAATTCTGGACCAACCAGTTGGAGCCACTGTTTGGCGGCGTGCACAAAGGAGTCATCATCTTCTAACGTTGTTCCACGGAGAGAGTCTTTCAGTTTCCCAAAGAGATGATAGTCACATGGAGCCAGGTCAGGACTGTAAGGCGGGTGTTTCAGTGTTGTCCATCCGAGTTTTGTGATTGTGCATTGTCGTGCAACAGCAAAACATCCTGCTTTTTCCGATGTGGTCGAAGACGACTCAGTCGAGCTTGAAGTTTCTTCAGTGTTGTCACATATAATTCAGAATTTATGGTGGCTCCACTTGGGATGATGTTCACAAGCAACAGCCCTTCGGAATCGAAAAACACCATAGCCATAACTTTTCCAGCAGGAGGTGTGGTTTTGAATTTTTTTTTTCTTGGGTGAATTTGCATGATAACACTCCATTGATTGTATCTTCCTCTCTGATGAAAAATGATGGAGCCATGTTTCACCAGCTGTCACAATTCTTCCAAGAAATTCATCTCCACCATTCTCGTACTGTTCCAAAAGTTCGCTGCATACCGTTTTTCTTGTTTCTTTGTGAGCCACTGTCAACGTCCTGGGAGCCCACCTGGCACAAACCTTTTTTAACGCCAACACTTTCAGTATGTTGCAAACACTTTCTTCCCATATCCCAACGTAGGGTGATAATTCGTTCATTGTGATGCGTCTGTCAGCAGTCACCAATTCGTTAACTCTCTGCACATTGTGTGGAGTGTGTGCAGTACAAGGCCTGCCGCTGCGAGGACAATCCTCAATATTTCCGTGCCAGCTTCCATCACGTAACCTGCTTGCCTACCGACTAACTGTGCTGCGATCGACAAAAGCATCTCCATACATCTTTTTCAACCTCTTGTGGATGGTTCCCACTGTCTCGTTTTCACAGCACAGGAATTCTATGACAACACGTTGCTTCTGACGAACGTCAAGTGTAGCAGTCATCTTGAAGACATGCTGTGACGGCGCCACTCACGAGAACGGGTTGAACTAAGTTTGAAAACAAGCGGGAAGGATATATCTACACACTGTAAAACTTTCACACATGCAATTTTTACAAAAATAGTGTGCAATTCTTTTGGAGTGACCCTAGTATATTTTAGTTTTCATATTTACAGCCATTGTTGCTCAGGTGATACTTCAGTTATGTTTATCATGTATATGAGAATAAATTATGTTTATCACATAGATAAGAACAAATTCTCTCTACCCTTGAACAAGGACTTTTCAGTGGTGGAGTGGCTTGCATTCCTCAGTGATATATATAATCCATATTGCTGGTGCAACCACAACGGAGGGGTATCTGTTGAGAGGCCAGAGAAACGTGTGGTTCCTGAAGAGGGGCAGCGTCCTTTTCAGTAGTTGCAGGGGCAACAGTCTGGCTGTCTGACTGAGCTGGCCTTGTAACACTAACCAAAACGGCCTTGCTGTGCTCGTACTGCGCACGGCTGAAAGCTGCTACTGAAGTAATTGTTCCCGCTGACATGCAACTCTACTGTATGGTTAAACGACGATGGTACCCTTTTGGGTAAAATATTCCGGATGTAAAAGAGTCCCCCATTCGGATCTCTCGCGGGGCTACTCAGCAGGAAGTCGTGATCATGAAAAACAAAACTGGTATTCTAAGGATCGGAACGTGAAATGTTAGATCCCTTAATCGAACGAGTAGGTTAGAAAATTTGATACGGAAATTGATAGGTTCAAGGTAGATATAGTGGGAATTAGTGAAATTCTGTGGCAGAAGGAACAGGACTTCAAATAGAGGTAATACAAGAGTATGTTTAATTATGAAAAAGATAATAGGAATGCGAGTAAGCTACTATGAATAGCAAAGTAAACAGATTATTGTAGCAAAAATAGACACAAGGCCAATGCCCATGGCAGTAGCACAAATGATATAAGAGAAATACCTCCGCAGATGATGAAGGAATTGAAAAAAATGTATGATGAGATAAAAGGAATTATTCAGACAGTTAAGGGAGAGGAAAACTTAATTACGATGGTTGACTGGAATTCGATTGTGGGGACAGAAGGACAAGGAGAAATATTACGTAAATATGGACTGAGGGAAAGGAATGAAAGAGGGAACAGCTTGGTAGACTTTTTCGCTGAGCATAATTTAATCATCACCAACATTTGTATTAAGTATCATGAAAAAAATTGTACACGTGGAAGAGACCTAGAGAGACTGGAAGGTTTTATATTGATTATATAATAGTAAGAGGGTGATTTCAGGAACAGATTTTAAAATGTAAGACGTTTCGAGAGGCAGGTGTGGACTCTGACCACAAGTTATTGGTTATGAACTGTATATTACAACCGAAGAAACTGAAAAAGGTAAGAAATTAAGGAGATGGGACCTGGATAAGTTGAAAGAACCATAGGTTGTTGGGTGCCTCAGATGGCGCATAAGGCAACGATTGAATACTGTAGAAGATGAATGGATAACTTTTAGAGATGAAATAGTGAAGGCAGTAAAGGATCAAATAGATAAAAACACAAGCCTTAGTAGTATTCCTTGGATATTACATGAGATATTGATGTTAACTGAAGAACTGAAGAAAGGAGAAAGTATAAAAATGCAGAAAAGAATAAAGTGAAAGGGAACACAAACGTTTAAGAAATCAGACAGAGAGGAAATGGAAAATGGCTAAGTAGGAAGGGCTACAGAACAAATGTAAGGATATAGAAGCACTTATAGTTGGTTGAAAGACAGATTCTTCCTGAAAGAAAATTAAAGAGACGTTTTGGAGAAAATAGAACAAGCTGTATGAATATCAAGAGCTGAGATGGAATACCAGAACTAATGAACGAAGGGGAAGCTCAAAGGTGGAAGAAAAGGGAGGAGGACTTACATGAAAATGAGATGGAAGATGTGGTACTGCAAGGGCACTGAAATATCTAAGTCGAAACAAGGCTCATGGAGCAGATGACATTCCGTCAGAACTACCGATATGTTTGGGAGAGCCAGTGATGAAACTATTCACCAGATGTATGAGACTGGCGAAATACCCTTAGACTTAAGGAAGAATGTAATATTTACAATTTCAGAAAAAGGTAAGTGTGAACATCACCGAACTATCAGTTTAATAAATGATAGTTGCGAAAGACTAACACGAATTATTTACAGAATAATTAAAAAACTGGTAGAAGGAGGCTTCATGGAAGATCGGTTTGGATTCCGAGAAATACTAGAACATGCGAGGTAGTACCGACGCTGCGACTAATTTTAGAAGATTAGATTAAAGAAAGGCAAACCTAAGTTTACTGCATTTATAGTTTAGAGAAAGATATTGAAAATGTTGTGTGGAATACACTCTTCAAAGTTCTGAAGGTAGCATGGCTAAAATATAGGGAGTGAAGGGCTATTTACAACTTGTGTAGAAACGAGACGGCAGTTATAAAGAGTGGAATGGCTTGAAAGGAAAACAGTGGTTGAAATGGAGTGAGACAGGGTGTAGCCTGTCCAAGACGTTATTCAACCTGTACACTGAGCAAGCAGTAAAGGGTGTCAAAAAACGTAGGAGAAGTAATTAAAGTTGAGAGCGAAGAAACAAAAACTTTGAGGTTTGACGATGACACTGTAATTATATCAAAGAAAACATAGGGCTTGGAAGAGCAATTGAACGGAATGGACAATGTCTTGAAACAGAAACATCAACAAAAGCAGAACAATCGTAATAGGATGAGGTCGATTTAAATCAGGTGATGCTGAGAGAATTAGAATAAGAAACAATTCACTTATAGTAGAAGCAGCAGATGAGATTTACTGTCTAGGCAATAAAAGTACTGATGGTGACTGAAGTAGAAAGGTTATGAAATGTACGTTGGCAGTGGTAAGGAAAGCACTTCCAAAGAAGAGAAATTTCTTAACATCGAATAGAGATTTTAGTGGTAGGAAGTATTTTTTGAAGGAGAAACAGTTCAGACAAGAAGGAATAGAAGCTTTTGAAATTCGGTCCTACAGAAGAATGATGAAGATTAAATGGGTAGTTGATAAGACTAATGAGGAAGTACTGAACATAATCGGGGAAAAAAGGAATGTTTGGCATAGCCTGACTAAAACAAGGAATCGGTTGAGAGGAGACATTCTGAGACGTCAAGGGATCACCAGTTTAGTACTGAAGTGTTAGGGGTAAAAATTGTACAGAGAGACCAAGAGATGAATACAATAGGCGGGTTCAAACGAATGTTGTACGCAGTAGTTTTTCAGAGATGAAGAGTTGAACAAGATAGAGTAGCATGTATAACTGCGTCAAACCAGTCTTTGGACTTAAGTCTGTAATAGCAACTACAAGAATAAATTTGTCACCTAAATGATGTACATGAAACTGTATATTGTATTTAAAATATAGAATGTTTCAAATAGATTTTGTATATTCCAGATAAAGTCATTACTTTTCTCTCCATTTCTGTTCAGTAACTCCTATTACACCACATTTCAAAAGCTTCTATTCTATTCTTGTGCGAACTGTTGACCATCCACTTTTCACTTCCATACAAGCCCACTATCCAAATAACTTCAGGAAAGACTTTCTACCAAAGACGCAACAAACATCCAGCCGAGAGTCAAGATCGTCCCAACTTTCTGCGAGCATGTCTGAAGTTACTACGTTCACAGATGTTATCATGCGGAATCCCAGTTTACCCAAAGTTGATGGAAGTGTAGCTACACAGACAAAATCTAATAGAATCTGAAATATGTGCTATGGCAAAACAAGGTCGAGTCATAAAACAAGAAAAAAAGTTTTAGCTACTGGAGCGGTTATTCTTCAGTTCAAAAAGTCAGATATCCTACATATCAAGATATTTGACTCCTACACGCGCCTTTCCCGCAAATAGGAACTTATCCTCGGAAATGTCGCTAAATACGTCAAGCTTTGGAGAGTCCACCTCATGCACGATTACAATATGTAGCTTCCATGTTTGCCATATGTTTATGTTGTGACGTTTCACTTCTCCATTTAAATGGAGTATAGGGTCATCAATAAATATTAAACCTAGCAAGAAAACATGAAAAGCATCAAGTCATCTGTCATGTCCTTTTCATTTAATATAACAATTGGTGGATACTAAGAGGGCAGAGTATGATAATAACGTTTATACAAGCGTCTTTCACTGCAGTGACTGTACATACTGACTTCTAACTACACTCCTGGAAATGGAAAAAAGAACACATTGACACCGGTGTGTCAGACCCACCATACTTGCTCCGGACACTGCGAGAGGGCTGTGCAAGCAATGATCACACGCACGGCACAGCGGACACACCAGGAACCGCGGTGTTGGCGTCGAATGGCCCTAGCTGCGCAGCATTTGTGCACCGCCGCCGTCAGTGTCAGCCAGTTTGCCGTGGCATACGGAGCTCCATCGCAGTCTTTAACACTGGTAGCATGCCGCTACAGCGTGGACGTGAACCGTATGTGCAGTTGACGGACTTTGAGCGGGGGCGTATAGTGAGCATGCGGGAGGCTGGGTGGACGTACCGCCGAATTGCTCAACACGTGGGGCGTGAGGTCTCCACAGTACATCGATGTTGTCGCCAGTGGTCGGCGGAAGGTGCACGTGCCCGTCGACCTGGGACCGGATCGCAGCGACGCACGGATGCACGCCAAGACCGTAGGATCCTACGCAGTGCCGTAGGGGACCGCACCGCCACTTCCCAGCAAATTAGGGACACTGTTGCTCCTGGGGTATCGGCGAGGACCATTCGCAACCGTCTCCATGAAGCTGGGCTACGGTCCCGCATACCGTTAGGCCGTCTTCCGCTCACGCCCCAACATCGTGCAGCCCGCCTCCAGTGGTGTCGTGACAGGCGTGAATGGAGGGACGAATGGAGACGTGTCGTCTTCAGCGATGAGAGTCGCCTCTGCCTTGGTGCCAATGATGGTCGTATGCGTGTTTGGCGCCGTGCAGGTGAGCGCCACAATCAGTACTGCATACGACCGAGGCACACAGGGCCAACACCCGGCATCATGGTGTGGGGAGCGATCTCCTACACTGGCCGTACACCTCTGGTGATCGTCGAGGGGACACTGAATAGTGCACGGTTCATCTAAATCGTCATCGAACCCATCGTTCTACCATTCCTAGACCGGCAAGGGAACTTGCTGTTCCAACAGGACAATGCACGTCCGCATGTATCCCGTGCCACCCAACGTGCTCTAGAAGGTGTAAGTCAACTACCCTGGCCAGCAAGATCTCCGGATCTGTCCCCCATTGAGCATGTTTGGGACTGGATGAAGCGTCGTCTCACGCGGTCTGCACGTCCAGCACGAACGCTGGTCCAACTGAGGCGCCAGGTGAAAATGGCATGGCAAGCCGTTCCACAGGACTACATCCAGCATCTCTACGATCGTCTCCATGGGAGAATAGCAGCCTGCATTGCTGAGAAAGGTGGATATACACTGTACTAGTGCCGACATTGTGCATGCTCTGTTGCCTGTGTCTATGTGCCTGTGGTTCTGTCAGTGTGATCATGTGATGTATCTGACCCCAGGAATGTGTCAATAAAGTTTCCCCTTCCTGGGACAATGAATTCACGGTGTTCTTATTTCAATTTCCAGGAGTGTAATTTCGAACCTCAAATACATTAAACATGGTGCACATCTTCTTTTCTTTTTTACTTTCGAGAGCGTGTGAAATTAGGGGAGAATACTGGTTCTGAGACGGGCACAGCAGAGTGTGAAGTAACGAAAAAAGCCGCTTCTGGCATCTGCCTTCTTAGGTGTTGGCTCCATGCAAGTCACCCGGTCAGGAGAACGCCAGGGCGTCGGAGCTATTGTGCGTTTATGAGCCACCCCCAGAACTATAACAGAGCAGAGACCAGGGAGGAACTTTATCAGAGGAAGGCTGGCACTTTCCCGTGTTCCGAAGAGTTCCTACAGCTTATAACAATCTTACGTTTTCCTAAAGTAGCACAACTTGCAGAAAAATGAGAGTCTATCCTCAGAAACAATTTTCTACTTTCAGAGGACGTGCGATGCGAAGTTAGTTGCAGGGCACCAACACATGCGATTGGTAAAAATGTTTGCGGTATCATGAAGATGGAGCAGAAACAGTATCTTTTTTGAGAAAGAAGGGTGAGATGGAAAACTCATTGGCGCTTTAAGATCAAACGCTTTCTTGGTTAGACTATTGTACAACAAGTAATCGCACCAATGGCCGACTGAGTGTTCTTATTCAGTGATTGTCGGTCATATCTTATTTGGTGGGAAGAAAAGGGCAGGCTGTACGGTTCAGCTAGAATATAGAGAATGGGTTGTGCGACAGAAGTGCGCATCGAGCCGATGTGTGTCTTACAAGACGTTTGGGGTTAAGAGTTTGAGCTGGTGGAAGGTTGATCCTCGCCCTGTGCCGCAGGACACGGGAATGATGGCATTTTTCTGCATGTCTCATGTTGACGATTTACAATGACGATCATTTACAGTGGCAAGCGTTGGTTCAAATGGCTCTGAGCACTATGGGGCTTAACTTCTGAGGTCATCAGTCCCCTAGGACTTAGAACTACTTAAACCTAACTCACCTAAGGACATCACACACATCCATGCCCTTGGCAGGATTCGAACCTGAGACCGTAGCGGTCAAGCGGTTCGAGACTGTAGCGCCTAGAACCGCTCGGCCACCGAGGCCGGCGACAAGCATTGGTCCACATTTACTTAGGTCGTTGCAGTTACCAGTCTCAACTCCAGCATTGCTTTAGTAGATTCATGTATTCCTCAATCTAAATGTCAGTCATTGGAATAAAAGCTCGTGAGCAATTTTAGAACATCACCTGAGCCTGAAGAGGACATCCTCATTTACCTTCAAGTAGCGTTGAAACTCAGAAGGTTTGCTTGGTGTAATTCACCTAGGGACACATTTTGTAATATCAGTCCAAGTTTTTTTATTGTCAGATGCATATTAAAAATTCAAACCCTTATAAAATTTATGTCGATGAGCATTTTCAAACAATAATTGCATAGAACATCAAGCACTATGTTGTACATAAGTCTCAAGTTTTACTACTTTGCCGGCCGGGGTGGCCGAGCAGTTGGTTGTAGGCGTTACAGTCTGGAACCGCGCGACCGCTGCGCTCGCAGGTTCGAATCCTGTCTCGGGCATGGATATGTGTGATGTCCTTAGGTTAGTTAGGTTTAAGTAGTTCTAAGTTCTAGGGGACTGATGACCCCAGAAGTTAAGTCCCATAGTGCTCAGAGCCATTTGAACCATCTACTTTAGGATCTACAGCTAGGGCCACAAATTCTTCTCATTAGTCATTCCTTTGTGTACAATAAATTCAGCTTGGTTCTTAAAGGCGTTTCCGGGTTTTGATTAACTTCCTGGGTCATGGTAAACATTTGAAACACGCATGGAATTTTGTAAATTGTTTTCTTCCATTCCAGATCTAGTAAACTCCTAGAATGAATTCGTAAAGCTCTTCAAAATGTTGGTTATCGCCACCATGAAGGGCTAGTATCAGCTAACTCCTTCGCAGCGAAGATCGTTCAACGTGGCAGCTTTAGATGAGGGGGTACTTTGAACTGTCGCCATCATGAAGGGCTAATTATCAGCTAACTCCTTCGCAGCGCAGATTCTTCATGGTGGCGTCTTTAGATGAGGGGGTACTTTGAACTGTGGTTGTGTAAGATACCAGCACTGGTTAGCTCGTACTTACTTGTTTACCAGACAGCCTTCCTCATAAGCAAATACGAGACAGCCATTAACAAATGCTTTCTGCACGACATTGTATTTTGGGTTGTTTTCTTACCTTACTTTGAAGTGAGAGAAATACGACTCTCACAACACCAGTTAATGATCGGCGAATCCTACGAACATAATTCGGTTCTGCTTTAGTGAAGAAGAAATGCAGAGGCTGAAACTAGATGTAGTAGGGATCAGTGAAGTGAAATGGAAAGAAGACAAGGATTTCTGGTCATTGAGTACAGGGTAACATGGCAACAGCAGGAAATGGTATAACGGGAGTAGGATTCGTTATTAATAGGAAAGTAGGGTATAGAGTGCGTTACTGTGAACAGTTCAGCGATAGGGTTGTTCTTATCAGAAATAACAGCCAACCAACACCAACAACGATAGTTCACGTATACAAGTCGACGTTTAAAGCTGAAGATGAAGAGACAGAGAAAGTATATGAGGATATTGAAAGGGCACTGGAATGCAGTTGTAGGGGGAGGAGTAGAAGAAAAGATTACAGGGGACTATGGGCTCGGGATAAGGAATGAGAGAGGAGAAAGACTAATTGAGTTCTGTAATAAGTTTCAGCTAGTAATAGCGAGTACTTTGTTCATGAATCACAAGAGGAGGAGGTATACTTGGAAACGGCCGGGTGATATGGGAAGATTTCGGTTAGATTACATCATGGTCAGGCAGAGATTCCGAAATCAGATACTGGATTTTAAGGCGTACCCAGGAGCAGATATAGACACAGATAACAATACAGTAGGGATGAAGAGTACGCTGATGTTTAAGACATTAGTCAGGAAGACACAATGCGCAAAGAAGTGGAATGCGGAAGTGCTAAGGAATGACGATATATGCTTGAAGTTCTTGAAGGCTACAGATACACCAATAAGGAATAGCTCAATAGACAGTGCAGTGGAAGAGGAATGGACATTTATAAAAAGAGCCATCCCAGGTGTTGAAAAGAAAAACATAGGTAGAAAGAAGGTAACTGCAAAGAAAACATGGGTAACAGAAGAAATACTTCAGTACATCGATGAAAGGAGGAAGTACAAAAATGTTCAGGGACACTCGCTAATACATAAATACAAGTCGCTGAGGAATAAAATAAACAGGATATGCATGGAAACAAAGACGAATTGGCTGCATGAAGAATGTGAAAAAATCGAAAAAGAAATGGTTATAGGAAGGACAGACCCAGCATACAGGAAAGTCAGAACAACCTTCGGTGACATTAAAACCAAGGGTGGTAACATTAAGTGTGTAACGGAAATTCCACTGTTTAATGCAGAGGAGAGAGCGGATAGGTGGAAAGAATACATTGAAAGCCTGCATGAGGGGGAAGATTTGTCTAATGTGATAGAAGATCAGGAGTCGATTTAGAAGAGGTAGTGGGTCCAGTATTAGAACCGGAATTTTAAAGAGCTTTGGAGGACTTTGGGTCAAATAAGGCAGAAGGGACAGACAACATTCTATCAGAACTTCTAAAATCATTGGGGGCAGTAGCATCAAACGACTATTCACGTTGTAGTGTAGAATGTATGAATTTTGCGACGTACCATCTGACTTTCGGAAAAATATCATCTACACATTTCCGAAGATTGAAAGTGCTGACAAGTGCGAGAATTATCACACAATCAGCTGAACAGCTCATGCATCCAAGTTATTAACAAGAATAATATACAGAAGAATGGAAAAGAAAATTGTGGAATAATGAGAATGGACGACCAAGAACGAAGTGCTCGGATTCAAAAAGGGTGTAAGACAGGAATGTAGGCTTTCGCCCCTACTGTTTAATATGTTCATCGAAGAAGCAATGATGGGAATAAAATAAAGTTTCAGGAGTGGAATTAAAATTGATGGTGAAAGGATATTAGCGATACGAAAATCTTTCTTTCACTCTCTGGAAATATCATCGTCTGCTACAACCAATGGGAGGCATGGACACAGTTCTTCACTTCCACGTTAACGCAATGGCAGCTCGTAAACCCCGGAAAACAAAAACTGTGGACGAATAGTGTAACTTCCACAGAAAATACTCATCTACTGACGGTTAATCCCTTATGGTAAACCTATGTAGTTAGATGGCACTAAAGCATAGTGCACATTTCGATAAACAGATGGCGCGCTGCCTCGCAGCTCTATCTACGAGCTATAGGGTACCTTCCACATAGCTCGTTCCTCTGCACTGTTCGTTAATTCGTGGTCAGATCTCAGATGACGCGAAAACGTAGTGCGCACTTCGGTAAGCAGACGGCGGCACGAGCTATTGGCAGTTATTAAAATAATAATTTTACTAGTAGCAGATGGGCGGTTATCACAGTAACTGCTACTTCACAGTAACCGCTTATTTCTATCAGTTATTTTTTGCCACCTCTACTGGGCAACAAACGAGCGTCACAACTGGCCCCAGGTAAACCTTTATTTTCGATGCATTAGTTGAAATTCCCCTGTGTTTCTATCTTCAGTCACGTAGATGTATTCCTCCCAGATGATGCCCTCTCTCCCTCCATTTATCCCTCTTGTCAACTCTGATCCTCATCTCTCCCTTCTTTCCTCTGTCCTTTCCCCATGCTCCCACTCCCCCCCTCCCCTTCCATCCTATTTTCTCCCCACCTAACCCCTCTCTGCCTCCGTTCTCCACCCTCCCCGAGTCCTTTTGCGTTCCCATCCTCTGCCTTTCCCCCACTCCCTGTCGCGTCTGTCCATCCCCCCCCCCCCCTTTGGAGCCTCGTCCTCCCGCGGCTCTTTCCCCCTCCCCCCCCACTTCGTTTTTACTCTTGCTGCGTCAGGTACAACGTCTTTTAACCAGGTCGTTTCAGTGGTCCAGTGCATGGTGCGGAGAGCTATACTGTTACATGGGCGTACTGAACTCTAATTCTTTTATCACGGTACACCGACTGGTCAGCGTTATTGTGATAATGTACTCCTTTCGCTTGTGCGTCTTTTCAGGGGTACATTGGGCCTGACTTCATTTTTATGGAAGACAATGCGCGACCACATCGAACTGCGTAGGTTGAGGACCTCTTGGGACAAGTCGATATTCAGCGAGTGGAGTGGCCTGCCCAATGCCCCGACATAAATCCCATCTCGCATGTGTAGGACGAGTTGGGGATACGTACTGCAGCACATCCACATGATCCAGCGACTATCCAGCAGACGTCAACCTCGATGTTGGAGGAATGGTTTGCCGTACTGCAAGAACTGCTTACCAGTCTTGTGGCCAGCATGGGAGCACTGGCAGAGCGAGCATTGCTGTCTACACTCTGTAAAGAACACTGCCTCACCTTCAGTAATGACGAGGGCAGCGTCATGTATCGTGGTGGATACAGTGTAACTATTGTCTTTCAATAAAATTGTCATTCCTGTTCGTCTCATTGAATATTTCTTTCAGCTTCCTTTTGTATTGTATTCATACAGCTGTGTTACTTAGTATCGACACTTCATGCAAAAGCTACTTTCGTCTTTAAGTTTAGTACACCAGTATTAAACTTAAACCACTGCATTTTTATTAGTGCCTGGGATAAGTTAATAATGTTTGGAGTTACAATTTCATAGATCACATTTGTCTTGCACTAATTTAACAACTGTTAAATATGAATTTCGTCGTGCTTGTGTGTCTCGTATGTTGATACTGTCCCAACTGTCGATCCAATGTGAGTGTTGAGATGAAATATGTGCATGCCCCATCAAGTGCGGGCCAGAGTTCGGAGAATAATAATCACTTGCTCTAGGCAGCTGCCTGTTGTGAGGACATGCCGCAGCAGTTTCGAGTTGAGATTAGTCTCAGAAATGACGCAGTTAAAGATACATAGTATGGGTTCACTCCTTCATTTGTAGACTAAGACACTACAGACATCAGTAAAAGTTTTGCATCACCTTGGATCCGAGAGCTCCGGAACCTGAACAGAAGCGTGCAGTCCGGAACGGTGCAACTGCTACGGTCGCAGGTTCGAATCCTGCCTCGGGCATGGATGTGTATGATGTCCTTAGATTAGTTAGGTTTAAGTAGTTCTAAGTTCTAGGGGACTAATGACCACAGCAGTTGAGTCCCATAGAGCTTAGAGCCATTTCAACCTGAACATAAAATTGGAATAGAGATCAACATAAATATCATATCCGCCATTTTTATTGCTCATGAAAACCACACACTGCATGTTGTGCCACCATACAGCGAGATCTTCAGAGGTGGTGGTCCAGATTATTGTACACACCGGTACCTCTAATATCCAGTAGTACATCTTCTTGCATTAACGCATGCCTCTATTCGTCGTGGCATACTATCGAAAAGTTCATCACGGCACTGTTGGTCCAGATTGTCCCACTCCTCAACGGCGATTCGGCGTAGATCCCTCAGAGTGGTAGGTTGGTCGCGTCATTCATAAACAGCCCTTTTCAGTCTATCCCAGGCGTGTACGATAGGGTTCATGTCTGGAGAACATGCTGGCCACTCTAGTCGAGCGATGTCATTCACAAGATGTGCACTACGGGAGTGTGAACTGTCGTCCATGAAGACTAATGCATTCCCAATATGCTGCCGATATGGTTGCACTACCGGTCGGAGGATGGCATTCACGTATCGTACAACCGTTACTGTATCTTCCATGAACACCAGCAGCGTACGTCGACCCCACATAGTGCCACCCCAAAACAGTAGCGAACCTCCACCTTACTGCACTCGCTGGACAGTGTGTCTAAGGCATTCACCGTGACTGGGTTGTCTCCAAACACGTCTCCGACGATTGTTTGGTTGAAGGCATATGCGGCATTCATCGGTGAAGAGAACGTGATACCAGTCCTGAGCGGTCCATTCGGCATGTTGTTGGGCCCATCTGTACCGCGCTGCATGGCGTCCTGGTTGTAAAGATGGACCTCGTCATGGACGTTGGGAATGACGTTGCGCATCATGCAGCCTACTGCAAATAGTTTGAGTCGTAACACGACGTCCTGTGGCTGTACGAAAAGTATTATTCAACATGGTGGCGTTGTTGTCAGGGTTCCTCCAATCCATAATCCGTAGGTAGCGGTCATACACTGCATTAGTAGCCCTTGGGCGGCCTGAGCGAGGAATGTCATCGACAGTTCCTGACTCTGTGTATCTCCTCCATGTCCGAACACCAACACTTTGGTTCACTTCGAGACGCCTGGACACTTCCCTTGTTGAGAACCCTTCCTGGCACAAAGTAACTATGCGGATGCGATCGAACAACGGTATTGATCATCTACGCATGGTTGAACTACAGAGAACATGAGCCATGTATCTCCTTCCTTGTGGAATGACTGGAACTGATCAGCTGTCGCACCCCCTCCGTCTAATAGGCGCTCCTCATGTTTGGTTATTTACGCCTTTGGGCGGGTTTAGAGCATCCTTGAAAAGTGAAAGGGACTTTGTCTGTGATACAATATCCACAGTCAACGTCTATATTCGGGAGTTCTGGGAACTGGGGTGATGCAAAACTTTTTTTTGATGTGTGTATATGAATTTTGAGTAAATATCTGTATTTTTGATTTACTGCTCGCCCAATTTTTAATCTGTTAACCGTGCTAGGTAATTTACTATCAATAAATTGACAAGTAATACGGCAACACGATCTGCGGTTGGAATATATCCTAAAGAAACAAGACCTTTGAAATTAGGTGTAAATAGTTTGTGTTCAGTAATAGTTTAACAACTGTTAGTAGAGTTAGTGCTCTGAAATTGTAATGTATGGTTCAGGGGCTCAAGTCTCGCCGAACCTTACTGTAGCGGTGCGTCACAGCGGTTATGAGTCCGGCGATTTGACTTGAAACCAGCAACAACCCGAGGTCAGGTCTGGGGTCCCACGGTCAGCACCAGAGGACAAGATCTTGCGTGCAGTAGCAAGCCATCCACAGCAGCCACTGAGTCCCGATTATGTCCTGTCTCTGAGAGTTAGTCGCCAAGTAGTGGAGCCTGGGCAGACAGCAGGAAGTTGGCTGCAAGCAAGCGGCAGTACGGAGCGGAAGTGGCCGCAGGTACCTGAGCAAGTATTGAGGCCACGGTCGCCACGGCGGACAGACCTTGGTTCGATGCCAGACATGGCATGGTTCGTCGGCCGTGTTTGTCTTTTTTACTGGCGTTGATGACCGAAGGGGCTGACCGCAGTTGCTAGCTGAGGGTGCTGCAGTGGAATCAGCAGTTGGTTTATGTCATCGAAACGAGACGGACTATGGAGAAGCAGTACAGTGCCGTGGAGTCAGAGAGGTCAGTGGAGGCAGCGAAGCAGTAGGACTGCAGTCGTCTGTATGGGGTGTGGACTTCTGTCACATGGACATCATTTGTCTGGGGCAGCTGACAGTGTTTCCTCCGTACCTCTAGAAAGTAGAGCAACTGAGAGCCTGCTGCAACGACTCTGAAATGGGGAATAAGAGTGATTTGTGCCTTTGGGTGTTTCCCTTACTGCATGTGTGCTGGCATGAATGTGTGTCAAGGATTTGACACAGAGGGGTTGTGTTGTACCCGTATTGGTAGACCTGAACTTACATAGTTGCATGTGAATTGAAAAGGTATGGCAAGGATAAGGTGTGGTTTGATTGTATTATAATTGTAACTGAATTGAAAAGCCGTGGCGAGTCTGTGGTGTGTGTAATTGTATTATAAAGATAAGCTTTGTTTCTGTCGCAAGTTTATGTTTTGTCAACTTATTAGTATTGTGGCGCTGAACTGTAAGTCTGTCCATTGATAATGAAAGTGAGATGTGTGTTCAAGAGCTGGTGCAAATTCATATTAACAACAATTGCTAGCTTCTCAATCCAGTGAAAGAAAAATATTCCTAGAGAGCTACATGATAGCTAAGAAAACATGGTCGAGATATCTCATACCATTGTTGGCAAAAACTGGCATCCGAGTAATCCTAAAATCAACTCTGCAAATACAGTAGGGTAGCTGTCGGTAGACCGAAAAACTCACAATGAAATATAAAGTGCATCCTATGACTACGAAGAACAAGAAATTCATTAGTCTTCCTCACGCCACACACAAAGTCACCTCTTGCGACGCACTGTTGTCCACTACACCCTTCAAAATTCTACGAATAGGGGTTGAAACTAATTGGTTCCCCCCCAAGGAAACCCACTCTCTCACCAGAAGACTTATGTGACAAAACATGTGGATAAGACGTAAGATACAAAATAATGAGGAGAGGCACTACAAGAAAAAATGTTTATAGGAATGTTAGTGTACTTTGGTACTCTGTCTTCCAATGCCTCTGAAACAAAACAACAATAATATTGTCAGGATCCATCAATCATTCTCGCTGATGTTGACAACACTTCAGTCTGAAACTCTGTGAGAAAGGCATTAGGCTTGTACAATAAGAAATTACTGCACTATGCTATTTTGCGACAGTCAACCATGGCTCTACACACATATTTAAAATAAAAATAATCTTGCGAGGTGCGTCAATACCTGGTGCCCTACGCATCTGTTTATTCTTTACGTGCCTCTAGAGGCCACATGCACATGTACAGAATATAATACCCACTAATCAGATCACAAAACAAATTACACGAAAGCCTTACTAATAATCAGTAACAAAAACTTATGGGTAAGGAGCATTTCAAAATAACTTCAATGAAAGCACAAATTACATCTCGTAAACTAAAACTAAGCCAATTCCTGTTCTGCATCTACATCTACATAGATACTCCGCAAGCCACCATACCGTGTGTGGCGGAGGGTACCCTCTAGCTCTATCAGTCATTTCCTTTCCCGTCCCACTCGCAAATGAAACGAGGAAAAACGACTATCTCTATGCCTCCGTATTAGCCCTAATTTCTCGTAATGTATGTTGTTGGCAGTAGAATAGTTCAGTAGTCATCTTCAAATGCCGGTTAAGTAGTTGTTCAGTCTTTTGGAGAACATTCTGGAGCTGGTTCCTTATTACAGTTACTTAGAATCTACCGTTTTCCTATTACCTCGGTGATCCTTGCAGTACGTTTGCTGAACATGGTCTCTCCTCATAAAGCCTTGCGTCTATTATTCCTCTGATTTTGAGGCCGGCTGCTGTTGCTGTTTCGTCCGACATTACCATTCATCCACTCAGTGTATCATAAGTTTCTATATGGATTTAGCTCTGTTGCGGAGCTCATTCTATTGACTTACGTATGTACTCATCAATATCCATTGATGGTCGAGATGATGATAACATTTTAAATTCTACTCAAGATACGGTAAACAAGATTGGGAGTGTGTTTCTGCCAGCGAAGGGGCTTTTATGATATTTAATCGTACTCTGTTTTGTTTTGCAGCCGATCAGTACAACTTCGTGATCTCGGATTCGAATTCCGAAAAGGTTGTACAGTGTTTGATCACTGACATTTGTGATGCCGTCTCCACTCACAACACTACCCATATATTTTATCTTTGTTTGCATTATAGGGAGTAGAAAAATATCCGCTGCCAGTCACAATAAAAGGTTATTTATTTGTCACACGACCGGTTTCGTGTTTGCGCCCATCCTCAGGTATTTATAGATTCATGTACATGTTTATACTGCAGGAGATCACTGTATAAATAAAAAAAAATTATTTGCTGGTGACTAAACAGATACAAGTGGGACAATTTTAAGTGCCGGCCGCGGTGGTCTCGCGGTTAAGGTGCTCAGTCCGGAACCGCGCGACTGCTACGGTCGCAGGTTCGAATCCTGCCTCAGGCATGGATGTGTGTGATGTCCTTAGGTTAGTTAGGTTTAAGTAGTTCTAAGTTCTAGGGGACTGATGACCTAAGATGTTAAGTCCCATAGTGCTCAGAGCCACAATTTTAAGTGGCAAGGCAGAATTTGACAAAAATATATCTGTACTTAAATACATATCAAGCATCATTAATATACTTATGCTGTGGTGACAGTTTTGCCACTTAGTTACACAAAACATCATTTTACTTCCTAGATCTATGTTCTCTGACAGCAGTGTGGCTCAACACAATTCTAGCTGTCATTTTTTAATTTGTAATACCTTTTAGTAGTTTCATATATGTAACGTCATTGTGCTTCCTAGATATAAGTTCTCTGACAAAAATGTGAATCAAAACATTTCATGATGTATATCAAAAAACTTCGCTGTTTATAATAGCTTTATAAGTTTCTATATGTGCAACACCCTTGCACATCCTGTGACTAAGTTCTTTGACCATAACCTACATGTTTCTGTATAAGCAACATCTTTACATCTGCTACATCTAAGTTCATTGAGCACAGCCCACAGTTTGTATGTAAACATAGTTTATTTCACAAGTGTACATCGTTATAATGAAATATGCAGCTAAACTTTATAAAACTGAAATATGGACCTGAAAACGATAATAAGTGTGTAACTAAGTGGCAAAACTGTCACCACAGAGTAACTATAATAACGATGCTTCACCTTTGTGTAAGTACATATATATTTTCGTCAAATGCTGCCTTGCCACTTACAATCGTTCCACTTGTATCTGTTGAGTCACCAGCAAATAATTTTTTTGTATTTATACAATGATCTCTAGCAGTATAAATATGCACATGAATGTATAAACACCTGAGGATGGGCACAAGCCCGAAACCGGTCGTGTGACAAGTAAAGAACATTTTTTGTGACTGGTAGCGGATATTTTTCTACACCCTATAGAGGAACAGTCACGGAGTTAGACAGCATACAATATGGATAAAATTCATTTGTTTGGATTGACCAGGAGCTCAGCAGACTGTCCTTAAAGTGCCCTATCCATGTCTTAATACAGGGTGTTATAAAAAGGTACGGCCAAACTTTCAGGAAACATTCCTCACACACAAAGCAAGAAAATATGTTATGTGGACATGTGTCCGGAAACGCTTACTTTCCATGTTAGAGCTCATTTTATTACTTCTCTTCAAATCACATTAATCATGGAATGGAAACGCAGCAACAGAACGTACCAGCGTGACTTCAAACACTTTGTTACAGGAAATGTTCAAAATGTCCTCCGCTAGCGAGGATACATGCATCTACCTTCCGTCGCATGAAATCCCTGATGCGCTGATGCACCTCTGGAGAATGAGGTAGTGTACCACAGCCGTCCACAATACGAGCACGAAGAATCTCTACATTTGGTATCCGGGTTGCGTAGACAAGAGCTTTCAAAAGCCCCCATAAATGAAAGTCAAGATGGTTGAGGTCAGGAGACCGTGGAGGCCATGGAATTGGTCCACCTCTACCAATCCATCGGTCACCGAATCTGTTGTTGAGAAGCGTACGAACACTTCGACTGAAATGTGCAGGAGCTGCATCGTGCATGAACCACATGTTGTGTCGTACTTATAAAGGCACATGTTCTAGCAGCACAGGTAGAGTATCCCGTATGAATCGAAGAGGTACAGTGCATACTGACGAAACTAAAATGAGCTCTAACATGGAAATTAAGCGTTTCCGGACACATGTCCACATAACATCTTTTCTTTATTTGTTTGTGAGGAATGTTTGCTAAAAGTTTGGCCGTACCTTTTTGTACCACCCTGTATATGGCTCTCCACTTTCATTATAGTGAGAAATTTTCTTTGCGAAAAGAACTGTTTATCATTAAAGTCCTGCCTACTGACTGGCAGGGACCTCGGTGAAAGACATATTTCCCTCACAGTGACCCTATGTTGCATTGCTGAAGACACCGCACTAGACGCAGAATTATCATAAACACACCACTCATTATTTCTTATCCTTACCTTTGCCAGGGCCGTAATGGCTCCGCCACTTGCAGCCGCTCAGTCTCTTTCTTAAGCTCTCAAGATTCTGTTTAAATGAGAAAAATTCCTCAGTTTCGGAGAATCGCACCGGTTCTCTGATCTCAAAATCTGTTTGCTCCTCTAGAGCCAGCACACTTTGAGATTAGAATCAGCATTTACCAGCTTGGTAACGTAGCTTTCGATTATCTTAAAAAGACAACCATTTTTCGTCTCGCAATTTAATACGACCACCGAATTCCCATGTAACGTTGCTATCTCTTGGCTAAATTGTCTTCTGTCTTTCTCGGCTTGTATGGTATACGCCTCAGCTAATCTCCTGTCTGCTTTGGCCTTTGTATCTCTCACCCACGCTTTTGTTCTACCTGCTACAGCACCAGTCCTGCGTGTTTCTGCTTGTTACCTGTCTTCCTAGACTTTTCTATCGCTTTCCTCAACTTTTATTCTATCTGCTTTAGCTATCTCTGTCATCCGCCTAGCCCATAAAGTAAAATTAACGATGTTTCTCGAATATACCCCTTCATGTCTGGCGTGGAGAGGCGCCATTCCGTTGTCGCTCTTGGAGCAAGGAACAAGTCTCTCCTCAGTACATCACTGGCAGAGCACCTCTGTCGAGAGCGAATCAAAGTGCGACTCTATATTGAGTCCTTGCGGTTAAGCGTTGTTCATTGTGTTAGCCGACATACTTATTGTGAGGTGTGAACAGACTGAGTTAAAATTAAACTCCTGCGAGCGAATTTTTGAGTGGCATCGCGGTGAACTTGTTATCTGACCGGTGTACCACGCTAATAGGGGCGAATAGGAATCTTTGACTTCATCAAGGCGTACGGAGAGTTTGATTGACGAAGGTCAATCCAGATAGAACGAGAGTGGCGCAAGCAGCAGTCATCGCAGCTTACGGTATTGTGCGCTACAGCTATTGCGAGCCCCATATTTCCTCCACAACAGTACACGTCACTGCATTTCACACGCGACAGCCTCAACCGTACCTAGCAACATTCTAAAGGATAATAAACTTTGTAGAGAAATTTCATTAGCAAATCCTATCCTTGACAGGTAACTTCACATTCCGAAAAGAACCAGGATATAACTTGTTCAATTCATAACTAAAAGTGCCATTGTGATTTCTCAGAATTTTTTCAAAATAAATGACAATTTTCGTTAGTCTCATGTTTTTCTTACACTAACTAGCTCTATTCCAGCACCCAAGTATCCCACTAGTTACGTAAGAAATTTTGTGAATTTTTGTGTCATTTCCTTACAGCGGACGACTCCAGAGGATATTTATTGCTGAAAGTTTATCAGGCATTTCTGTTTAGAACGTTAGGAGCGTCTGTCTGACTTCTGTAGTAGTGTAGGGGTGGAAATTGCATCTTGCTGGAGCCACAGGGTAAAGGGTACATCTCAGATTTATCCGTTGCACAGAATAACAGAATAGCAGATCAACCCCGTTCACCACAAGTATTCCTGGTAAATAGCTTCAATCATTTGAACAGGATCGTACAGTGGACCTATGGCAAGCTGGATGGGTGTATCGACAGGCTGGTGCACATGCGCCCAATTTTTCACGTGGTGTGTTGCTGCTTTCAAAAGTGGTCCATGGAACATTCCCACACCTGGAGACCAGGTACTGGAAGTTTTGAGTAGTATAGAACCACTTCAAGATCGACGCTTTTTGCGACAATTGGAGGCCAATTGAACATAATTCAGGAACGAAATCGTGTTGCACCTGCTGTGTCGTAGGTGACAATTGGCAACAATCTATTTGCAGCAGGTTTATGAGCTTGGATGCCTCTGGCTAGGTTACCACCGATATCACGACACCGCCAGACATGGCTACTCTGGTGTCATGAAAGAGCGGTTGCATCCCAGGCCTAAGGTTGTAATCCCCGCGCCACCGCCATTTCGTCGACAGGAAGGTGATGTGCTTTTCCAGCAGGACAATGCACTTTCACATACGGCAGCCGCGACTCAATATGCTCTGCGTTGTGTACAACAATTGCCCTGGATAGCGAGACTGCCAGACTTGTCCTGTCGACGACATATGGGACAAATGGTAGCTGGAACTTACTGGTCCTCCAGCGCCTGGAAGAGCCATTGTGGAACTGCAACAATAGGTGCAACAAGCATGGGGCAATCTATTGCACGATGCCATTCGGCACTTTTGTGATCGTTTTTATGCGCCAAAGGGTGGTACACAGTGTATCAATGCAACTCTTTCGGCACCCTTTAACTGCGACATATGTGTTCGTTTGGCACATCAAGCCAATAATGTCACAACGTGTATGGTACATAATATAGAGAGTCATGGAGCGCACATAGAGAGGCATCACGGTGTTCTTCGTGGATACATCATTTCATTGCTTATCCAAATGTACACCCCACAAGCGTGAATCTGTCCATAGATATGCCTATGACGAATTTTTTCGTACTGTAAGACTAAATAGACAATGCTTTATATATTTCATGACATCCAGGTCTCAAAAACTTGTGGGCATTCTGTCTGGCAGGTTACACATGTGGAAAAATTACTCTGCAATATGAATTTTCTTTCTATGTATTGTTGACCTTAGAGATCGGAATCTTAATTAATGTCTTATAATCTATGATCTACGTATCTTGTACCAATTACCATCCCATATTTATAGTTAGTTAATTCGCAAGGTGCCTCCATGTTCAGTTTGTAACAGGTTAGGCCGCCTAGTGGCCGTGCGCTTCTAGGCGCTTCAATCTGGAGCCGAGCGACCACTACGTTCGCAGGTTCGAATCCTGTGTGTGAAGTCCTTAGGTTAGTTAAGTTTAATTAGTTCTAAGTTCTAGGCGACTGATGACCTCAGAAGTTAAGTGGCATAGTGCTCAGAACCATTTTTTTTGTAACAGGTTACTCAGATATTTTTATACTTGCACCATGTACTGCATCTTGACACAACATTTGAGTGGCAGAAATGACACATCTTCAAATGGAACATCCCGTTGTGACATTATAAGTGCCTAACTTTCTAAGAGTGTTAGGTATTTGGTTGGGCGGCTTGTAGTTGGCAAGTTCGTGTGAAGTGGCTGAGATCAATAAGTCATTCTTGACGCTGGGTAGAGCGGTCATGCGATAGGGTCCAGAGCTAGCGCAGGCCAAGCGCTAGGCGACAGGTAGCTGCAAGTCAGTGGCTTGAAATCCCAGTAGCTTAGGGACTTAGGTGGCGTGCCACGTGAGCTAGTTGAAAAGGCCTCGTGACTGTGTGTATTAAATAAAAACCTGATATATTCACTGAAAATACCTAAACTTCTTACAGACAAGCTATAGAGGGTCTAAACAGAGCTTCGGATTCGCTGTAGGGAGACCAGATTATTAAACTTTATATCATGCTTATAAAATTATTATTATCAAAGATATTAACACTTAAAATTGTTGTTTATAAAGTGTATAGCTAATAATGCAGGCAGAAAATGTTTTAAAGGTCTTGATACCACCAAAGAAGAGAACAAGTTCCTGTTACCGTTAAAAAAAATGGGAAAATAATTATAAACCCATTCTAGAATAAAGAAAGGAGCCTAAACAATGATTTCATTACATGAGCGCCACTGATTAACCCCAACATGATAATCCCAGCCAATGATTCTATTAATTTCTGTGTTTATTTAGAAATAATTCGACATTTTAATGTAAGTAAAATCGCCATGATGTGAAAGGGCGTTGTTTTGACGACTATAACTGTGGCTTTGGATCAAGTCAATAGTTGTTCATAAATTTTGCGTGAATATTTTAGTACTAAATCGCAAATTAAGCAAGAGTATTTAATGTATGTTTTGAAACGTGTAAATATAAAATTAGGGCCAATTTTCACGAGTGGTGGTCAGAGTGGAAAACACTATGTTGACTAACATGTAGACAAGTGACCAAGGTTTGGAAAAAAGCAGGGAAAACAGAACCTGAGCTCTTTGGCCATTGTGTTGGGTTTGGTAAGATGTTTGAATGTATGTACGGCTAGAGCATCCCTTGGACTTCAGTATGTTACTTCGGAACTAACAATATTTTAGTAATAATGTTAGAATATCAATACAGGTTTCCGCGATTGAAAATTTCACAACCGCACGATATTTTTTGCTGTTTAAATAATTGTAGGCAGCTGTGACTATAGCTACACTGAAGAGCCAAAGAAACTGGTACACCTGCCTAATATCGTGTACGGCCCAGCGAGCACCCAGAACTGCTTCAATGCGACGTGGCAGAGACTTGACTAATGTCTGAAGTGGTGCTGGAGGGAATTATCAGCATGAATCTTGCAGGGCCGTCAATAAATCCGTAAGAGTACTAGTAGGTAGAGATTTCTTCTGAACAGCACGTCGCAAGGCATCCCAGATGTGCTCAATAATGTTCATGTCTGGCGAGTTTGGTAGCAAGAGGAAGTGTTTAAACTGAGAGATGTGTTGCTAGAGCCACTCTGCAGCCATTCAGGACGTGTGGGGTGTCGCATTGTGCTGCTGTAATTGCCCAAGTCCGTCGGAATGGACAGTGAACATGAATGGATGCAGGTAGTCAGAGAGGATGCTTATATACTTGTCACCTGTCAGAGTCGTATCTAGACATATCAGAGCTTCCACTTCACTCCAACTGCACGCGCCCCACACCATTACAAAGGCTCCACCAGCTTCAACAGTACCCTGCTGACATGCAAGGTCCATGCGCTCATGAGGTTGTTTCCATACCCGTACACATCCGTCCGCTCAGTAAAGCCTGAAACGAGACTCGTCCGACCAGGCAACATATTTCCAGTCGTCAACAGTCCAATGTCGGTGCTGACAGGACCAGACGAGGCGTAAAGCTTTGTGTCGCCCAGTCACCAAGGGTACACGAGTTGGCACCTCGGCTCGAAAAGCCCACATCGATGATGTTCCGTTGAGTTGTTCGCATGGTGACACTTGTTGATGGCCCAGCATTGAAATCTACAGCAACTTGGGGAAAGGTTTCAAGGATCTTTTCCGGCCGCAGCGACGTCAGAGGTTCGATGATTTACCGGATTCCTGCTATTCACGGTACACCCGTGAAATGGTCGTACGGGAAAATCCCCACTTCATCGCTACGTCGGAGATCCTGGGTCCCATTGGTCGTGCACCGACTATAACACCACGTTCGACTTCATTTCAGCCTTGATAACCTGCCATTGTAGCAGCTGTAACCGATCTAACAACTGCACCAGACACTTATTGTCTTATATAGGCGTTGCCGAACGCAACGCCGTATTCTGTCTGTTTACGTATCTCTGTATTTGAATATGCATGCCTATACCAGTTTCTTTGGCGCTTTAGTGTAATCTGCTGTATTGTGTAATTTCAATAGTCAAGTGGAATGGTAATTTCATTAGTGAAATGGAATGGTTTTGATCGCGATAACAGTGTTAGTGAACATAGGATTTCGCTGCGAATAATAAGAGGCTGTGCACTGTTGAATTTTGAGACTTTGGCTGTAGGGTTTAGTGATTTTTGTTGCATGATTCCAAGAACGTACTCCACCCTTACACTGCGTGTGAATGCTCTGTTTGCTCTACGAAACTATATATTCTTTGCTATATTGAATCACGGTTGCGTTAAATTATCAATCGATGTGAGGCCACCATTCGTATTTGTTTTTGTGCTTATTTGAATAAGAATTTGATAAAAAGTTTAAACCATCTATTCTAGTCTACATTATTATCACACAGGATTTTCTCATACCGCTTACACTCCAGCTTTAATTATTCAGTTATTGTTTACTTCATCATCATCATCATCATTTACGACTGATTATGCCTTTCAGCGTTCAGTCTGGAGCATAATCCCCCTTATAAAATTCCTCCATGATCCCCTATTCAGTGCTGACATTGATGCCTCTTCTGATGTTAAGCCTATTACTTCAAAGTCATTCTTAACCGAAACCAGGTACCTTCTCCTTGGTCTACCCCGACTCCTCCTACCCTCTACTGTTGAACCCATGAGTCTCTTGGGTAACCTTGCTCCTCCCATGCGTGTAACATGACACCACCATCTCAGCCTGTTCGCCCTGACTGCTACGTCCATACAGTTCATTCCCAGTTTTTCTTTGATTTTCTCATTGTGGACACTCTCCTGCCATTGTTCCCATCGACTAGTACCTGCAATCATCCTAGCTACTTTGATATCCGTAACCTCAACCTTACTGATAGGGTAACCAGTATCCACCCAGCTTTCGCTCCCATACAACAAAGTTGGTCGAAAGATTGAACGGTGCACAGATAACTTAGTCTTGGTACTGACTTCCTTCTTGCAGAAGAGAGCGCTAACTGCATTAGCTTTACTACACCTCGCTTCCAGTTCTTTCACTATGTTTCCATCCTGTGAGAATATGCATCCTAAGTATTTGAAACTGTCCACCTGTTCTAACTTTGTTCCTCCTATTTGGCACTCAATCCGTTTATATCTCTTTTGCACTGACATTACTTTCGTTTTGGAGATGCTAATCTTCATACCATAGTCCTTACATTTCTGATCTAGCTCTGAAATATTACTTTGCAAACTTTCAATCGAATCTGCCATCACAACTAAGTCATCTGCATATGCGAGACTGCTTATTTTGTGTTCACATATCTTGATCTCACCGAGCCAGTTTATTGTTTTCAACATATGATCCATAAATAATATGAACAACAGTGGAGACAGGTTGCAGCCTTGTCTTACCCCTGAAACTACTCTGAACCATGAACTCAATTTACCGTCAACTCTAACTGCTGCCTGACTATCTATATAAAGACCTTTAATTGCTTGCAAAAGTTTGCCTCCTATTCCATAATCTTGTAGAACAGACAATAATTTCCTCCTAGGAACCCGGTCATATGCCTTTTTTAGATCTATAAAGCATAGTTACAATTCCCTGTTCCACTCGTAACACTTCTCCATTATTTGTCGTAAGCTAAAGATCTGGTCCTGAAAACCTCTAAGAGGCCTAAACCCACACTGATTTTCATCCAGTTTGTCCTCAACTAATACTCGCACTTCCCTTTCAACAATACCTGAGAAGATTTTACCCACATCTGATTAAAGTGATACCTCTGTAGTTGTTACAATCTTTTCTGTTTCCATGTTTAAAGATTGGTGTGATTACTGCTTTAATCCAGTCTGATGGAACCTGTCCTGACTCCCACGCTATTTCAATTATCCTGTGTAGCCATTTAAGGCCTGACATTCCACTGTATTTGATGAGTTCCCACTTAATTTCATCCACCCCATCCGCTTTATTGCACTGCAATATATTGACCATTTTCTCCACTTCCTCAAATGTGATCCTATTACCATCATCATTCCTATCACATTGTACATCGAAATCTGAAACATTACTGATCGTATTTTCACCTACATTGAGCAACTCTTCAAAACATTCCCTCCATCTGCCCACGGCATCAACAGGATTCACCAGCAGTTTTCCTGACTTGTCCAAAATACTTATTTATTTATTTTCATGATTGCTAATGTCTGTGCTAGTGAATGGACTTACTTCGATGTGCGCTTGAGTAACAGCGAATTACCGACCCCCTTCGATTAAGCGAGCCACTCTGAAGCTTAATGATCTCACCCTTAGCTGGTTTCGTAGCAATTGATTCATCTCGAGGACAGGTTAATAACATTTTGCATGCGACCAGTAGCGTGCAATTGTGTGTCTCCTACGCCACAGACTGTTGTTGCCATAGCTAGTAGCGTTGCACGTTGTCGTGACTTTTAATCATTCAGTTTAATGTGAATTCTAGCTAATGTCCTTGTGCATGAACCAACACGTCTGGGATTTGACTGACTACGCTTCTGTATTCCCGTAGTTCGGTTGTAGGATCTAGGGCCTTTGACGTCAAAGATTTTTCCTTTCTCTTTTTTCTTCTCCTCCTCCTTCTTATTCTTATTCATACATTCTTCTGACTACGCTTCTGTATTCCCGTAGTTCGGTTGTAGGATCTAGGGCCTTTGACGTCAAAGATTTTTCCTTTCTCTTTTTTCTCCTCCTCCTCCTTCTTATTCTTATTCATACATTCTAAGTGAAGTTGCGTGCACTTAGCTGTACATACATGTATTATCTCGGAACTATACGGTACAACTGACACCCTGTGTACAAAACACGTTTTCGATGTTGTCACAACAATCGACGTGCTCGGTCATAATTTAGCAAAGTTACACTCTGAACAGCGTAATCAAACAACGCAATCAAACAACGTAATCAAACGCTATACATAATTCAGACAGATGGGAGTAACAGAATGAAGTCCCAGATTGAGAGAGACTTCTTTTGTCGACGTAAGAAACTCATGGTTCTACTGAGACACACGGCAGCATTAGTGCTGCAGAAGCTTGCAACAAATGTGCAACAAACTATTCATGCTTTCATAGGATGTCTTTAACTAAGGAAATGTTAGTCAGATATAACCCTTTGCTAACGTTTGATTGCTTTGACCGAGGTTTTATAACAAGCTACAATGTCCACAATAATATAATTTCTCTGACACATTCAAAATGATTTATTCAAATTACAAACACATCAGGCCCCATGGAAGCAGATAAATCAAATAATCCCGCACAAAGCCTGATTATATCACTGTTTATAACGTGCAGCCCAATCTTCCTGTCAGAAGGAATGTAGCGTGAACTCAAAAGTGCGTACTGGAATCAGTTACAAATATTCGCAACTGCAAACGTATTTGATGCGTCTGATATTAAACGGTTCAAAAACAGCGAACGAGATGTTATGTTGTCATAAATATATAAAGTATTTCCAATTCGTATTTAGATTGAAATATTATGAAAATTTATGTGATGAGTCAATGAAATTTTAGTCTTCAGGAAATTAGTTACCAACCTTGTACATGTAACATGCAACGCACAGTTTATTTATGAAATTATCTGGTTCAGTATCTTGAAGAGTGTATTGTTACAAATTCAATTGTCACTTTCCCTCTGAACAATCAATTAAATAACTTGCGACACAGCTTTCTGGGACGCATATTTACGATTGAGTGATTCTTCAGTAATGACAGTTATCAATCACTAAATAGTGACGATTTAACTGCACCAAAACAGTTTTTAGAGCGGCGCCCTTTGCGTAAGGTGTTTATACCATATTTTTAAAAACGTGATTAAATGATGCCGCGGTGATTACATCAGCATGCCACTCAAGACCGCTATTGCTTGTTTTTAAGTTCCAGATACTGGATAACACACCGTCAAGGCGATTCTAACGCCTGAATGCAATACGGCGAAGTAAAGTCATTGATGATTAGTAAATACTTGCAGCGATTAATGCATCACCTGTTCTATAAGCAATCGCCATGAACTACTTATAGTTTATGAATAAAACACTGAATGATTGATGATACAGTCTAATACCTTCAAATCACTGCTATATATTCTGATATTCAGAAGCTTTCAAAACAGTCTAAATAGCAGAGGAATTCTGCATTTCTTATTTGTGATACTATGCGGAAAGGAGATTCTAAGCGGCACGAAGACGAGTTGACGTTGATAGGTGCACAGTAGATCAGTTTTTCTTTACCTGCGGACTGCGTTCCAAGTTCCAATTAACGCCTGTTGCGTCATGTTGACACAATACAGGCAGGTAATTAGTAATGCAGATTACTGAATACCAACATGTTGGAACTATTGTTCAAAGAGCAATCATGCATGTTAAACCAAGAGTGTGCAAAAGTTTTCTTTGCAAATGGCGACCGTAGACACGATCTAAGACGTCGTCGTGAAGACGATTGTACATAACGTGTTCAGTAAAATGTGGACAACTTATCGGTCACTTCAAGAGTGAACACTTATAGAGGGTTACGGCACCCATGAACTGGAGCGATGCACGGTGCCAGTCAGTTCTCTAAGCTGTGACTTCCGACGCTCACTGAGCCACAGATAATCAGGGACCCCCTCCCGAACTAGACATTTCGTATAACAACAAACATGGGAAAATATCAATTAAATTATAAATCCTGTTTACACATACCAAGTATAGTTGTCCCGTTTTGAGACTTAATACACACTAAGAAAAGTAAACAAAATAAAAAATAAAGAACCACTCACCACGAAGGAAGTATCCGAAGGGAGCGGAAATCGGTAGATGTGAAGTAAAACTTCCTGACAGATTAAAACTGTGTGCCGGACAGAGACTCGAACTCTATACCTTTGCCTTTAGCGGCAAGTGAGCACTTGCCCGCGAAATGCAAAGTCCCCGAGTTCGAGTCTCGGTCCGGCACACAGTTTTAATCTGTCAGGAAGTTTCATATCAACGCACACTCCGCTGCAGGGTGAAAATCTCATTCTGGAGATGTCAAGTACACATTCAGACAAACAAATGGTTATAATTTGAGAAAAACTGTATGGTTTATTGACGAGAAAGAGCATCAAAAACAGAGTACATCATAACGCGTTGGTTTACCCTTTTATAAGCAGTTTTAGGGCTCGGTGTTGATTGATAGAGTTGTTGAATGTCCCACTGAGGGAGATCGTGGCAAATTCTGTCCAACTGGCGTGCTAGATGATCAAAATCGCGAGCTGGTTGGAAGACCGTGTCCATGAAGGTCAAACGTTCTCAGTTGAGGTGTGGTGTGTCGATCTCATAGGCCTCGCCAAGACAGTGTTTGGCAGTCACGCCGGTCGAAGTGGCCGTGCGGTTCTAGGCGCTACAGTCTTGAACCGAGCGACCGATACGGTCGCACGTTCGAATCCTGCCTCGGCCATGGATGTGTGTGATGTCCTTAGGTTAGTTTTTTTTTTTTTTTTGGCCAGCACGTATACAAGCAGTAGAAACTCTCGGTGCTCGAGGGCGGGCGTTATGCCGCTGAAATGTGTGAAATGTGATCCCTATACGGCTTGCTATGGAAGGCAACAAAGCGGGTTGTATAATATCGTGTACGTACCTTTGTGACGTAAGGGTGCCGCAGATGAAAACCAAAGAGGCCCTATTCCGGCACTGTCCAGGGTGACTCCAGACACGTCTTCGCTAGTCATCGGTGCTCAGTTCAAAGCAGCACTCATTACTGAAGACAAATCTACGTGTCCGGCGACGCCTCAGAAAGTGGTTGGATAATAACATGACTGTCACCCCCCATATGACGTGATAGCTGTGAGTGATGTTCACGGGTACCATTTGCTTTCATAGCAAGACTCCTTTGGTCGTCATCCGCGGCACCAATTCAACACAGTGGTACGTCAACGATATTCTACACGCCGGTTTATTGCCCTTCATGGCAAGCCATCGTGGGATTATATTTCAGCAAGATAATCCCCTCGGCATACAGCTTGAATTTCTACTGCTTGTCGCCGTGTTTGCCACACCACACCTTGGCTAACAAGGTCGTCGGATCTCTTCCCAATTGAGAACGTTTGGAGCAGTACGGGGAGGGCGCTCCTACCAGCTCGGCATTTTCAGGATCTGACCCTCCAATTTGACAGAATTTGGCTATATATCACTCAGGAGGACATCAAAAAAGTGCTTCAATCAATGCCAAGCCGAATAACTACTTGCTTAAGCGCAGAGGTGGACCAACGCCTTATTGACTTGCTCAATTTTAGAGCTCTTTCTTTCGAATAAATCATCCAGTTTTTCTGAAATTGTAATCGTTTGTTTGTCTGAACAGGCACATCACATCTATCGATTTCCGTTGCATTCGTATAATTCCTTCGTGTTTTGTCTTGTTTGTGTTAAAGGGAATGAAAGACATATCTCCCGGATATTAGTCCCATTTAGCTCAGATGAGATAATGTGATATAATTCTACTGAATTATCCAATCTTCTCGTAAATCCAAGATCGGCTGAGAACGCTCAGAAATTCTGGATATAATAAAGTTGTTTCTGACGCAACTTAACTGACAGTTTAGGCTACAGCATATAACTGCTGAAAGGAATCGTGTCTTTTCATGTCCACCTGTGTACTTATATTTTTCATACTTTTGTTATACATTTGTTATCCATTTCAGAAGTTATCCGTAATCTTTCTAACTTTTTTTGGCTGTAGTAGCCACCTCTTACTCGCAGTAACATGGTAGGTTTTGAGGGGGATAACTTCCATCAACTATTCCCGCAAAGCCTGATACGGGAGCATTACTCAGCTTGTTCTTGAACAGTCGCTTTCAAAATATTCTGAAGCAAATGAA
Source organism: Schistocerca gregaria (assembly GCF_023897955.1). NCBI lineage: Eukaryota > Metazoa > Arthropoda > Insecta > Orthoptera > Acrididae > Schistocerca > Schistocerca gregaria. The sequence continues at coordinate 519,294,728 of NC_064922.1, read as the reverse complement.
ATATCATATAGATGTGGTCGAAATACTTCAGTAGAGGTAGATTGCTTCAAGTAGGAGATGATGTTTTAATTAATCTTAATTAATCAGTAAATCGATACAAATGCATAGATAACTGTAGAAACTGCTGTGCTGAAATCAGGATTCACGTTAGTACTCTGTGAGTAAATTACAATCTTTTGATATATGCTACCTGATAAAAGAAGTCAGACACCCAAAAGACATGGTACGCTGTCAGTGTAATTTCAGATACATACACACAATCGGCAGTATGTATAAGTAACTGATTGTAGTTGCAAATATCTGTGGCAGGTAGAGAGCAGTAGTGCTGTTAGTGTATAGTTATGTTACCTTCTAAAGGGTAATGAACAGCTTCAGATGTTGAGCAATCACTACGAAGGACACGGAGATGCCGCGTACTCCTATGTGACAATATCATCTGCACCTGGCAGAGTTTGAAAGGGGCCTCACTGAGGGTTTCCATTTGGCTAGATGGCAGAATCGTGCAATATCTAGATTTATGGACCATTTGGATGTGACAATGGCCTAATGTTGGGCTGCACGGGAACGTGAAGGCAGAGATACTTGTCGTCAAGGTTTCAAAAACGTTCAAATGTGTGTGAAATATTATGGGACGTAACTGCTAAGGTCATCAGTCCCTAAGCTTACACATTACTTAACCTAAATTATCCTAAGGACAAACACACACACCCATGTTCGAGGGAGGATTCGAACTTCCGCCGGGACAAGCCGCACAGTCCATGACTGCAGCGCCTGAGACCGCTCGGCTAATCCGGCGCGGCTCAAGGTTTCAATCGACCACTTGTGTTCACCACAGAGGAGCATCGTCATACTGGGCACCAGCACATCGTAAAGCCCTCACATCTGCGTCTGTGATTCGAAAACAAGCAGTAGTACCCCTGCAACAATCCGGATTCTCACGCACCATATATTGGAGACTAGCAGCAGCAAGATTAGAGGATTATTCTCCCGTTAACACCACAACATAAACGGCTACTTTTGGAGTGGTGTCATGACCGAGGAGTGTGAACTGCCGATGAGGAATGCCATAATGTGCCGAAAGATGTATCGTGATTCTGCCCTGTCCCCTGGATGTCCATCGTTGATGAGTATGGGAGCAACAAGGAAAGGGGGGAGGGGAAGGTCCAATTCTTCTAATGTTTTGGAGAGGCAGTGATGTTTTGTGCCTAGCGTCATGATGTGCGGAGCCATAAGTGATGTCTACAGGCCAAGGCCGGGAATGACTCAGGGAACTCAGACGCCACAACTGTGGTATCGTCCAAATATCGCGGTGCCACACCACTGTCAGGAAAGCGCGTCGATAACACAGACATAAGCGATGTCTATCTACAATCTGCAACGACGAACGGGAGAAGCAAAAGGAGACACGCCCTCTCTCTCAGCAGAGCAGCACCCTATCACAGTGGTCAATATAGAGCGGAGTATGGAACTGCTCTATCCAGTTCATACCCTTAGTTGAGGCGGGCAATATAAGTGAGCAGGGCTAAAGAGTTATTCAAATCTCTGATGAAAATGTATATTTGTAAATGCTGAAAATTGTACTTTAAAACAAAAGATTTTTAGCTAGTGCATCAGATGATGCTTCAGTAAACAATTATCAGGCACTTCTGTGGTAAAGGATTGTACCAAGTTAAGTAAATATTTTTGTCATTCGTGTAATAAAATGAACTAACATGTCATATATTGTAGTTGGACGAGCCATATTCCAGAGCAAACAAAGAACACACAGTTATGGATGGACAATTGTAGTTTCATCTGGTCATAACAACACTGGTACATCACGGACATCCTGTGTCGTCATACGCGACACTATCGTGGTCTCATTATTCAACTGAACAATGCTCATCCATAAATGACAAATATCTGTATGAACTGTCAGCGTGATGTTGAGGTATTAACTGTGGCCGGAGAGGTCCCTCATTGAAGATTTGTGACATTATTTGGATATGTACTCTGCCCCAAATCCTAGTGTGCAAGACATCAATTACCAGTTACAGCAATTTTGGGCCAATTTCTTCGGGAAAGGATACAATGGCCTCAGTAACACCTTTCTGAAGTGATTTAGTGCATGCACCCAGGCCAGAGGGGGTGCAACGTCATACAGATAAATCGGCTCATAGCGCCTGAACTAACATCTCATACCCTCTCAACCTGAGGAGTTTCATTTCATTTCCTGACCACCTTCTGGATGAATTAATCCTTTTGGAGGCAGTGAGTACATATGGGTGTTGTGGATTTGAAGGTACATGTGTTGCACCAGAGAATAATGTACTTGGCATAGTCAGGAAAAAATTAAAATTCCTTCTCCTGTCACATGATAGGTCATGGAAAGGAAGTGTGCTGAGCAAATGCCTTCTCTGGGACACCGAACTGTCTGGAGGCAGTGCAGCAAAATGACGTCCTAGGGAGATAGGTGCCGTTCCAAGCTGTCACTTACTTTAACCATAAGCAAATCTCTGAGTGATGCTAAATGTAATTATTTTTACATGAAGGAAAGTATTATCTTTTCAATAGCCTTCAAATCTTGAGCTACACATTTAATTTTAATTTAATAAATTTATTCATGGAACTTTTGTTGCCTATACTTTTGGTCAAATTAATAATGAAATTAGTTAATGAAATAAGAATGAACATTAAGTTGCTGATGTACCAATACGCCACCACAATAAAACAGTTAAGGGAATATGAATGAGAACAGTGGCATGTTTAAGAGTACACAATAATGACAAGTTTTATTAATCCTTTGGTAACTACAATTTGCTGACAAATCTTACACAAAGTTAATAAGCACAAATCAGAAAAGAAATGGTGTTTGATTGGCAAAGCTTACATTGGGGTGGTAGCTATAAAAATTCTCCCCTGCATTACCCTTTATACAATGCAATCTGACTTTGTTTACATGAATCATCTATGAAAACCCACTCTTTTCAAGTGAAATCAACTACGACCAAGTATGCCGCAAACTACGGTTCACTTGAGAATAGGGCGCTGTGAATATCATTTAACAACCCTACAGTGGCCCAGAAGCGTTTTACTCCTTCAGTCTGATTGGGGCAGCAGCAGAAAACGATGCGCTGTGGGCGAGGATTGGTGTGCTGTGGCAGCAGTAATGTTCTGATGCGTCCACAATAATTTGCCAACTATGCAGTCTGGTTCAAATGGCTCTGAGCACTATGGGACTTAACATTTGATTTCTTCAGTCCCCTAGACTTAGAACTACTTAAACCTAACAATCCTATGGACATCACACACATCCATGCCCGAGGCAGGATTCGAACCTCAGATCGTAGCAGCAGCGCGATTCCGGACTGAAGCGCCTAGAACCGCCCGGCCACAGCCGCCGGATATGCAGTCTGGCATCCTGATTATCAGAATGTGGGAAAACTTCCCTATGAGAGATATGAAATTCCAGCAGATTTAAGTAGAAAGTGCACCCATTTGCTGTTCTTGCCTAATCAATTTGACTCACAGGCACTACGGAGTGTGCTGGAATTGTCAAACATTAGACAGCTGACTCAGGACAAATACACTCCTGGAAATTGAAATAAGAACACCGTGAATTCATTGTCCCAGGAAGGCGAAACTTTATTGACACATTCCTGGGGTCAGATACATCACATGATCACACTGACAGAACCACAGGCACATAGACACAGGCAACAGAGCATGCACAATGTCGGCACTAGTACAGTGTATATCCACCTTTCGCAGCAATGCAGGCTGCTATTCTCCCATGGAGACGATCGTAGAGATCCTGGATGTAGTCCTGTGGAACGGCTTGCCATGCCATTTCCACCTGGCGCCTCAGTTGGACCAGCGTTCGTGCTGGACGTGCAGACCGCGTGAGACGACGCTTCATCCAGTCCCAAACATGCTCAATAGGTGACAGATCCGGAGATCTTGCTGGCCAGGGTAGTTGACGTACACCTTCTAGAGCACGTTGGGTGGCACGGGATACATGCGGACGTGCATTGTCCTGTTGGAACAGTAAGTTCCCTTGCCGGTCTAGGAATGGTAGAACGATGGGTTCGATGACGGTTTGGATGTACCGTGCACTGTTCAGTGTCCCCTCGACGATCACCAGAGGTGTACGGCCAGTGTAGGAGATCGCTCCCCACACCATGATGCCGGGTGTTGGCCCTGTGTGCCTCGTTCGTATGCAGTCCTGATTGTGGCGCTCACCTGCACGGCGCCAAACACGCATACGACCATCATTGGCACCAAGGCAGAAGCGACTCTCATCGCTGAAGACGACACGTCTCCATTCGTCCCTCCATTCACGCCTGTCGCGACACCATTGGAGGCGGGCTGCAAGATGTTGGGACGTGAGCGGAAGACGGCCTAACGGTGTGCGGGACCGTACCCCAGCTTCATGGGTCCTCGCCGATACCCCAGGAGCAACAGTGTCCCTAATTTGCTGGGAAGTGGCGGTGCGCTCCCCTACGGCACTGCGTAGGATCCTTCGGTCTTGGCGTGCATCCTTGCGTCGCTGCGGTCCGGTCCCAGGTCGACGGGCACGTGCACCTTCCGCCGACCACTGGCGACAACATCGATGTACTGTGGAGACCTCACGCCCCACGTGTTGAGCAATTCGGCGGTACGTCCACCCGGCCTGCCGCATGCCCACTATACGCCCTCGCTCAAATTCCGTCAACTACACATACGGTTCACATCCACGCTGTCGCGGCATGCTACCGGTGTTAAAGACTGCGATGGAGCTCCGTATGCCACGGCAAACTGGCTGACACTGACGGTGGCGGTGCACAAATGCTGCGCAGCTAGCGCCATTCGACGGCCAACACCGCGGTTCCTGGTGTGTCCGCTGTGCCGTGCGTGTGATCATTGCTTGTACAGCCCTCTCGCAGTGTCCGGAGCAAGTATGGTGGGTCTGACAAACCGGTGTCAATGTGTTCTTTTTTCCATTTCCAGGAGTGTGCGTTCACCGCCGTGACGCACGATATGTCTGAGATGATACGCAGTTCCACTTTCAGTACAGGAAACTGCCACTGGCTCTTAGTCCACCACAAGATACAGACTACAAGTCTGATTCACTAGGGGAATACCATAAGTTCTCTACCAGGGAAGGACCAGAAGATGAAGAAGGCTAAGAATAACAAGAAATTTCCACCCAGCCTTGGTATGGGAGCCGAATTAGTAAAAATGAAACTACCTCCACATTACACAAAATCAATCGATCTATCGTGTACTCATTTATCTCGCCTCTGGATTGTTCTGTTGGCCTGGTAGCCAATCCAGACGCAGCACCACTGTTGTCACATTGGAGAAGCAAGTGTCTGCTTTGCAAATCCCGAAAGGAGCCAATCATCGACTCCAAATGTGTCTTGTCTGAAATAAAAGAATTTAGAATATGTAGGCGTCTTTCTCACAGTAAGCACGGTCATGTTTTGGCAAAAAACTACCTAGACCGGACCACAGACCATCATTTACGGAAAGATCTATCCCTTCCAGGCTGACCATTTCCAGTTTCTGAAAGAAAGTTGTTAAACTGTTTATGACCTTCCCGCCATTTACATAACAGCTCGGTTTACAGCAATCTCTCTTAAATGGCAGCCTCCACCCACTTTACACTAACTGACCGCCTTTGTGACAGACTGCTGCCTGGCCTAGGTAAAATATTCTGCCCACAATTTCCCCATGTAAACAAGTCACAAGCCATACATACCAAATGTAGTACTGTGTAACACTGAGAACATGACATAAAATATGAACATTAATCTGATTGAAAATGTTGTTAGTGATAGAGTGATGTGCCTACTCTCACTGTCATTGTGATTACCATGCACTATGAAGTAAGAAGACTGATTCAGCGCTTCTTAGAAACGAAGTAGGGCAATATTACAGATCCTGCTAGGTCCCTTTCTTTAGCTGACTAATCAAGAAGAGCAGAACAAAATTAATGAAGTCTTCTTAATCAATGGCATCACTCGGCTACTACATCCTGTTGCCATTTCCAGGGCGGGGGTACTGCTGTTGGAGATTTACTAGCACGCAGACTCGCATAAATAACCCCCAAACTACTGTATATCCTCATTCTCAGTTGATCACAGGTGTTCTCAGAAGTGCTCAGTCTACTGATATCCAGATAGAAGGAGGAGTCTATGTCAATGTGCTGTCTGCTCATATAGCTATGGAATTTCAAGTCCCACCCTTTGGTCTTGGTCGCCGTTAGTCACAGCACGTGCGTTTGTGCCGAATCAGATGTTGGGAACTTAGCATCTTTCGATCAGTAAGTCTCTTGAAGCCAAAAAGTATGAGCGTGAAGACCTAAAGCCACTTTCAATCATCAAAAAAGTGACTGCGCTGCCTGCTGGCCACTTCTGCTGCTATGGGCAGACTCCACTGCTGCGGGTTGTCTCTTCTGCTATGGGAGCCATGACATGATTTAGTACACCTGTGCATGCCCCATGCTAAGATGTACGGCTGCCACTAGGCAGTGTAGCAAGCCTGCGAGGCAACGACGTGTCACCTGTGACGTCAACAGTGCCAGACGCTGGGCGTTCGCTGATGACAGCATCCCCTGTCCGGGTGCGAGCTGTTTCTGACCTTCGAACACTGGCCGTCTGGAGTGATACTCCAACTACTGTTGTGTTCTTAATAATACATGTTTACATGATCAGTACTGTATGTCTGACGGCCAATTGGGCATCTGGCAGGCATCCACTCGCCCCATCGCTGCTCACTCTGGCCCTGGGCGGTGGTACATCGACCTCCTCACCTCGAGCTACCAATCCCTGCCAGCCACCTCAGTGTCAGAGTGACCCAATCGTTGCACTACTGTCGACTGACTGTACAGTTTCCCTGGCAATCTATGTATAATCACTTCCTTTTATGTCGAGCAGTGTAAAAGTAAGCTTGTTGGATCACATTACGTACATGCATTACGCTATAGTCAATCCTTTATTCTCCCTCACCACTGAGACCACTTCATTCAGCTGATATATAAATGATTTGGCTGCAGTGGCTTTGTTATGATTTGTTTACGCAGCTGGAGTTCTAGCGCTCGCGTTGACACTGTGTTTCTCTGAACCTTATAGAGCTTCACAATGATTTCGAGCTGGTGACATTTACTTTAAATCCTCATTCCTTCGTCAGTAAGCTATGTCTTTCATCGAATATTATATACATCATTTGAAGTTTTCGTTTAACTGTACATGTTGTCATCATAACGTAAACACTAATTGTAGATACTCGTAGTAGATTTGTGTGCACACACATGTACCTGAGTTTTAAAAGTGCCGTAGACTACTGTAGACTATCATGAGTAAGCGTAGAATCCGGTATTTTTACTAGTAGCCTTGCCACTTACGATCGTAGCCACGTTACGGTACGTTAGGTGCGTTGCATACCTACACAGTATTACCTCTTTTCGATCTCTCTCTCTGTATGAGATCAGTGTCTTACGAAACTCCCCTAGAAAGCGCAAGCGATGAACCGTCTAGAAATGGAGTGAAGCTATACAAAAGGCCACGCAACTTACGGAATATGTTTGTTCTACGTAATTATATTCCTCTCTATTACTTAAAAATAAACAATATTTACATTAAAATTGAAACTGACAGTATTTAATTTGGCTTTTTATCGAAAAGTGTTGATAATGTAACGTGAAACAGAGGCATGTTGTGGCACAGACTTGAAAAGGACTATAGGTTTTTCATACAGCGAGACAAAACACAGTTTCCTAAAAAAAGGTAAAATTAAAAAAAAACGCGCAAAACAAAAACGTATCAAACATCGTATCAATATTTCGTCGAGATGATATGAAACATGTTTCTGTTATTTATAAATAACTTTCGCAGTTATCAGTAGCAACGTAATCATTATGAAGAACGTTCTATTGACTACAAAGTAATAACAATTGTATAGATTTTTATGTTTGTGCATTTAAACTATACTTCCACCTAATGCAATTGCTTTTGTTAAATAAAAGCGCGGAAGTTACGCAACCAATTAATTTTTATTACTTATAAAGTGCAATTTACATTCTGTAGCGATATAAGATATGCAATGGACTAACACTGAATGATGTGTAAAACAAACAAACAAAATACAAAGAGAAGTGATGAGCTCGCTGTTTCTGTGACACATTCATCTGCGTTTCTTCCCCTACCGACGCTACCAATACTACTGTAATTACCATTTACTACGTTATTATGCAGTGTACAAAACTTCAGGATCGTAGTTTCACTGCCGCATCAATGAAATAGACGGTGCCAATTCTCTCTATCCAAAAAATATCACGTAATTAAGTCTCTAACTGCGAATGTCTTGACATCAGCTTTTTTAGGTGTAAATATGCTATCCATTTGTGGCGTGTGAAAATCTGAAAATTCGCAATCAGCGAATCAAATTCGATGTATTAGTTACAGCTGTGGGTCGTCAACAGCGTCTGTTCTCTCAGACAGGTATGCATGTGAAAAATATCAGTTCTGCTAAGACGGCAGATAAACACTAAATACTACCAGTCCCAGACTGTTTAGAATACTTCCGCAGATTTGATTACACGATATGAAAACAGAAGACGACACTGCACCTTAAACATTTACTTACACAATGATAGAGCAGAAATATATAGAGAATGAGCATTCAGTTGTGCAGAATAGCGTTTTTTGTCGCTAACATACATTGACTTCAAAAGTCGAGTGACTTTGATGCAATATGAAGCTTGTTCGTAACTGCTCTGCACACATGGAAAAATCTCGTCCAGAACTAGTGTGGTGTCTGTACGCGCCGTTATAGGCGTGTTAATTATTTGCACTCAATCTTTAGAATGAACTTATCTCTAAGCTTTGAGCAGACAAATCTAAGAGCTGTTCGCTAATAAGGGATAAGTTTCACAACTCAGATGTCGCTAATGTTACAGGGAAGAAAACAGGTGACCATAACTTTGTGGGTTTAGCACTGTACTAGATCGTATTTCTAAGCCTCTGTTTTGATAAATTACGCTGTGGCGGCATCCTGAAATAGCTTCCCAGAACTCCAAAGTGAAGGTGTTTCGAAAACAACGAATTTAGAGTTATTATAAGCGCCAAATTATCGATTTAACATAATTTGAAACATATTTAAGGACGAAATTCTTCGGCTTCATATATTTAATCGTTCTTGATTACAAGAGAAACTAAAATATTAACTACACATGGTCATTCTCTGCGACATAAGCATTGTTACTACAGTTTCCCGTTGTGCTATATTAAAAATGCAGAAAGGTTTGGAGATCTGTATAACCCTGGCGTAACTATCCAGACCGTCATATATTAATCATATCCACAGTTCATTAAACCTACGGTTTTATGTCTTCCTTCTACTGAATCTGTATTTTAATCAACACATAAAGCTCCTGCCACTAATGTGACAACCAGAATTACACCTTTCTGGTACCTTCCTGCGGAAAATAACGTTTCCTCTTTCGATTAATTTAGACTTGTATCCGTAATACCGCTGCTGTTATTAACAAAATCGTGTGTAAACATATCAGATATGTTTAATACGAGTGTTTCAATCATCACACAAAGTGTAAACAACAGCTTACCAGTACTAAGTGACTATTTAGGTTTGATGTTGGTCACGTGCGTAGTACACTGCGCCCACTCCACAAATATTCCAAGATGACTTGCACAATTTGCGATAACTGTATTCTTTCGCTATTTGCCGAGGAAATCTAGATACTCTGACAATTTATATATATTTTTCTTTTATACTGACCCGGAAAATACAATAACACCTATGCAGAATTGGCCCTTTTTAATGAACATGCTGGCAATGGCCACCATTGACGTCGACGCAGTGATCTACACGATTTATCGAACAGTGAGATACGCGTAGCATCTCTGCCTGAGGGATAGCACTAACAGCCTTTTTGATGTTCTGCTGTGACTCTTTTCAGTATGTGAGGATTCTTGGAGTGCACCTGACGCTTCAAGTTACCCAACAGGTAATAATCACTGGGAGAGAGGTGAGGCGAGCCAGGAGACTGTACTGCCTCTGTCGATTGTCCTCTCCTCGCCGAAGACCTCGTCTACTCGTGACAAAGTTGCAAAGATGATGTGAGCTCTTGCTGCGTCTCACTGGAAATATCCATGCAGTTGTTAAGTTTCTGAGAGTTGATTCATATGTAGATTGAACAGTCTCTCGACACAACTGTTAATGTTAACAATTAGGTGAAAGATTTGTGTTACGATGCGAACACCAGACATTGAGCACCACACACCATTCTTGAGATTATGCAACGGTTCTTCATAGTACTTATGAGGATTTTCTGATTCATAATGGCCTATCTTCCGTGAGTACTTGAATAGGCCTCATCTGAAGAAGAAATAAACAAAAATTAAGAATCCAAAAGTTCTGACACTGCTTCATTTAGAAACCGCGGTTAGTTTCTCGAAATTACTGTCTGCAGCAATGTTCTGTAATGGGGAGTTCTCTTCTTTATTAACAAGGCTAATGTCCACGTCGACATTACCCACACCTCCGGTTCACACCCACGAAGCTCTAGTTGTTAAGAAATCTGTCTAGGGCTTTGGTAAAACAAAATCAGGCCCCCACCATTTCGTCGTTATACCACATGTATCGAGACTGATTCCACTTCAAAAAAAGTATAAATGAGTGTGGATAAGGTCGGCGCATAAGGAGGAAAGTTACACGTACTTCTTGTAACACTTTTTAGCGTGGTATTGATCCTTTCATTTTATAATCACACCAGTGACTGAGCACCACGAAACAACAGGCTAGGTACGTATCGAGAAGTTCAGCTAACGTTTTTACATTAAGAATTAAAGATTGTTACTTAGAATTGGAATAACAACCTTCTCTGCGCTATCCAGGGTGCTAACATGTTCGTGTTGACATTATACAGGAATTAATGTCTACCACTTAGCGATATTTCATGGTATTCTAACTTGACTGAAAGTGCGTAACAAAACAACACTACCAATAGCGAAGCAATTTAATGCTCAATGATTCTAAGTGTAGTCTGTTCACAAGCTGTCGCTTGCTTTAATGGTAAGTGTATGTATGACTGATGCCAAGTGTTGCTACTTTTACATAAAGAAAAGCATTATTTTCTCAGTAACCTTCAAATCGTGGGCTACACCCTCAATTTTTTGTATGAATCAGTGAACTGACTCGTGGTAGTTTTATTACCTATCTATGTGGTCACTTTTAGAACCCAAATTAATTAATATAATAAGAGTGAACCTTAAATTACTGGTATATTCATGTACCAGCACAATGAAATAAAAACAGCGAGTAGCTGAGCGAGTATGAATGAGAATAGTGGCATATTTAAGATTTCAAACTGATGACAATTTTTATTAATCCGTTTGTAAGTACAACTCTCTGATAAATCTTGCACAGTAATTCCAAACACAAACCAGAAAAGGTTTGGTATTTGATTGGCAAAACAAACATTGGGGTGGAAGCTATACAAATTCTCCCCTGAATTTAATCCCTTTCACAACGCAATCTGACTTTATGTACGTGTATCCACCGTGAGGCTAAACCCAATTCAAACGGAATCAACTACGACCAAGTGTACCACGTACTACGTTTCACCTCAGAACAGGGACCTGCAAATATCATTTAAGAACCATACGCTGGTGCGGCAGTAATTTACCCTTTCACCTTGATACAGGCGTCAGCAGAAAACGGCGCGCTGTGGGCGAGGAGCGGGCCGCTGCAGCTGCTGTAATCTTCTGACGCGTCCTCGAAATTTGCAAACTACGCGGTCTGGCGTTCTGATTATCAGAATGCGGGGAACGTCCCCATCAAAGCCCTGAGTTTCCAGCAGATTTAAGAGTGAGCTGCACTCGTTCGCTGGTCTGGACAAACCAATTAGACTTACAGGCACGACGGTGCATGCTGGAACTGTTAAACGTCAGACGGCAGACTCAGGACGAATGAGTTCAGCCTCGTGGTACATGTGATATGTAGCACCACTGCCGTTACAGTGGGGAGTGCCGCTGGCTCTCATTCCGTCACCAGATGCAGACCTTAAGTCTCATCCACTAGGGAAGACTTAAGTTCTCCACCAGGAGAGGGCCAGAGGATGAAGAAGAAAAGAATCACAACCACTTTCTACCAAGCTTCGGTACGGGAGCCGAATTAACAAAAACGAAACCACGTCCACATTGCACAAACCAAACGATCTATTCCGTATATATTGAATCTCCGTTCTTGATTGTTCTGTTGGCCTGGCAGCCACTCAAAACACAGCAACGGGCAACGGTTATCTAACGCTGGGAAGGAAACCTCCAGTTTGCGTATCCTGAGGGGAGCCAATCAGCGACTCTATATCTCTCTTCCTCAAAAAAGATTTTACTAGAGAGGCGTAGTTCTCACGATAAGCATGGCTATGTTTTGGCAAAAAACATCTACCTAGGTGGATCCAAAATCTCTCATTTATGGAGAGATCTAATCGTTCTGGGTTGACCACTTTCAGTTTCTGAAAGAAAGCTGTTAAACTTCCCAAATGGTCGTGCCTATGAAAAAGATGTTTTTGCCGGTCGCTAAAAGAATCTAGCGACATCCTGAAGTTAGGGAGTAGGGATGGTGGGATTTACAGTCTTGTCTCCACTAAACATGTAAACCAGCCGCTCTGTCCGTATCGTTCCAGCTGTAAGTAGGCTGTTTTGGTTTCTATGTTGGTAACGCCACGTAGTGCTCTGTATGAAAATCGCTGACTGCACTGTGTGGAGCCTGTGGCTGATTGGCCTCATTGTTGGAATATTCGCCAGTGTGGTGTGCGTACTGTAAGACCTTCGGTACACACACCATCAGATTATTTGACTTGTCGCTCTAACGAAGCAATATGTCTCGTCGTCTTATCGTGGCGTGTTTATCTTCTGCAGTTAGGTCACACCTAGAAATGCCACTTGCTCCCTTAGAGTAGCAGATTGACGGTGACCAACTTTAAACAGAACTTGGTTAATTTTCACACACATTTATTAAAATAATAACAAGTTTAAACCTTACTTAAATTGATTCTGGATGCTATTTACAATTGACAATCTGAAGTTCCTTTGGTCTTGGTACGTTAATCTTATTCTCACATATCTCGGACACTTGACAAAGTGTCTATACATTTATCTTCATGGCTATGTACAGGAATATGATAATCTTATTAGGCGCAGACTGAAACTTGACTACAGACTAATGCAGACTGACGCAGACTGACTAATCGGAGGTCTGTACACTCGTTATAATACCTCGAGCGTTCAGGTATCACTGCGCGAGTGTGATCCGCGAGGAGAAAAAGGTTCTACGTTAGCAGCAATCTCATTGGCTGCATTACATATTAATACGCGGATCGGCGGAAGCAGAATTTGGTACGTCTTTATGGCAGCGCCATCTCGTAGAGCGGAGACGGACGAGCGCTGCGCCTGCGCTGTTGTGCTTAGCGGGGCGCGCTCTAGTGGGAAAGTTGTGTACGCGCTGACTACGCGGAACTATGTACAGAACAGCCAGTGTAGTGTTGGGCAGTTGGATGTGAACAGCCCGTAGCGTTGGGCAGTTGGAGGTGAGTCGCCAGAAGTGGCAGATGTGGGGAGAGAGATACCAGAGTTTTGAGAGGTTACTGTGAGAGGATGATCTGGACGTGTGTCCATCATAAAAAGGAAATTTGTAAAACTGGATGTCATGAACTTATATATATATATATATATATATATATATATATATATATATATATATATATATATATATATACTCCTGGAAATTGAAATAAGAACACCGTGAATTCATTGTCCCAGGAAGGGGAAACTTTATTGACACATTCCTGGGGTCAGATACATCACATGATCACACTGACAGAACCACAGGCACATAGACACTGGCAACAGAGAATGTACAATGTCGGCACTAGTACAGTGCATATCCACCTTTCTCAGCAATGCACGCTGCTATTCTCCCATGGAGACGATCGTAGAGATGCTGGATGTAGTCCTGTGGAACGGCTTGCCATGCTATTTCCACCTGGCGCCTCAGTTGGACCAGCGTTCGTGCTGAACGTGCAGACCGCGTGAGACGACGCTTCATCCAGTCCCAAACATGCTCAATGGGGGCAGATCCGGAGATCTTGCTGGCCAGGGTAGTTGACTTACACCTTCTAGAGCACGTTGGGTGGCACGGGATACATGCGGTCGTGCATTGTCCTGTTGGAACAGCAAGTTCCCTTGCCGGTCTAGGAATGGTAGAACGATGGGTTCGATGACGGTGTGGATGTACCATGCACTATTCAGTGTCCCCTCGACGATCACCAGAGGTGTAGGAGATCGCTCCCCACACCATGATGCCGGGTGTGGGCCCTGTGTGCCTCGGTCGTATGCAGTCCTGATTGTGGCGCTCACCTGCACGGCGCCAAACACGCATACGACCATCATTGGCACCAAGGCAGAAGCGACTCTCATCGCTGAAGACGACACGTCTCCATTCGTCCCTCTATTCACGCCTGTCGCGACACCACTGGAGGCGGGCTGCTCGATGTTGGGGCGTGAGCGGAAGACGGCCTAACGGTGTGTGGGACCGTAGCCCAGCTTCATGGAGACGGTTGCGAATGGTCCTCGCCGATACCCCAGGAGCAACAGTGTCCCTAATTTGCTGGGAAGTGGCGGTGCGGTCCCCTACGTCACTGCGTAGGATCCTACGGTCTTGGCGTGCATCTGTGCGTCGCTGCGGTCTGGTCCCAGGTCGACGGCCACGTGCACCTTCCGCCGACCACTGGCGACAACATCGATGTACTGTGGAGACCTCACGCCCCACGTGTTGAGCAATTCGGCGGTACGTCCACCCGGCCTCCCGCATGCCCACTATACGCCCTCGCTCAAAGTCCGTCAACTCCACATACGGTTCACGTCCACGCTGTCGCGGCATGCTACCAGTGTTAAAGACTGCGATGGAGCTCTGTATGCCACGGCAAACTGGCTGACGCTGACGGCGGCGGTGCACAAATGCTGCGCAGCTAGCGCCATTCGACGGCCAACACCGCGGTTCCTGGTGTGTGCGCTGTGCCGTGCGTGTGATCATTGCTTGTACAGCCCTCTCGCAATGTCCGGAGCAAGTATGGTGGGTCTGACACACCGGTGTCAATGTGTTCTTTTTCCATTTCCAGGAGTGCATATATATATATATATATATATATATATATATATATATA
This sequence comes from Schistocerca gregaria, assembly GCF_023897955.1. Taxonomy (NCBI): domain Eukaryota; kingdom Metazoa; phylum Arthropoda; class Insecta; order Orthoptera; family Acrididae; genus Schistocerca; species Schistocerca gregaria. The sequence goes on along the minus strand of NC_064922.1, from coordinate 519,279,523 downwards.
TATATATATATATATATATAATGACTTTTGAACACTATTAAGGTAATTACATTGTTTGTTCTCTATCAAAATCCCTCATTTGTTAATTATGCCTATCAGTAGTTAGTGCTTTCAATAGTTACAATCTTTTATTTAGCTGGCAGCATTGACGTTCGCTGTATCGCAGTAGTTCGAGTAACGAAGATTTTTGTGAGGTAAGTGATTCATGAAAGGTATAGGTCATTGTTAATCAGGGCAATTCTTTTGTAGGGATAACTGAAAGTCATATTGCGTTGCACTAAAAATATTGTGTGTCAGTTTAGTGATAAGTAAAGAGAGAACTATCTGAGTACGTTCAGTTTTGGTCAGTTGTTTGAAAATCAAATAACGTAAGAGTTTTACCAGCACAGTCTTTCTTTTCATACAAAGGGTAAGTTTCACAGCTTCTAACATGAGACTTATTAGAGTCTTATAACCTTCCCACCTTTTGCACAAAAGATCAGTTCACAACAGTCTCTCTTAAATGGCTTCCTCTACCCACTTTCGGCCATTAATCGTCTTCGCGACGAACTGCCTCCTGGTCCAGGTAAAACGTTTCGCGAACGGGCGCGTTTCTCCAACCTCTAGTGGAAGCAGGAGAGGGCTTCGGCCAGAAGCCCTTCTGCGGGTACGGTCCACTGAGCGATGCTTTCCAGAATCACTCACAGCGCGCGCTTCGCTCAGCATTTTCGGCCCCCAGTTCATCTCTCTTCCTGTTCTCTGTCGCCTCCACTACGGCCCTCGGTTACAAGTTCTCTGCAGGTTACTCATGCAGTTGTAAGAATATTCTGCTGACTATTTCCACATGTAAAAAAAAAAAAATATTAACCACATATAGCAAATGTAGTACTGGGGAACACCGAGAACGTGACCTAAAATATGAATATTGAAGTGAGAGTGGTATGCCACTTCTCATGTTATTGAGCACAACTCGCAAATGACTTACAAAGCTACACCTATCAGGCAGAACAGTATGGTCACCGACCTACTATTGGTATAAACTCGGCGATAGCAGCGTCACCTGGCGAGTTGTGACTGCTAGTCAGACACACGCCCGTTGCAATTAGTATCCGTGAGTGAGCTGTCCGTGCATATAAAGGGGAATCCCCGTGGTCTATCTGAGACGGACCGAGGGCAGGTTCTGATGGCCCTCAGGATCAGTACGAGCATTCTTGGTACTGCACTACTTGTCGAGTGAACGAAGAGCGCTGTGATTAGTGTCTTCAACACGGGCGAAACCAAGGTGCAGCCACGTCCAGACGTCGGTTGGGCTGCCAGCATTCACTACAGATGTCGGACATCGTACACTGGGCAGACTGGTAAAACAGGACACGCAGCGAACTGTGGCGGAACTAACATCAGACATTAATGCAGCGTAGAGTACAGGTGTGTCTGAACACACTGTGCACCGCACGCTCCTAATGGTGGACCTCAGCAGCCGACGACCCGCGCATGTGTCAATGTTAACATCACGACATCGGCAACTACAACTAAACTTGGCGAGTGAACATCATCACTGGACGTTGGCGCAGTACCAGAGCGTTGCATGGTCTTCTTCATCATACCAAGGGAAGGCGCGAATCCGTCGTCTTCCGGGGGTACACCTCCGTGACACTTGTACTGCAGGATGGAGACAACATCATAATGCGCCATGTAACAAGGCCAGGATTGTGATGGAGTGGCTCGAAAACACAGCGGAGAGTTCCAATTGATGTGCTCCGCTCCCCCCTCTCTCCCACGTCCCAAGTCGCCAGATCTGAACCCGATCGAATACATCTGGGAGATGACTGAACTAAATCTACGAGAATTAGGTGACTCGGGGTGTGTAATGTCGTGACAACTTCCTCCAGCGACCTACCAAAGCCTCATTGCTACCATGCCATGACGTGTTGCCGCTGTTATCTGTGCCATATGTGGACACACCGGCTATTAGGTAGGTGATCATAATGTTCTGCCTAATGATTGTATATGGAAGCAAAGATGAAATTCAAGAAACACGCAATTCATGACATTTTGTTCAATTGGTTCTAATGGCTCTGAGCACTATGGGACTTAACTTCTGAGGTCATCAGTCCCCTAGAACTTAGAACTACGTAAACCTAACTAACCTAAGGACATCACACACATCCATGCCCGAGGCAGGATTCGAACCTGCGACAGTAATGGTCGCGCGGTGCCAGACTGTAGCGCCTAGAACCGCTCGACCACCCCGGCCGGCACATTTCGTATTACAAAAACTACTTACTTCTTTCTGATATTTGTATCTCACTAGACAGCTAAGCTGACGGAGAATCCAGAAAAACTTCCAATTTCCATCAAAATTGCCGGATTGAGAATTATATTGCGTCATATATAGCACCTTCTAAACATAAATGATTCGTCTTGATCTAAATATCAAAACTGCACTGGAATTTTGATACTCCAATATCAATTCAAAAGCACTGAAAATGTTACAGCTTTAAGAACAATAACTTAAAATCACAATGTTGTCAAAATACAAGCACCGTTAACAAACGAAATCTTTGAAAAGTATTTCCATAATATAGCGAGGATACAAAAACATTTAAAAAACTTAAATCAGTCCAAACAGGCCTCGGTACGCCCAACGGTACCGACTGACCGCCATGTAATCCTCTACCTATAGGTGTCACTGGATGCGGGTATGGAGTGTCATATGGTCAGCACATCGCTCTCCTATGAGCTGACAGTTTTCATGACCGGGACCACTACTTCTCAGTCAAGTAGCTCAATTGACCTCACAAAGGCTGAGTGGACCCCACTTGCACACAGCTCTCGGCCGACCCGGACGGTCACCATCCAAGTGCTAGCCAAGTCCGACAGTGCTGAACTTCGGTGTTACTACTGCGGCAAGGCCAATGATCACATAGCAACAATTAATTTATTTAAAGGAACGATTGATATCAATTCTGTTTTAACACTATTGTTGGTTCAAATGGTTCAAATGGCTCTGAGCACTATGGGACTCAACTGATGTGGTCATCAGTACCCTAGAACTTAGAACTACTTAAACCTAACTAACATAAGGACATCACACACATCCATGCCCGAGGCAGGATTCGAACCTGCGACCGTAGCAGTAGCACGGTTCCGGACTGCGCGCCTAGAACCGCGAGACCACCGCGGCCGGCAACACTATTGTTGATTTTTGGTAAACACCTGCGTACGAACGTAGCATTATAGAGATCTATTGATATTAGAAGTTTTTCAGAGACCATAAACTTTTCTGAGGGACTTGCAATGCGTACACTTTAAAGTACAGACGAGTTTGTATCGAGCTCTCTGAAATGAGCTACTGCGCAAAATTTCTGAAAGATGTGCAACATATACACTGACTCTATTAACCTACCGGTGAATAAATGAACGTATTTACGAGTATTAACGGCTTTTTCATTTATGTAAGAGACAACAGAGAAAATTACTATCTAAATCTTACTCGAGACTTTGAAATTGGACAACATAACGCAACCCTATAGGGCGGAGAAGAGCAGCTCAATGAAAGATAAGTACAAAAAGTTTCATCCCGCCTACGTTTAGTTAAGCTTTGCAGAAACGGAATTTCTTGTACTAACTTCATGACCCATGAGAGGACGTACGAGGAACCTGGGGTCGGAGAAGCCAGCTTAAGGAGATAATAGGGATAAAATGACGTGATTGTGTACTTTTTTTTACATTTGTTAACTGCAAATACCATCATTGACACAATGAACGGACTATTTGTAATTTGTACTGTACCTCACAAAATGCACCGAAACTGCCGCCCATCAACCTAAATGCAAAGATGACATCGGCGAGCAAGATTCTGATGCTCCATGACCAATATCCCTGGTGTATTTCGAATCACATCACAGGCAGCTACAATTGCAGCATACTAATTCGATCTCCATATACATTGGGGTCTCATGCACTAGTGTGTCAGATGACCTCGCAGGGCATGGAATAGGACCTCCCCTTCCATTCCAGCGACTAGAAACTGTTCTACAAGTATTGCTCCATCGTATTGTGCTATACGTCTCTGAATAGCACTGAGTAATGAATGGGTCTGTCGTTGATTCATAGCACGTTCTGTCATAGGACAATGTGAATATGATAAAACAGAGCCACTTTATGGACAAATAAGGTAAACAAATCCTACATCATGAGTGCCTGGTAATCTGGCTCGTCCTCCTCGTTTCCTTGCAGGAAAGAAAGAATGTACATGTAAATAAACAGCACAGTACGTGTAAACTTAGGAGCATGTTAATTGTAAATAAGCTGGAAAACAGTAGTGCTAGGCAAAGTGGTAGACAAGTTTGCTTCCATATCCCCTTAAGCTGGCTTCTCCGACTCCAGGTTCCCTACCTCACATTGCCCAGTGGAGCATTGTCTGTGTTCTGTTATATTTTTGAACGCTCTTTCAGAAACACTCTGCAGAAAGTCCTTCACGCACGCTTGTTCGATGGCGTCTATCTCGGAAGTACCCTATTCGATTCCTGCTGAGGGAAGAACATTCAATAGACACTAAACACTAGACCAATGAGAACTGTAGGGTAAGCTTCCACTACTAATCTTGCACTCAGTACCAAACCTATTTGTTTATTTACTATTATCATGGCAACTAAGATAAACATAAGAAGGCTTTTAGTTAACACTTCTCAAAACAAACAACATTTCAAAAGAGAAATACATATAGAATCAAACTGGAAATGTGAAAACAAAAAGACAGAAACGAAGCAAACACGTAACAACAAAAAAGTTTCTGAAATAAGAAAATAAAAGAAATTGAACATATTTCTATCCGATCTTTTTTTATTTTTCTTAAAAGGCCTCCATCCATTTCCCATTGATTTCTCTGCCTTAAAATCAAATTCACTTTTCTTGGACACCGCCGACTGCTTGCTTAATCAGACGAGAGAGGCGAACATAGGTGTCTTCCTTCTTATTAGATATTAAGGCAAATAAAACAGGAACAATGTTTGTTTCGTCACTAGCCTCCTATGTCTACATGTATGGAGTAGATTTGTACGAACGTAATGCCGCAGCTCTTAAATTTTCCTTCCATAAAAATGTGGGAACATGTTTTAAAGCTTTTTTTCCTTTGTTTCCACGAAAAGTGATTGTCATGTGCTCTAATCTGTCATCTTCTGTAGGAAAACTACTATCGTCACCAACTGTTAAGATATCTTGATGAAGATCTCTTTCGGTACAGTTCTTGGGCTCTGTTTGGTTCCCTGCGCTTGACCCGTGCTGATAATGAATAGTCCTCTTCATATTTTCTGAGTGGGGCGTTAACGAAACAAAATCCTAAACCTCATTATGAAGAGATTCCATTTCATCCACGTATTTCTCGGATAACTGGGAAGTTTCTACACGAGCCGTCTTCTTCGTTCTCTCCATTCGCTTCTTCACTTCTAGAATTGCTTCGTCACGTGGTCCACAAAAATTTTTGGATACGTAAAGCACTTCTCCATTCTTCGAATATATGTTTCCCCTTACAATGATCGGACTTTTTGAGTAAGCACACCCACGTAACAATACCTTCCTTGTATTCCCTAAATGTACAATACGCGTAACCGCTGTTGCTCGTTGCAACAAATTCCATACTGACAGTCACGCTAGAAACTTCGGAAGCAAAATAAACGTAGGTACTTGGGTTTCGACCAGTTCTTGAGAGGGGGGGGGGGGGGGGGAATGGTAGGGTTACGTAGCAAAATGCACCACGGTAGCGGCTGCAAGTAGCATTGTTTAAGCAACACACAACAATGACTTGCGATTTCGCTCGCTGTCGCATCATTAATACGGCCACGTACGAGTGTGAAGCGTATCCATGATGTATAAAAAGAACTGACGGAGGCCATTGTATTAATTCTTAGATCAGATTTTAGAAAATAGTGTACTACTTATTCGATTTAAATATGTGTGGAAGTTTATGGTACTGCTAAAGAATAAATGAAAAAGATACTAAGATACTAATCGATCGAAGTAGTTACTATAGCCGATTGTGACAGGGGTCCGTCCTCACACTAGCTAACAAGATTATTTTGAGGCCTGTAAGACATTAATTATGAAATGTGCAACCTTGGAACACTTGGCCAGACGTAGGTGTCTGTATGAATTACGCTGGAGCGACCACACACGCCACTGGAACCGTGCACACGTACTTATCCGTATTAATCGGCGGGAGCGACCACTCGACCGGTCGGAGCAATTATCTGCGTGTTGCTTAATCAATACTACTTACAGCCGCTACCGCGCTGCAAATTGTTACCCAACTTTACGGGTACGCAAATCTCCCGCGTCCGCAAGTCACCGAATCCCCATCGTTCTGGACACCGATAAAATTACAGTAACGTCAAACACCAGCAAATCTTTTGACCCATCACAGGACCTGAAAACATGTGATTGTGAATTGCAGGTATCTACGATATTGCTTGTATGATTTAGAACGAAAATCGTGGGGCACATGCAATACGTAGCTATTACACTAGTTAAATACTGAAGCATGAGTAGTTCACCTCATTACCACGATTTATTGTATGCGCCCGACGTTTTTAGTTTCCAGTCTTGCATGTATTTTCATAACTGTTAAAAATTCACACTCACAAAGTTTTACATTTAAGTATGTGGGGTTAGGAAATTTTATAGGTCTAGGACAAATTATTTTACGCTTTTCAGCCCGATTTAATGACTTGGTACATTAAAAATTAATTTTTATTGAATCAGTTATACTCTGCTTCTTGGTCTTGAGTGCGTAATTTATCAACCGATTTCAGGCATTTACATGAGATTACACCAAGACGTGTGGTATATTTCAAATTTATTTCAGTTTATCTTCAACTGAGTTATCCAATATATTGCTTCCTCCCAAGAATATCTCGCGAACTGACCGTAAGGTAAAAATCAAGAGAGATTCGAGGAGAGAGATTCGAGGTCACACAGAGGCCTACCAGCAAGCTTTTTTCCAGCAAGCCATTTGCCAGTTGAACGGGAAACTGTGGAAAAGGGAGATGTGCACAAAATATCCTTTGCCGCACGCCAGTCAAGAAAGCAGGTTAACATAGCATTGTCATGGAGTTCTGAGGAGAAGTTCAAGTCTTCAGTCACTGTAAAATAGCAATGGCAAACAGAGCAGACAAGAAACCAAGTTAATATTACATCCTCATCCAATTCTGAGAAATAGACCGCTCGAAAATCGGATTTTCGTAATTTTTTATGTATATATAGTACGTGAAGTTCGGATCTCTAATAACACTCCGTCGAAGCATTTCGCTGCAACTCTAAAAAATTCTGAAGTAAATCGACTCTGAAGAATTCCGCGAAACTTAAATTTACTAAAACTAAGGCGTTTTTTCTCGACTGGGAGTGTGGTTTATTCGGTAGTGTTGGAGCATGGTAATTGGGTAATCAATGGATCGCTGCTTCACATCTCAGTACGGTTTCCTTTCCGATTTATTTTTATCTTTCAATTCGAATACCTACATCATTGAAATATAAAACTCATCAAATAAATGCTAATTATCACATATTTAATATTTTATGCAAAATGCACATCTTCTTATTTCTAATTAATATTGAATGCAAAATTCCAGTTTTCACTGTAAAAATGAATCTATAATTATAGACATGTTATAAAATAGTGTTAATAAATTTTTAATACTTTTAACTCAAATGATTGTTAATAACAATTTTTTAACTGTCGATAATTAATAAGTTATATGTGTGGAATATGAATTTTGAAACAAGAAGACATGTACTTCTCATAAATTGGTTCAGATGGCTCTGAGCACTACAGCACTCAACATCTGAGGTCATCAGTCCCCTAGACTTAGAACTACATAAACCTAAGGACATCACAAACATCCATGTCCGAGGTAGGATTCGAATCTGCGACCGTAACCTAGAGCCACCCTCCACCGCGGCCGGCGCACTTCTCATAAATGATGATGATGATTAGGTATTCGTTAATTAGAGTATATTTGACGAATTTTGCATTACATATGTGTTAATTAGCATACATGTGATGAATTTTTTATTAAAATTATGTCGGTATCCGATGTGAATGAAAACATTAAAAAAAGGAACAGAGAGCACGGAGGAATTCGAATGCATGCATCACCCGATTATCATTCTCTGATGCTACATAGTTTTTTTTCTCTATTTCTACTTAGTTATTTTTTTCGCTAATTATGCCTTCATGGGTCACATTCCTTCAGCTATATTCAATATTCCCATAGCAAACAAATACTTCCTCATTAAAATTAAAGAAATCTTCTCTTTCTTCTTAAATTAAAATCATCTTCTTCTTAAGAGTATCATGTTATTTAATTTGTAGCATGTTAGAATTAAAAATACGTTCTTACTTGACCTGAACTGAAACAACTAAGCTATGCATTTACATAAGCTCTAAACTTGGTATTTTTCTTTTTGAAATACACTTTTTTTATTAAAATATGTATTAAGAGGCCAAGTTTTTCCTTTTTTAATTTGCTACTAACAATTTTGTCCCCTGCTTGTAGCAAGTATAGTTTAATCTCGGTTACAGATTCACCTCGATCGCTGATGACGTATTTTATGTGGGAATTCAAGGGTTGGAACTTTAATAGTGGCAACTATTTATTTACAGCTCTTACAAAATAGATACGTGTTTCAAAGTTTTCCTGACCTTCAAAGAAGTAACCAGCATTGTTTATAACCCGTGGAAGACGTAGGATACTCTCAGCAGTGCCAGTTGTGTTGACAGTTCGAGCGGCGCGATCTATTGCCCAACGAATTTGTAGCAGTTCTGAAGCGAATGCCGTGAAGTGTATCCTTCAGTTTAGAAATCGAATTGAACTCAAGATGGCTTAAGTCAGAGGTGTGCAGTAGGTGGTATAGCACTTAGAAGCTCCATCAGTCAAACAAATAAGTAACAGCTTCCACTGCACGTGTTTGAGCATTGTCCTGCAAAATGATGGCCAGGTCCTGCAGAAAGTGTCATCATTTCTGTCCCTAGATTGTGTTCCAAAAATGAACATCTTCTGCGTGATTACAAGTATTATGTGGTCAGTATAAGAGTAAACAGTAAACATTTGTGCATCCAAATGTAGTCCAGAGGTCTGGTTGGTGATTGAGCAGGTCACTGGTTCCAAGGAAATTATAAATAATATCATGAATCCCAGCCGGATTGAGAGGTGAAATGAGAATTATCCCGTGAAGTGGCCATATGTTTTCTATTTTGGAGACCACTGGATTCCCGTCTGGCAGTAGCAGGGATATTGTGACCTGTGGGAAGTGACAGTGTTCCAATAAACTCATTCCTTAGGGTCTTATTAGAGCGGCGCAGCCAACTGCGCCACAGGCGACGCTACGATCACTTGTTGTTCAGGCTACGGTAGTTCGGCAGTTCTCGCTAATCGAGGAGTCTGTTTTCCTCGCACACTTTTCTGAGCAGTATTTCATTTGCTTCAGTATGTTTAATGATCTTCAGAGTGTCACTGGGGAAAGGAGTGAAAGTGTAGACACGACAAAAGGAAAATAAAAAACCATGAAGCCGGAAGAATTGTAAGACGTGTATATTTCTATTGTCTATTGTCAAACCACAACTTATGAAAGATGTTTATATTTTATTAATAGGATTAAGTAGGAATAATTAATATTTGTCATGTTGGAAATAATTGTGGTAGCAGGGAATGTCTGCACCAAAGTATTGTTGGCAGGAGAGACCACACATTGATACAATTTTAAAAAGGACGGGAGAGACCGCGTATGGATACATTTTAAGAAAAGAGCGGGAAAGACCGCGCATTGATACATTTTGTAATGGTAGCAGGGATTGTCTGCACCAGAAAGCATTGTTGGCAGGAGAGACCTCACTTTAGCGTTCGTTGGAAGTCAGTAGGAAGAGAGATGTGAAGCGAGTCGGTAGCAGGTTTGAAGCGAGAGGTGAGCCTGCAAGCCACTAGCTATGATTTACAAGAGATTATAAACGGATGTACAGAGACATCAGCTAACTATTATCATAAGAGGAACTAATATTATTTAATTAATTTTTTGAGAAACTCAAGACTACTGAAGGTTTGTTTGCGCATTGCTAGTTGTAAGATTATTGTAAAAAGTAAGTCCCATTTGAACGTTTGTAAAATCATTTCATTCAGAATATAATTAATTTTTGCCAGCAATATTGCATTACTGATTATAATCCATCTCAAAAATCATCAACGTAAAACTTGGCAAAATTTTATTGTTGTCAAGATAAAGTTTAACTATGAATTACGTAACTTCAGTAAAATTAATTAAAGAATAACGTCAGCTTTGCTATTAAAGAATAACGTAATAAATACAGCCACTTATTATGACAGCCCACCAGCAGGTAATAGAGTATAGTAAAACAGAGTAAGTATATTCATGTGCAGTCCAATGTAGCACTCAGATGGCGATCCAGTAACAGTAAAAAAAAAGTAAGGAACAGTTTTGGGTTATTGCAGGTAACGACTGAGGGCCACGACGACGACACTTTCTGTTTCGTCGAAATAATCAGAAAATAACTTTTAATAAGCAGCATTTAAATTTGTATGCGAGGATTGAGAAAGAATTAATTTCAAAGGGAAGATTTCATTTGTTAGTATTAAGCAAGAGGTAGAATTCCAAAGGGAAGGTTTCGTAGGTTATTGAAGAAGGTAAGGTTATCATTAACAAAAGAAATATATAGGAGATGGGAAGGTTTCAGAAGCACTGAAAGAATGTCAGAAGTTATTGGAAACACATGTGAATACTGAATATTTAATTTGTGCAGTTGAACAACATCCCGTAATTTGGGACACCAGTACTGAAGCTTACAGGTATAAGCAGTTAAAAGTAATGCTTGGAATGAAATTATTATCTCATTCCTACCGGATTTTGAGCAGCGGTCCTTGGTTGACAGAAATACCCTTTGTAAGTATTTAAGCATTATATTTATTCGTAAATCCTCGCAAGTATAATGTTACGCTATGTGACCAAAAGTATCCGGACACCTGCCTGAAAATGACTTACAAGTTCGTGGTGTCCTCCATCGGTAATGCTGGTGTTCAATATGGTGTTGGTCCACCTTTAGCCTTCAAAAAATGGCTCTGAGCACTATGGGACTTAACATCTGAGGTCATCAGTCCCCTAGAACTTAGAACTACTTAAACCTAACTAACCTAAGGACATCACACACATCCATGCTCGAGGCAGGATTTGAACCTGCGATAGTAGCAGTCGCGCGATTACGGACTGAAGCATCTAGAACCGCTCGGCCACTGCGGCCGGCCCTTTAGCCTTGATGACATCTTCCACTCTCGCAGCCATACGTTCAATCAGGTGCTGGAAGGTTTCCTGGGGGACAGCAGCCCATTCTTCATGGAGTGCTGCACTGAGGAGAGGTATCGATGTCCGCCGGAGAGGCCTGGCACGAAGTCGGCTTTCCTAAACATCCCAAGGGTTTCTATAGGATTCAGGTCAGGACTCTGTGCAGGCCAGTTGATTACAGGGGTCTTATTGTCGTGTTACCACTCCGCCACAGACCGTGCATTATGAACAGGTGCTCGATCGCTTTTCCAGACGCAATCGCATCCCCGAATTGCTCTTCAACAGTGGGAAGCAAGAAGGTACTTAAAACATCAATGTAAATCTGTGCTGTGATAGCGCCAAGCAAAACAGCAACGGGTGCAAGACCCCTCCATGAAAAGCACGACCACATCCAAACACTACCGTCTCCGAATTTTGCTATAGACACTACACACGCTGGCAGATGACGTTCACCACGCATTCGTCATACCCACACCTTGCCATCGGATCGCCACATCGTGATTCGTCACACCACACAACGTTTTTCTACTGTTCAATCGTCCAATATTTACGCTTCTTACTCCAAGCAAGGCGTCGTTTGGCATATACCGGCGTGATGTGTGCCTTATGATCAGCCGTTCGACCATGAAATCCTAGTTTTCTTACCTGTCATAGTACATGCAGTGGATCCTGATGGAGTTTGGAATTCCTGTGTGATATTCTGAATAGATGTCTGCCTATTGCACAATACTACCCTCTTCAAACGTCGAGGGTCTCTGTCAGCCAACAGAAGAGGTCGGCGTGTTCGCATTTGTGCTGTACGTATCCCTTCATATTTCCACTTCCCTATCACATCGGAAATAGCGGACCTAGGATATGTAGGAGTGTGGAAATCTCGTGTACAGACGTATGACACAGGCGACACCCAATCATCTGATCACGTTCGAAGTGCGTGAGTTCCGCGGAGCGCCCCATTCTGCTCTCTCACTATGTCTATTGACCTAGTGAGATTGCAATATAGAGTACCTGTCAGTAGGTGGCAGCACAATGCATCTAATATGAAAAACGTATGGTTTTGGGGGTGTCCAGATACTTTTGATCACTTAGTGTATGATTATGACTACTGGGAAAACTGAATGTTTGTACTTCTACTTTTTTAAATCACATCCTTATCCATCTACGTTATGTTTGGGAGATATCCTTCGTTTTTGTCTATAACAAGAAAAAATTCTAAAGGTTATGAATTTTTAAAACAGCTGCCGTTTATTTATATTTTTTCTAATATTCACATAGGTGTTAAAACACCAAGCAGACTATGTCCACTAAACTATAATTGTGATGAATAGAAGGTACGTGTTCCCGCTTCAGCGGTCGTGCCGATGAGTTCATTTATTTAGATTTTGTGTATTTGTCAAGGTACAGGCTTCTGCTTCGCTGACAATCATCACAAAATATGACTCTGAGCTTTATTTTTTATTTTTTGCGGTTGACGGTCTTCATTCCATTCATGTAAACCTTCGACTGACAAGGTGAGGTGCCTTCAGCTTTGAAACCATCACGTTTTCTGACAAAGTTATGCAAAACACAGCAACTTCGTCTTATGGATTCACCCAAACGAAGGTCAACATTCAATGGCCGATGGAACATTCTCCATTTATTGGCCAATATTCCAAACGTACGCTCTATATTCCTTCGTGCTCTTCTAAGTCGGTGGTTAATATACACGTTTTTTTTTACGCTAAACATTTACCTGCATAAGGGCTAAGCAGCTTTGTTGTCAGACCGAAACCTTCATCCCCAACAAACAAAAAGGGCATAGGCTCATCGAAACCATAGAAAGAAGATTGAGATTCAGGAACTTTTAAGGAGCCCTCATCTAGTGTTTTCTTAAATCACTGTCCTTAAATATCGTGGAATCAGCAGACATACCATATGCACCCTCATCCACGAAAATGAATTTGTAGTTGGCATCACACATAGTGAGTAGCAAGTTTTTGTAATTATAATACAATGAACCACTTCCAGTTGGCTTGAGCACTCGTACGCGTTTTCCCTCAATGGCTCCAGTGCAGTGTGGGAAGTTGCTTTTTAGCAAAAAAACAGCAGTCGTCTTAAGCTAAAAATCTGTGGTGTGGTCTGGAAAGCATTCTCGTCAAACGTCTTCCCAGATGGCACCTAAAACCTATATTACAAACACTGAGATTGTTGGTTGACTTATTCTGTACTGGTAAGGTAGATCTTGTATCAAAGTTTCCGTTGCCAGATATCTGAAACGAAATTTAAAAAAAGCAGTTCAATAGCTTTAACATCTGTGTATATAAAAATGAATGTATGTTTGTTTGTCGTCTATGCGTTCCTAAACCATTCATCCGATTGCGATGAAATTTTGGTGAGTTGTTCTACGTACGCCCGATAAGGCTCCTAGCCAAAAAAGAGAAATATGACACATTGTTGATGGGATATGACGCCATAAACAATGAAATGCCTCTGCGCGAAAATACCCCGATTTATGCACCCAATGTTTGAGAATGAGAGCACTTAGCGACTATTCTCTCGCCCACCTTCTGGTGCACTTTTTTTTTCGGTGACACTCATTCAGAAGAAGTGGAAGTCCAACCGCTCATTTTACACGAGAGAAAGTGTCAGCCAGGATAAAACAGTAAACCGATTTTTAACAACTACTTTTTCTAGAAACTGCGGTGAAATGTCTACAGCAAAGCTGGACAAAGAAGACATTGAGAATGAAGATGAAAATGAAACTTCTATTTCGTTTGATAATGGACCTACATGTAGGATCTCTCAGCACAAATCCAAAAAAAAAAAAAAAAAAACAAAAAACAAAGAACCAGCAAAGACGATGAGCTAATTGAAGTTCTAAAGAAAAAGATTGCATCGAAAGAGAAATCTCGCACTTTCGCTGAAACATATGAGAATAAGCTGTTTCTCCTCTCTGTGTTAACTGAGATTCATAAAGTACCTGCGGAAAACAAATTAGAACTCCGGTCCGACAGGATTTCTCTCGTCGGTGCTGCCCAAAAACCTGTACAGCAGGGATGGCAGCAAATGGGTTATACTGGCCCTTCACTTCCCTGTCACCACCATCAATGCTACAGTATCCTATAGAACCGCAGCCTATGCAAATACAGTGCATGCCACAATGACCGATGGAACAACATCCTATGCAACAGAAAACAATGTCTCAGCCAGGACTAGTGGATTTAGCACACTGACAGTTTTAATTTCGCTGTTAACGTTATTTATGTCAATTATACTGCAGGTATCATCATGATGACGTAATTAAAATTTGCCCTGGGATTTCAGTAATATTCTGTCTAACGTAAAGAACTTTCCTGTCTAGTAAAAACTTCCTATTTCTCATTATTCATTTCAGTGATAGTATTAGTACTAGAAATACCGAAATTATCAAGCAGTCAGTCATGAATTTCCAAAGCTGTAGGTTGCGAATGTCTTGTACTCTCGTCAAAAGCAAACGTCAAAGTATTTCTCTAATTGAATCCATGGACATGATTTACAGATACGAAGTGAAACCTTCGCTTCACGAACAATATGCAGTGATCATGAACAAGAAGTATTACTACCTACAAGTTCGTGAGTGTACAAGCAACGTGAGATACACGCACAGTAATACAAGTTTACATAACCAGTCAGCTACACCACGTTGGGCCGGCCGCGGTGGTCTCGTGGTTCTAGGCGCGCAGTCCGGAACCGTGCGACTGCTACGGTCGCAGGTTCGAATCCTGCCTCGGGCATGGATGTTTGTGATGTCCTTAGGTTAGTTAGGTTTAAGTAGTTCTAAGTTCTAGGGGACCGATGACCACAGCAGTTTAGTCCCATAGTGCTCGGAGCACTATGCAGGTAGTGACACATAGACGATGACGTATGGAAGGGTGGGTCTGGCTGTAGTTAGTGCTCAGGAGTCCGAAGCGGTTAAGGCAACCGCTCAGGTAAAGCGGAAAGGACGGGTTCGAGTCTGGGTCCGGCACAAATGTTCACTATCGTCATTCCAATATACAGCCGAAAGTGGCTGATATTCGAAACTGCGAATACATTTCCTGTACTACTAAAATGTTTAACATGCAATATTCACTTTTCAGTAACGTAAACGAAGTCTTCTGTGGGATGATTTCTCAGTCTGAGGAAGTCGCTGTTTGTGGTAAAGAGGCTTAGGGTCACATGAGACACAGAAACCCGAAATAATACCAGTTATTCTCCTGCGTTCCTCGCTCTCAAACGTGTAAATACCTGAAAATTACTGTAGGAACTTCCGACGCAGTTTCACAGAAACATAATTTTAATGCGAACGAATGGCCCCACTAAAGTCATTAAATGATGCAAACGATTTTGTTGTTCACTCCGGCTGGTTTGATTAATGGGTAGTAACGAAAGGCAGGATATCAGCAATTCGCTTTACGCCTGAACTCGACTGCAGCTTTTAATGGCCTATTACGACGACCTACCGAGCCTGACTCGTGACAGACGCTTCTCTTTTAACGACCGTGACAGCAAGTGCTCCCACTTTAACGTCACGCCGCTGTAAAATAGCCGTGCTCAATGGCTGTTTATATTACCCATACGTTGGCGACGCAAACCTTACGACAGGTTCGACTCACAAACTACAGATAGGACTACACCTATTTTCCACGAGCCAGATAAGAGTAAGTGTTCGTCAGTAACAGAGGTAACACTGGAGAGCTTCTTAAGTTGTCGTAATGAAATAACATATTGCGAAAGAGCGTTGCCTGCACTTTCCGTTCAAATAAGTAATAGTGGCTAGAACTGAACACATTATGGTATTGAATATTTGACTAAAATAAACTATGATATCAAAAGTATCCGCACCCCCCCCCCCCCCCAAAAAAAAATGTTTTTTCATATTAGATGCATTGTACTACCACATACTGCCAAGACCATATCAGCGACCTCACCAGTCATTTGACATCGCAAGAAAGGAGAATGGAGAGCTCCGCGGAACTCACGGACTTCCAACATGGTCTGGTGATTGGGTGTCACTTGTGTCATATGTCTGTATGAGAGATTTCCGTACTCCTCAACATACCTAGGTCACCTGTTCCTAAATGCGATAGTGAAGTGGAAACCTAAAGTGACACGTACAGCACAAAAGCGTACAGGCCGATCTCGTCTGTTGACTGACAGATTGTTAATGCTAGTAATTCCAGTCACCTGACCCCATCTGATAGCTCAGTCCCTTGACAAATCGTATCAAAGATAAGAACTATCCTCAGATTGTTTATGTTAGTAATTCCAGTCACCTGGCCCCCATCTGATAACTCAGTCGTTAACAGATTTCATCCCCTGGAATAACAATGACTGTGACAGTAATTAAAACAGAATTTAATGTTAATATTTATCGTGTCAGACTGTACTGCAAGTGGTCTCATCCATTTATCTCCCTTGGTCGCTTGTTTCATCACTTTTGCGTTACCCGGTGCGCTATGTTGTGTAATTCAAAATTAAAATAACTAATAAATTAAATAAATATTTGGGCCACTCTCCTATCTATTATCAGCAAGCACTGAATCACAGAAAGTCGTGAGCAAAAATACAAGCTTCAATGCACACTGTCGGGCAACGGTCAGTAAGAATTGGCGACAAACTATAGGCTCGATACGACATTGCGGTGCTTGTGTTGTTAAGAAGTACGATGTAATGTTCATTTAGACATACAAGCATTTCAGAAGAAACAGGCACCGCAGCAGCTACTTCCATCATTAAATGCGTGAAATGTATTCACAGTTGTGAATATAGACAACTATCAGCCATATAATGGAAGGACGATAAGGAAAATTTGTGTCTGATCTAGTCTCGCACTTGGATGCCATAACCGATTTGGCTATCCGTGCATGACTCGTGGCAGGACCCAAACTTCCATCTGTCATTGTTCCTGAATCACGATCTGTACTCGTACATCCCTTGTGTAATAAATACATCTCCAATAGAACATTGCGTAGTACTTCTTAACAACACAGACACTGCAATATCGTATTTATCCACTCATACCAGGCAGTGGCTTTCAATTAAAATGTTCTACGCTGTACGGGAATCACATGATGTGTCAATGAGTGCATGTTGTGATGCAGGAACGAACACATATAAAAATTGGATCAGGCCACGAGTCGCGCACAGGTAGCCAAAGCACTTAAGGCGACTGCTCAGTTAAAGTGAAAAATCTGGATTGGATTCCTGGTCTGACACAAATTTTCGTTGTCAACATTCCACTGTATGACTGTTGGTTGTCTTTATTCACAACTGTGAATACATTTCATGTAAGCTGCAGGCTTTCATCTTTAGAATATACTTATGTACAATATAAACAAAAGATGGGTAGTATTTCACCATGTCACAAACTTCTCTGTCTTTGCTTATGGTATATACAGACTTGACAACATTATTCACTCTCCCATCTTGTAGTGACGTAAAACCCCCTCCAATTTTACTGCCTCCTCCTGCATTTCCAGTGCCTTTGTGTTTGCTCACTGAACTTTCTACCCAACTCCCCTCGCTGTTCTCACAAATTCCGAGACTAACTCTCCATTCCTGCTCCATTTCTGCTTAATCATTCTGAATGGAAACACTTCTCCTTATGATATACCACCTCGAATGGCGGCAATCTGGTGATATTGGTCACCATCGAATTACATGTGCTCACTACAAAAAAGATAAATATATGGCAGAATCTGTAAGGTTGGGGGTTCACATTATAACTTCGCATCCATCATATTGTCTAATGATCCACATGCCCCTCCACATCCAGACCTAGTGACGCCTATGGGCTGAGGATGAAACGGCGGCCGGTCAGTACCGTTGGGCCTTCATGGTCTGTTGTGGAGGAGTTTTTTTTTATATAATGCGGAAAGTGATCTATGATGGCGAACAGAAAATGGTTTCCTGCTGATGTTCAGCTGAATGGTCCTAACACATGCACCCCAATGAAACTAAAAGGTTCCACTGCTTCTGGCAATCTCTAAAATAGTACCTATTTCCAAATTAAATCCGCATGCCGTGCACACTGTGCACAATTCCTGACACGCTGACGGACCTGATTCTTCAGTTCTCTCTACCAGTACTTCTCTGCTACTCTCCAATTCGACATTCTCCACACTCCATGGCTTGCGACCACACACTAAAGGGATTCCTTGTCAAATCTACATATATTTGGATTATTCGGGTTCAACCAACGTTTTCGTGGGTGATCAGTCATTTAACGCACCTTGCCTACACCAATAATTTAAGAAAGATACGCCTTAGATTTGAACTAAAGAATGTCAGTACGGATCTGAAACATTAAAAAATCGTTTAATAAATATTACGATGTTGCATCATCCAAATTTTGGATGGCCAATTTATATGTCAGCTGACACGACTGGGTACGGAATAGCAGCATAAGTGTTCCAGATGGAGAAAGAAAGGGATAAGGAGTTACATAAGACGGTTGCGTTCACTGCAACCAGCGGAGCGTAATTGTGGTGTTTTAAAATAAGGGGCTCTAGCTATACTGTTCGGTATGCACAAGTTTGACCTTTGCTTTTCAGGTCACATATTGATAATATATTGTGACCACAACGCTGTTACGTTCTTAAAGTCTTGCACGTTGAGGCATACAGGACTAACAAGAAGGACCTTTTCCTTCAGCAATTCAACCTTGAAATTGGACGTATACAACGTAGGAACAGTCTCGTAGTTGATGAGCTATCGAAAAGTGCTGAAATGTCCAGAGAATGATGAATTCCGTTGACGGAAAAGTGTGAAGTACGTATGTTTGCTACGTATGAAGTCAAGAAGGAAATTGCCTAAAAGAAAATCTTTAAGTATTATGTAAATCGAAGGTGGGGGCGGGGGAAAAGAAAGGAAAGAGAAGGAACTACTGATGTCAGCTGCCTCAAGCAGAATCAGCTTTCTAGACAGTTGCTTTAACCACTGCGCTACCCAGACGGCGCGGACATTCTCGGCACGCCACCAGTCTACCCATATTTCCACCTAGCACCTCCTATCCGCATCCCCCACCCACGCTCACTAGATTCGATTCCCACAGGAGGTGGAACGTAACTGTGCATCAGTACTGAAGGTGGTGGACTCCTTGCCGTCCAGGCGAAACAGTTATACGAATGCGTGGTGTCTGTTCTTCCGCACATGTCCCAAAAAACAGACACCACACTTTCGTATAAAATCTTTAAGAACTTAAGGAGAGAACAGAATGATGATTATCAGGTGAGACTTTTGAATTGTCATTTAGGGGACCCCAGATATACTAAGGTAGGACAGTACTATTGCCTGCATAAAGGAATTACGTTCCGGAGAAGAAAACTAAATGCAGCATAATGGAACCTGTTTTCTATCTCAGCATGCGGACTTGCTGATAGATTATATACTTTTACGATGAGGGCTTTCTGGAAGCAAACATTTTACTTTTTACGCGTCGCCCCACACACTTACACACAACAATTACCAAGTGAAGAAGCAAATCACCACACACTAATTAAGACGTCTGTTTGTAAGAGGTTTAACAGAACCTACGCACACGAGTCGCTGGTCTCTGGCTGAAATTTCGCTGCTCGCGTATCGGAAGTTGGGGCAGCCGTCGCGCCCCGCCTAGGACTGCGTTATTTTTACGTCGCCGTCGCCACGGCTGTCCACGTCACACGGCCGCCTATCGACTCGGTGGCCGGCAAAGGTCGCGCCGCACGCACGTCTCCGCTGCGCTACGCTACGCGCCGCAGCACGCCACACAGCGCACCACCACTCCCTGTGTGGGACCTACCCCGTGGCTACTGTACCCACACCCCTACACAGGCTGCTGTGTCCGCAGGTACCTTCTCAACATTCCTAATACCTGTTGATCTCCGAAGCACTCGACAGCCGACAGCGCAAGAAATGCTTCTGGTTTACAGCCGAGCTTTTGGTTGCATTTTCCTGTACGAAAATTAGGCGACCGACAAAATCGGCTTCTTCGGCTGCTGCGAGCTGTGTTGTTATGCGTACTCGCTGCCTGGAATGTGAAATATTATTGCTGTCCTGCTGCTATTTGAGCGACTCTGGGGAACACTATGGTAACCGCAACTACCGTGTATCTTGAGTAATAACGAGATCGGCGTTACCCACGAGCAGCAGAATATAGTATACCAGGGAAAGCTCTAATTCCACTCAAGAGAAGTTAAGGCGAAGCTTCAAGGTAAACGCCAATGGCTGCCTGCTATGGAAACTATTGGCAAGCCGCAGGGAAAATGGCTGGCTCTGAGAGGAATCTATTTACGTTACGTACATTATAACCATATTTGACCAGTTACAAACAACGAAGATGTTCTTAGTGGTTCGGATATCTCCTACCAGGATTCTGAATACATTTCTAGTGACTCAGATGACTCTGGGATATACCGGGTGATAAGAAAGTCAGTATAAATTTGAAAACTGAATAAATCACGGAATAATGTAGATAGAGAGGCACAAATTGACACACATGCTTGGAATGACATGGGGTTTTATTAGAACAAAAAAAAAATACAAACGTTCAACAATTTCCGACAGATGTCGCTTTATCTGATCAGAATAGCAATAATTAGCATAATAAAGTAAGACAAAGCAAAGATGATGTTCTTTACAGGAAATGCTCAATATGTCCAGCATCATTCCTCAACAATAGCTGTAGTCGAGGAATAATGTTGTGAACAGCACTGTAAAGTATGTTTGGAGTTATGGTCAGGCATTGGCGTCGGATGTTGTCTTTGAGCACCTCTAGAGATGTCGATCGATCACGATACACTTGCGACTTCAGGTGACCCGAAAGCCAATAATCGCATGGACTGAGGTCTGGGGACCTGGGAGGCCAAGCATGACGAATGTGGCGGCTGAGCACACTATCATCACCAAACGACGAGCGCAAGAGATCTTTCACGCGTTTTGCAATATGAGTTTTTTTGTTCTAATAAAACCCCATGCCATTCCTTGCATGTGTGTCAATTTTTACCTCTCTATCTACATTATTCCGTGGTTTATTAAGTTTTCAAATTTATACTGACTTTTGATGACCCGGTATAATTGGCAATTCTGCTGTACTTAGTATGTTTCACTAACAGTGGCAAGTGTATGTACGTGTTGTTATGGCCCTGAAATGCGTAAAATATGAGGTTATTATTGAATGATCGCTATTGTCTTGATGGTTGTGTATGCATATTTCTTCATTTGTAGTCGTTCAAGTAAAAACAACAACAACAGTGATAATAATACTAACAATCTTTTATACGAACGACCTAGAGGCCGGCCGCGGTGGCCGTGCGGTTCTGGCGCTGCAGCCCGGACCCGCGGGGCTGCTACGGTCGCAGGTTCGAATCCTGCCTCGGGCATGGGTGTGTGTGATGTCCTTAGGTTAGTTAGGTTTAAGTAGTTCTAAGTTGTAGGGGACTTATGACCTAAGATGTTGAGTCCCATAGTGCTCAGAGCCATTTGAACAATATTTTTGAACCACCTAGACAGCAGGAGCGTCCAGGTTCGAATTTCTGTCCGCCGCACATTTTCACTTGTCAAGGCTGATTCCACATAAAGTCGTGATGCATCCGACATAAACAGTATCCTCTTTTCCTTTTCTTTCCCCCCTAACACCTTCAACTTACACAGCAATAATCTCTGTTGGTAAGGAATGAGAAAGTTCCTCACAAAATCGGTGAGGATAGGGACATGTAAGAAACACTGACAAGAAGGACAGGCTGTACTACGTTTGTTAAGGCGTCAGGGAATAAATTCCATGGTACTAGAATGTGCTGTAGAGGGTAACAACTATAGAGGAAGACAGGGACTGTAATACACTCCTGGAAATGGAAAAAAGAACACATTGACACCGGTGTGTCAGACCTACCATACTTGCTCCGGACACTGCGAGAGGGCTGGACAAGCAATGATCACACGCACGGCACAGCGGACACACCAGGAACCGCGGTGTTGGCCGTCGAATGGCGCTAGCTGCGCAGCATTTGTGCACCGCCGCCGTCAGTGTCAGCCAGTTTGCCGTGGCATACGGAGCTCCATCGCAGTCTTTAACACTGGTAGCATGCCGCGACAGCGTGGACGTGAACCGTATGTGCAGTTGACGGACTTTGAGCGAGGGCGTATAGTGGGCATGCGGGAGGCCGGGTGGACGTACCGCCGAATTGCTCAACACGTGGGGCGTGAGGTCTCCACAGTACATCGATGTTGTCGCCAGTGGTCGGCAGAAGGTGCACGTGCCCGTCGACCTGGGACCGGACCGCAGCGACGCACGGATGCACGCCAAGACCGTAGGATCCTACGCAGTGCCGTAGGGGACCGCACCGCCACTTCCCAGCAAATTAGGGACACTGTTGCTCCTGGGGTATCGGCGAGGACCATTCGCAACCGTCTCCATGAAGCTGGGCTACGGTCCCGCACACCGTTAGGCCGTCGTCCGCTCACGCCCCAACATCGTGCAGCCCGCCTCCAGTGGTGTCGCGACAGGCGTGAATGGAGAGACGAATGGAGACGTGTCGTCTTCAGCGATGAGAGTCGCTTCTGCCTTGGTGCCAATGATGGTCGTATGCGTGTTTGGCGCCGTGCAGGTGAGCGCCACAATCAGGACTGCATTCGACCGAGGCACACAGGGCCAACACCCGGCATCATGGTGTGGGGAGCGATCTCCTACACTGGCCGTACACCTCTGGTTATCGTTGAGGGGACACTGAATAGTGCACGGTACATCCAAACCGTCATCGAACCCATCGTTCTACCATTCCTAGACCGGCAAGGGAACTTGCTGTTCCAACAGGACAATGCACGTCCGCATGTATCCCGTGCCACCCAACGTGCTCTAGAAGGTGTAAGTCAACTACCCTGGCCAGCAAGATCTCCGGATCTGTCCCCCATTGAGCATGTTTGGGACTGGATGAAGCGTCGTCTCACGCGGTCTGCACGTCCAGCACAATTGCTGGTCCAACTGAGGCGCCAGGTGGAAATGGCATGGCAAGCCGTTCCACAGGACTACATCCAGCATCTCTACGATCGTCTCCATGGGAGAATAGCAGCGTGCATTGCTGCGAAAGGTGGATATACACTGTATTAGTGCCGACATTGTGCATGCTCTGTTGCCTGTGTCTATGTGCCTGTGGTTCTGTCAGTGTGATCATGTGATGTATCTGACCCCAGGAATGTGTCAATAAAGTTTCCCCTTCCTGGGACAATGAATTCACGGTGTTCTTATTTCAATTTCCAGGAATGTACATCCAGAAAATAATTAAGTAGCAAGTGCTACTCCGAGATGATGAAGGGTTGGGGCAGAAGGAGGGATTCATGGCAGGCCGCATCGAATCAGTCAAAACACTGACGAGATTTAAAAAATAAAATTAAAAAAAGCCGAGCACTCACACTGTCTCACTGTGTCAGATAACTGTCCTGAGGGGGTCAAAGAATAGGGCGAAGAGGTCTTCTCGGAAAAGGTTGAGATGCACCTCACAATGGAGGTTTAAGCAGAAACCATGTGATAAGTCGAAGAATATTTATCTCGTTCTGGAAAAATTGTAAAACAAAATACTGTAGGATCTAAGTGCCACTAATCACTTAAATATTTTGAGAAAGTAGAGGAAAGCAATGTGAATCAAGCGTTCAGATCATCTGGGAAATTGGTGACTTTGACGTTCAGAATATACCTGCCTGTCAACCGAAGGGATGTATACAGATGGAAGGTAACTTCAGAGTGCCCATCATCTTTATTCATCATCCAGATATTTTATAATGGCAGCTGGCGCAGAGTAACAATTAGGAAACGAAGGAGACGAAACCCATTTCTTACTATTCTTTTAAAATGCAACAGACACAGATTCATTGAAAAGAAGATTACATCCTTCCTGGTAGTCATGGATTTCTCTTGTGACTAAAACCGACACGTCTGGATAGTGGACACATCTGTAATGAGAGTGATGAGTGGTTGACTGCTTTCAAGCAAGAAAGCTATAGTGTCAAGTCGTCTTTTAACTCTGTAAATACTCTCATATGATTATTTATCGTACTGCTTTGTTGTCAGCGTACGTAATTTTCGGTAATATAATGGTATATCCATTGTAATAAAGTGTTTATTCTCGTGTATTTCATGTATTACAGTCTGTTTCTTGTTCTTTTTGTGTCAGTATGGAAGAATTTAAATGTTAGTAGACATCCAGAACAAAATGGATATTAGAATAACATTATTCAGATTTTTGGACCAATTCCAGACTTTAATCTTCTGTATATTCAAACTTCGGTTTTGGCGCTTACCATTTTGTTACCCCGAGCCGCTCATTTATGAGCTGGACACCCAGTTCCCACAACGCCTTTTGATGTTCATTTGTTGAGCAAAGTCGTGTATGTTAACACGAATCTGCTGCAGAATTATGAAATATGTTCTATGTTCACGTATTATGACATCTTTGGACGACGAAAATCTCTGCTGTAAAAATTAGCATGGGTTCCGTAAACACAGATCTTGCGAAACGAAGCACGTCCTGTTCCTCCATGGGATCCACAGCGCTGCTCACGTCAGCGCTTAGATTGATGCTGTGTTTCTTGACCACAGGAAGGCTTTTGATAAAGTCCCGTACTGTCGTTTACTGAAAAAAGAAAACACGAACTTACCGAGTATTGCACAGATATGCTGCTGGATTCAAGAATACTGAACACATCACATTTAATGAGGAAGAAACGACAGATGTGAAGGTAATTTCAGGAGTACCCAAAGGGAGTGTGATAGAACCGTCACTGTTTACTACGTAAATGATTTAATGAATTACGTCGAAAGCTCCATATGGCGGTTTACGGATGAAGCGCTTGACCATAAGAAGGCAGTAGTATCAGCAGATTGCGGCAAACTGAAGGAAGCCCTGCAGATGCCTGATGTGTAGTGCAGTAAATGGCAAATGATGCTGAAACTAAATAAATGTAACATGCTGCGCATACGCAAGACAAGAATCCACTACTGTAAAATTACACTACTGGCGGTAAATTACTGGGAAAAATAATAAAAAATATTTAGCAGTAACCATCCGGTGGAGCCTTAAGTGCAATGACCAAATAAAGAGCCCAGTCACATTAATGTGACCACCGTGATCAGCAGCGCTACGATTGTCCATAGAGGATCCACAGCGCGAACAGTCAGATCGAGGTTGTCCCACAGTTTCCCGGCTGGACTTAAATACGGGGAGTTTGTTGGCCAGGGGAGTACGGTAAACTAATCCTGGTGCTCTTCGAACCAAGCACGTACACCGAGAACTGTGTGATACGTCTACTCACCTGAGGTTGGCCGGACGTCTCTGTGCCGGAGTATCGTGGCAGAATGTTGATGGGATCCGGCTGCAAACCCGAAAATTACTAGAACATTCTACTTGTGTATGTTGTCTCTGTACAAGTTTCTGCCTTCATTGTCCGTTGGATTGATTTCTGCTTTTTCTAGGTTAAGTTTGACTTCTGTGGTCCGTGCATTGTTCACTTGACTCCTTGTATTTATGTAATAATTCTGTTGGTGAGTCTTCTTGGTGGTAGCCTGCTAATGTGTCCAACGAAGTTTAATTTTCTTCTCTTGACATGGCGCAGTCCTGCTGGTACATGCCGTCGTTCTAAGGAAAAACAAACTGCTTGTGGGGGTGGACATGGTCCACAAGGATACATGATCCCTTGTAACTTCCAGAATGACGAGACCATCCAGTGAATGGCACGAAATCATTCCCGAGGCCATAAAAGTCTCTTCTTGTTTGCTTTCAGACGTTTCAAGCCGTACAAGTCAATGTGTCATCTGCCCAATGGAACCTGAACTTTGCTTCATCTGAAGAGGTCACCTGGCGCCACTTAGTGGATGTGCAGTTGCGGTATTGGCGGTCAAATCCCAGGCCTTGTCACCGATCAACAGTAGCCAGAATGGATGCACGAACCAGATACCTGCTGCCGAGGCTCAGAAGCAGCAACGTTCGCTGAACTGCCACCGAGGCATTGGTCCACCAAGGCTGTCAGTTGCTCAACAGTTACACGTCTTTTCGACTATCACATCTCCACAGCCGTCGTTCATTCCCGTCACGAATGGCCGATGGTGCACCATAGTTGCCTCAGCGTCAATTTTGGATAGCGCTATTTTGATATGCGCTGTGACTTTCAGCCAGGTGGCAGACGAACAGTCGGCAATCGAAGCCGTGTCAGAAATGCTTCTACCTTAGGTGCTAAAGCTAATTATCACGGCGGACGTCAAGTAAATCGCTCCGTATCCGAATTAAGAACAGCAACTGCATTGTGTCTTCTGCATCATTCCCGACACGCATTATATACCCCGCACTGCTACAGATGGCAACTGTCGTCTTTCACTGGTGCTGCACGTTGACGTCGAACACAGTCGGTAGTCACATTAGTGTTTTTGGTCCGTGTAGTAGGGAAAGCAAATACCAGACTGATACACACATGAAGAATTATAACGAAATGCATCTACGAAAGAAATGCCTAAGAAAATCTTGTTCGGCCGATTCTCGAAGCTTTCTTATCAGTCGGCAATCCTTACCAGGTTGGATTAATAGAACGGGGAGACAGCGTGTTTCGTCATGTGATCGTTTAGTCGGTGCATTCGGTGATACTGAACAAACGGCATTGGAAGAAGCTGTAAGAGAGGCGTTGTGTGTCACGTGGAGCTTTTCTACTGAAATTTCTCGAGAGTACTTTCCGCGAAGAGTCCGGCAACATATTACTTCCTCCCACATGTTGTTGTTGTTGTTGTTGTGGTCGTCAGTCCAGAGTCTGGTTTGATGCAGCTCTCCATGCTACTCTATACTGTGCAAGCTTCTTCATCTCCTAGTACCTACTGCAACCTACATCCTCCTGAATCTGCTTAGTGTATTCATCTCTTGGTCTCCCTCTACGATTTGTACCCTCCACGCTGCCCTCAAATACTAAATTGATCATCCGTTGATGTCCCATAATATGTCCTACCAACCGATCCCTCCTTCTAGTCAAGGTGTGCCACAAATTTCTCTTCTCCCTAATTCTATTCAATACCTCCTCATTACTTATGTGATCTACCCATCTAATCTTGAGCATTCTTCTGTAGCACCACTCTTAGAAAGCTTCTATTCTCTTCTTGTCTAAACTATGTATCGTGCACGTTTCACTTCCATACATGGCTACACTCCACACAAATAATTTCAGAAACTACTTCCTGACACTGAAATTTAATTCGATGTTAACGAATTTCTCTTCTTTAGATACGCTTTCTTTGCCACTGCCAGTCTACATTTTATATCCTCCCTACTTGGACCATCATCAGCTAATTTGCTCCCCACATTGCAAAACTCATTTACTACTTTAATCGTCTCATTTCCTAATCTAATTTCCGCAGCATCACCCTATTAAATTCGACTGCATTCCATTATCATCGTTTTGCTTTTGTTAATGTTCATTTTATATCCTCCTTTCAAGACACTGTCCAATCCGTTCAGCTGCTCTTCCAGGTCTGTCTCTGACAGAATTACAATGTCATTGGCGACCCTCAAAGTTTTTATTGCTTCTCCATGGATTTTAATACCTACTCCGATTTTTTTGTTTCCCTTACTGCTTGCTCAATATACAGATTGAATAACATCGGGGACAGGCGACAACCCTGTCTTACTCCCTTCCCAACCACTGCTTGACTCTCATGCCCCTCGACTCTTATAACTGCCATCTGGTTTCTGTACAAATTGTAAATAGCCTTTCGCTCGCTGTATTTTACCCCTGCCACCTTCAGAATTTGAAAGAGAGTTCTCCAGTCAACATTGTCAAAAGCTTTCTCTATGTCTACAAATGCTAGAAACGTAGGTTTGCCTTTCCTTAATCTATTCTCTAAGATAAGTCGTAGGGTCAGTATTGCCTAGGGTGTTCCAACATTTCTACGGAATCCAAACTGATCTTCCTCGAGGTCGGCTTCTACCAGTTTTTCCATTCTTCTGTAAAGAATTCGTGTTAGTATTTTGCAGCCGTGGCTTATTAAACTGATAGTTCGGTAATTTTCACATCTGTCAGCATCCGCGTTCTTTGGGATTGGAATTGTTATATTCTTCTTGAAGTCTGAGAGTATTTCGCCTGCCTCATACATCTTCCTCACCAGATGGTAGAGTTTTGTCAGGACTGGCTCTCCCAAGGCTGTCAGAAGTTCTAATGGAATGTTGTCTACTCCCGAGGCCTTGTTTCGACTCAAGTACTTCAGTTCTCTGTCAAACTCTTCACGCAGTATCATATCTCCTTTTCCATCTTCATCTACATCCTCTTCCATTTCCATAATATTGTCCTCGAGTACATTGCCCTTGTATAGACCCTCTATATACACCTTCCACCGTTCTGCTTTCCCTTCTTTGCTTAGAACTGGGTTTCCATCTGAGCACTTGATATATATACAAGTGGTTCTCTTTTCTTCAAAGGTCTCTTTAATTTTCCTGTAGGCAATGTCTATCTTACCCCTAGTCAGATAAGCCACTACATCCTTACAATTGTCCTCTATCCATACCTACTTAGCTATTTTGCACTTCCTGTCGATTTCATTTTTGAGACGTTTGTATTCCTTTTTGCCTGCTTCATTTACTGCATTTTTATACTTTCTCCTTTCATCAATTAAGTTCAATATTTCTTCTGTTACCCAAGGGTTTCTACTAACACTCGTCTATTTACCTATTTGATCCCCTGCTGTCTTCACTATTTCATCCTCCTTCTGCAGTATTCCTTTCCCTCACTCCTGTCAATTGTTCCCTTGTGCTCTCCCTGAAACTCTGTACAACCTCTGGTTCTTTCAGTTTATCCAGGTCCTATCTCCTTAAATTCCCACCTTTATGCAGTTTCTTCAGTTTTAATCCACAGTTAATAAGCAATAGATTGTGGTCAGAGTCCACATCTGCTCCTGGAAATGTCTTACAGTTTAAAACTGGTTCCTAAATCTCTGTCTTACCATTATATAATCTATCTGATACCTTTTAGTATCTACAGGGTTCTTCCATGTACACAACCTTCTTTCATGATTCTTGAACCAAGTGTTAGCTATGATTAAGTTATGCTCTGTGCAAAATTGCACCAAGCGGCTTCCTCTTTCATTTCTTAGCCCCAATCCATATTCACCTACTATGTTTCCTTCTCTCCCTTTTCCTACTGTCGAATTCCACTCACCCATGACTATTAAATTTTCGTCTCCCTTCACTACCTGAATAATTTCTTCTATCTCGTCATACATTTCATCAATTTCTTCGTCGTCTGCAGAGCTAGTTGGCA
Organism: Schistocerca gregaria; assembly: GCF_023897955.1. Classification (NCBI taxonomy): domain Eukaryota; kingdom Metazoa; phylum Arthropoda; class Insecta; order Orthoptera; family Acrididae; genus Schistocerca; species Schistocerca gregaria. The sequence goes on along the minus strand of NC_064922.1, from coordinate 519,249,949 downwards.
CATAAACTTGTACTACTGTAGTAAGCGTAGGCTTTGTGTCTATCTTGGCCACAATAATGCGTTCACTATGCTGTTTGTAGTAGCTTACCCGCACTCTTATTTTTTATTTATTATTAAACCTACTCCTGCAGTATCCCTATTTGATTTTGTATTTATAACCCTGTATTCACCAGACTAGAAGTCTTGTTCCTCCTGCCACCGAACTTCACTAATTCCCAATATATCTAACTTTGATCTATCCATTTCCCTTTTTAATTTTTCTAACCTACCTGCTCGATTAAGCGATCCGACATTCCACGCTCCGATCCATAGAATGCCGGTTTTCTTTCTCCTGATAACAGTGTCCTCTTGAGTAGTCCCCGCCCGGAGATCCGAATGGGGGACTATTTTACCTCCGGAATATTTTACGCAAGAGGACGCCATCATCATTTAACCAAACAGTAAAGCTGCATGTCCTCGGGAAAAATTACGGCTGTAGTTTCTCCTTGCTTTCAGCTGTTCGCAGTACCACAACAGCAAGGCCGTTTTGGTTAGTGATACAAGGCCAGAACTGTCAATCATCCAGACTGTTGCCCCTGCAACTACTGAAAAGGCCGCTGCCGCTCTTCAGGAGCCACATGATTGTCTGGCCTCTCAACAGATACCCCTCCGTTGTGGTTGCACCTACGGTACGCCTATCTATATCGCTGAGGGATGCAATTCTCCCCCCCCCCCCCCCCCAACGTAAGGTCCATGGTTCATGGGGGGTGGGGGTGTCCTCCCACCTGTATGTCTCTAAATGACGAAACGAGAAAATTCGATACATTAGAGCTCATAAGGAGCTCTATTAACAATCATTCTTCCGTCGTGTCATTCGAATGAAACGAGGAAGTGCCTATTAGACAGTGATACAGTCGTGTCCTCCGCCACACTTCGGAGGTTGCTTACGGAGTGTAGACACAGATGTGGTCTGCCTGTCTTTCAGTTCATGGTTCCAGTTGGTCTCATCTCTTTCCCTACCATGATTTCTGGAGTAGAACCATAAAATGAAATACATGAGAGCAAATGTAAGGACAAAAATAAAATCCACCGATACTAGTATCGTGGAACACACGGCAGTTGACTGTGATAGTATAAGTAAGGAACCTATCGATTTCCAGAAGGCTTTTAACACCGTTCCTCACAAGCGACTTCTAATTAAATTGCGTTCCTATCGAGTATCGTCTCAGTTGTATGACTGGATTCGTTACTTTCTGTCCGAAAGGCGACTGAAAGTCATAACTAAAACAGAAGTTCGCCAGGGAAATAATATCTCGCGTTCGGCAGGATGTTATAGCCCCCTGTTCTTCCTGGTCTATATAAACGATGTAGGAGACATTCTGAGCAGTCCTCATAGATTGTTTGCAAATGATGTTGTCATTTACCATCAAGCAATGTCATCAGATGATCAAAAGGAATTACAAAATGATTTATATAGATTTCTGTTTGGTGCAAAAAGTGGCAACTGACTCTCTGAATCACGAAAAGTGTGAAGTCATCCACATGGTCACTAAAAATGTCCGTTACATTACAGTTACACGATAAACTACAGAAATCTGAAAACTCAAGTAAATACTTAGGGATTACAATTGCGAATAATTGAAATTGGGTGGATCACACAGATAATGTTGGAATGGAGGGTGGGGGGATGGAAGCAAACCAAATACTGCGATTTATTGGCTGAATATTTTGGAAATTTAACAGGCTTACTAAAGACACTGTTTACACTACTCTTGTCCACCGTCTACTGCAGCACCGGTACTGCTTTGCGGCGGGAGGGGGGGGGGGGGGGTCCCATCAGAGATGGAAGACATCGAAAAAGTAGAAAGAGTGGCAGATTGTTATGTATTATCGCGAAACAGGGGAGAGAGAGCCGCGGATATGATACACACACTGGGGTGGCAGTCATTAAAAGAAAGCCGTTTCGCGCTGCAGCAGGACCTTCTGACAAAAATTCAATCACCAACATCCTCCTCAGAGTGTGAAAAGATTTTGTTGGCGTCTACCTACATAGGGAGAAATGATAATCACATAAAATGAGTCAGAGCTCGCAGGGGAAGATTTTAGTGTTAGTTTTTCTCGCGCGGTTTTCGATAGTGGAACGGTAGAGAAGTTGCTTAAAGGTGATTCGATGAATGCTCTACCAGGCACTTAATTGTAGATGTAGGTCTAAATAAAGATGTTAGGGAAGCCAATAAACCGGGGCGATGTTTTAATTTAAACAAAGCTTCTGTTTGGAACTCACTCTGTTAACATGTCACCGCCGATTTCGTCCATTAGAAGTGAAACAGCGTAGAGTTTGTGCATTTCACGAAATAACTGTGCGAACTCCGAAAAACAAAAGAACATCAAAAGGGCTTAGCGGACGCTGGGAGTGGAACACTGCTATAAATAGTGGCGTGACACCAGTAATGTTTCACTGTCTGCTTCGGGTCCAGGCAGAGAGTACCCATAATGACACAGTTCGCAACACCTTTGAGAAGACGACGGGGTTGGTCGTTGAAGAAGAACTGGAGGGACGACGCAGCTGGAAACCTGAAAACATCCCATTAAACACTCTACATCTACATCTACATTTATACTCCACAAGCGACCCAACGGTGTGTGGCGGAGGGCACTTTACGTGCCACTGTCAATACCTCTCTTTCCTGTTCCAGTCTCGTATGGTTCGCGGGAAGAACGACTGTCTGAAAGCCTCCGTGCGCGCTCTAATCTCTCTAATTTTACATTCGTGATCTCCTCGGGAGGTATAAGTAGAGGGAAGCAATATATTCGATACCTCATCCAGAAACGCACCCTCTCGAAACCTGGCGAGCAAGCTACACCGCGATGCAGAGCGCCTCTCTTGCAGAGTTTGCCACTTGAGTTTGTTAAACATCTCCGTAACGCTATCACGGTTACCATATAACCCTGTGACGAAAAGCGCCGCTCTTCTTTGGATCTTCTCTATCTCTTCCGTCAACCCGATCTGGTACGGATCCCACACTGATGAGCAATACTCAAGTATAGCTCGAACGAGTGCTTTGTAAGCCACCTCCTTTGTTGATGGACTACATTTTCTAAGGACTCTCCCAATGAATCTCAACCTGTTACCCGCCATACCAACAATTAATTTTATATGATCATTCCACTTCAAATCGTTCCGCACGCATACTCCCAGATATTGTACAGAACTAACTGCTACCAGTGTTTGTTCCGCTATCATATAATCATACAATAAAGGATCCTTATTTCTATGTATTCGCAATACATTACATTTGTCTATGTTAAGGGTCAGTTGCCACTCCCTGCACCAAGTATCTATCCGCTGCAGATCTTCCTGCACTTCTCTACAATTTTCTAATGCTGCAACGTCTCTGTGTACTACAACATCATCCGCGAAAAGCCGCATGGAACTTCCGACACTATCTACTAGGTCATTTATATATATTGTGAAAAGCAATGGTCCCATAACGCTCCCCTGTGGCACACCAGAGGTTACTTTAACGTCTGTAGACGTCCCTCCATTGATAACAACATGCTATGTTCTGTTTGCTAAAAACTCTTCAATCGAGCCACACAGCTGGTCTGATATTCCGTAGGCTCTTACTTTGTTTATCAGGCGACAGTGCGGAACTGTATCGAACGCCTTCCGGAAGTCAAGAAAAATAGCATCTACCTGGGCGCCTGTCTCTAACATTTTCTGGGTCTCATGAACAAATAAAGCGAGTTGGGTCTCACACGATCGCTGTTTCCGGAATCCATGTTGATACCTACAGAGTAGATTCTGGGTTTCCAAAAACGACATCATACTCGAGCAAAAACCATGTTCTAAAATTCTACAACAGATCGACGTCAGAGTTATAGGTCTATAGTTTTGCGGATCTGCTCGACGACCCTTCTTGAAGACTGGGACTACCTGTGCTCTTTTCCATATCATTTGGAATCTTCCGTTCCTCTAGAGACGTGTGGTACACGGCTGTTAGAAGGGGGGCAAGTTCTTTCGCGTACTCTGTGTAGAATCGAATTGGTATCTCGTCAGGTCCAGTGGACTTTCCTCTGTTGAGTGATTCCAGTTGCTTTTCTATTCCTTGGACACTTATTTCCATGTCAGCTATTTTTTGTTTGTGCTAGGATTTAGAGAAGGAAGTGCTGTGCGGTATTCCTCGATGAAACAGCTTTGGAAAAAGGTGTTTAGTATTTCAGCTTTACGCGTGTCATCCTCTGTTTCAATGCCATCATCATCCCGGAGTGTCTGGATATGCTGTTTCGAGCCACTTACTGATTTAACGTAAGACCAGAACTTCCTACGATTTTCTGTCAAGTCGGTACATTTTACTTTCGAATTCACTGAACGCTTCACGCATAGCCATCCTTACGCTACCTTTGACATCGTTTAGCTTCTGTTTGTCTGAGAGGTTTTGGCTGCCTTTAAACTTGGATGAAGCTTTCTTTGCTTTCGTACTCATGCCGAGCACACCTAAGAGAGCACAGAACGGCTTTTGTTTCTTTGGGAGATTGTGAGTTTCCCATATCCTCTTACTTTGTGCATTTTATATTGGTTCATTGACGTTGCTTTGATATTGATTCACTATTCTATTATAGGTCAAACAAGCAGTGGAAGAGCAAGTAAATATGAACTTTGCGCGCTGACGTGGGCATCGAAATGACAGTAATGCCGTGCTGCGAGCGCAGTAGACTAGTGGTACTAGGTCGTTGGAATGTTCACTGTGGGCAGTTGTTACGGAAATGTTGTTTATTGCGGTCTGCTGGAACTATTTAGAGACTGTTTTTTCACGTAACTTTTAAAGTTTCAGCTTGTAATCGGTAAGAGTGGGACCGAAATTATTAGTACGAACATTTGCGTATGGGTTGAAAATAATATTACAATTTCAGTGTGGAATACAGGATGTTTCATCAGGGAGAAGGGGGTCGTCAGGAGTGTCTCCAGGGGTAGTGTGGCAGAAACACTCTCGTTCTCTACGTACATAAACGATCTGTCGTATAGGATGAACAGCAGTCTGTGACTGTTGCTCATAAAGCTGTAGTACGCGGGAAGATGTCGTTGTTGAGTGACTATAGGAGGATGCAGAAAGTTTTACACAGCATATATATTTCATCCTCTGAATGGCAGCTTGTTGTAAATGTGGAAAGATGTAACTTAATGCACTTGAGTAGGGAAAACAAACCTGCAATTTTCAGGTTCGATATTCGTGGTGTGCTGCTTGACAAAGTCCTTCGATTAAAACTGTAGGCGTAACGTTGTAAAACGGTATGAAATGGAACTAACACGTAAGGTCGGCAGCAGGGTAGTCTAATGATCAGATTCCCCTTATTCGGAGAAATTTTGAAAAGCGTTGCTCATTGGTAAGGGAGAATGTGTGTATAATACTTGTAAGACACATTCTTCAGTATTGTTTGAGTGTTTGGGATCCCCACTAGGTCGGATCAAAATAAGAAATCGAAGCAATTAAGAGGCATGCTGGTAGATTTGTTGCGGGTAAGTACGACCAACAAGCGAGTATCAAGGAAATGATTCGCGAACTCAAATGGGAATTCATGGAGCGAGGACGATGTTCTCCTCACGAAACATTATTGTGAAAATTTAGAGATCCGGCATTTGGAGCTGGTTGCAAAACCATACTACTGTCACTAACGAACATTAAGCGTAAGGGCCGTGCAGACAAGATACGAGAAAATAGACATCCTACGGAGGACGTAGATAGTCGTTTCCCTCGTTTCAACTGCGTGCGGAACAAGAGGCGGAATGACTAGGTACGAGGTATCCTCCGGTATGGAGAGTAAGGTGGCTTGCGGAGTAAGTATGTAGATGTAGCTGTTTCAAAAAGATTCATCCAATTTTACGAGACTATCTCATTCTACATTACTGAAGATAGAAACATGGCGTAAATTGTGACTTAAGTATTGGACTATAAAGACTTCCTTTTCAGAAGAACTGTCCGATTTTTCAACTGTACATCTTCACATGCATTCAAATACAACCTTTGTAAGTAGACTGTTTAGGTTTTCTTATTGGTAACGCCACGTAGCGCTCTGTATGAAAATCACTGACTGTGCTGTGTGCAGTCTGTGGCTAGTTTGCATTGTTGTCTGCCATTGTAGTGTTGGGCAGCTGGATGTTAACAGCGCGTAGCGTTGCGCAGTTGGAGGTGAGCCACCAGCAGTGGTGGATGTGGGGAGAGAGATGGCGGAGTTTTGAAATTTGTAAGACTGGATGTCATGAATTGCTATATACATTACGACTTTTGAACACTATTGAGATAAATACATTGTTTGTTCTCTATCAAAATCTTTCATTTGTTAACTATGCCTATCAGTAGTTAGTGCCTTCAGTAGTTCGAATCTTTTATTTAGCTGGCAGTAGTGGCGCTCGCTGTATTGCAGTAGCTTGAGTAACGAAGATTTTTGTGAGGTAAGTGATTTGTGAAACGTATAGGTTAATGTTAGTCAGGGCCATTCTTTTGTAGGGATTATTGAAAGTCAGATTGCGTTGCGCTAAAAAGATTGTGTGTCAGTTTAAGCACAGCCCTGTATAATTTTTCTAAGGCGATGTTTCATATGTCGACCCTTAGCCGAGGATACCTCACTGGAATCTACTGATTTTTTCTTATAGTTTGTGTAATTAGTGTAGATTTTGTTTATTGCTAGCGCGTAATTATAGAGAGAATTTCCTTTGTAGTTGTAGTTTTTCATTGTTGTACAGTAAAACAGTTGTGGCATGCATGTAGATTTGCACCAAGTATTTCGCAGCTGCGCTTGCAATTAACTAGATACTATTTTCAGCGCTATGTTAAAGTGTTCTCTTATTTTTGCTCTTCAAATTGTGTGTTTCTGTATTGTCGTGTGAAATATTGTGACAATAATGGCGCGAGAAAAACGTTATACTAGGCTCCAAAGTAAACTGAGAAATGACAGTGAAGACGAAAGCAGTGTATTGGCGCCACCTTGTAATGAATTAACTAATGTTAAAAATAGTAATTTGGTAATTGTGCATAGGGAAATGGAGCGGGCTGAAAATAATGGTGTAGGCAGTGAAACAATTAGTGAACAGGGAAGCATTATCGATCGATCGGTCGGCAACAGCTCGCCTCAGGAATCCGAAATGACAGGACACAATCTTGCAAATACTGTACATCCAGGTTTTGCGTCCTTACCGTTTTCTCAAATAAGTCAAGAAACATTTTCTGCTTGTCAAAATGTGAATGTTGCCGGTGAAAATGCACTGCCGAAAGCATAGAGGAACAGATTCCAGACACTAATACATTATTATTGCAATTAATGCAACAAATGAATCAAAATCGGAGACAAACACAGCAAAAGTTAGACACGATGTAACAAAATCTTCGGAAGTTAGACACCACACGTGAAGATTTAACTACTGAGTTACATAACATTGAATCGAAAGGTCAAAAAATCTGTAATGACGCAAAAACACAAATTTGTGAGCATTTTCAACCTATTTTTTCGCGGCATGAAAATGCATTACAGAATCACGAAGCAGCTATAAAAGAACTGCAAACTATTGTTCGTGAGAATCACGACACCTTGCAAGCTAACATGGACTCAGTTGCGTCCACCGATTCGGTTACGCAACTTGCAAGAACTCAGGAAATCGTAAAGGACACAGTAAATACGATTTCAACACAAATGGACACTCTGAAACTTGGTTCAGAAAAACACACTGAGGAAATGTGTTCACTATCGGAGAAAGTAGCCGAACTGTCGGATCAGTTCAGAAAGGTAGATGATGATCTGAATGACACAGGACCCGTAGCCTTCACTGACACAGAAGAGTATGAACAAATTAGGAAATTCAAACAAAATCAGAATCAAATTAATACGCAACACTAAAGAGAAATCCGGGAAGTACAAGATCAGTTGACACAGGTAATACAAGAATTACGTATTTCAGAGGACACTCGCGCTCCAGTACGGGAAGAGGGACATAGAAATACGGAACAACCACAAAATAATAACACAGGACACTTTGGAAATTATGAAAGGAATTGGCAAGGGGCATTGAATTTTGAGATGGAACCGCCGAAACGACGTAACAATGAGCGATGTGCGACTCGACGACATTATGATTTTGACTATAAGCTGTTCATTACTGCACGTAAATTCAAAACATTTAAGAATTCTGGCAACGACATTCATCCACAAGCGTGGCTCCATCAATTCTCTCATTGTTTTCCTCCCAACTGGTCATTAGAACACAGATTAGAATTTATGTGTGGCTACTTGGAGAATGAACCAGCTGTAAGAATGCGATCGGTCATTCACGATTGCCACAGTGAAGGAGAATTTTACCATGCCTTCCTCTCAGCATATTGGTCCCAAGCCACACAAGACCGAGTAAAACATAGCATCATAATGATGAAACATTTCGAACAATCTGAATTTTCCAGTCTTGTCAAATATTTTGAAGACATGTTGCATAAGAATCAATATCTTTCAAATCCATACAGCCCTTCAGAACTCATCCGCATTTGCTTAATGAAATTAACGGAACATTTAAGGAATATTATTTTGGCAGGCCGTTGCAAAGACGGCATTGAAGCTTTTCAGGGACTCTTACAAGAATTAGAAATTGACACTGACAATCGCGGAACGCGAAAACAGGAACACAACAATTACAGGTCACATCCGTCACAATTCCGCGAGGGAAGAAATAATAACTGTACACGACAAGGCTATTCTTACAACGTAAATCGTGACCAAAACAGACACCACCCGTATCACAATCACTGGCAGAATAATAGTTACAGAGAAAGATCGCATTTCCGTAGTAATGAACATAACAGAGATAAACATAGAAACAGTCAATATGGCAACCAGGACTATTATTATCACGGGAGACAGAATAACTTCAGACGCAACGGTGTACCGTGCAGTGATAATTCAGGGAGAAATTCTCCACCATTTAACCGACAAGAAAGAAACTACAGGAACTACCGACGTGACGACAGACGATATAATCATAACGACAGACCTGAATTTCATCAGAACTGGCGGAAATTAAACAGGGCTGGGCCCTCTGGGCAAGGTGAGTTTGTAGAAGTTATGTCTCCTAATCCCAATAACGACGCACGCCAACAAAGAGAAAGCAGACAATGACTCTCACCGCAGGCAGCCACGTGCGCCGGCTCGCTCAGAGAAAAATAACATAGACGCTAACCTCGAGAAAAATTTGAGCATTCTTTCCCGAAATACCATATACCACATGATAATTCCGTTGAAGCTGGAGCTCTGCATAGTAGAAAGAGTAACAGTTTACACCACATTTCACATGTAAAACTGTTTATTGAAAGATAATTTCCTTTTTAACTTTCTCTTTGCCATAAATCTTTTCACTTCACATTTCTAGTATGCTTTGTCAGACTTAAGAAATTGTTAACATGCAACAGTGTTTGAAGTTAAATATCCAGTCTATAACCTAGGGAACATTTTTAAACAGAAATCACGAATGCGTTGTTATAGTGAACAGACGACACAGTGTTGTATTTGTACATTCTTGCCTGTTAGTTGCACGATTTCGTAACGACTATCAGGCGTACATACTTAGAACATATACTGGTACTGCTAACGAGATTTTAATGCAACATTTTGGTTTACTTGAGAACACATTCTGGATTTAAAGTACTTTATGTGAGATTAAAGATGACTTAGAACTTGGTTTGTTTGACAGCTACACGATTATATCACGACGCTACTACTGAGTGACAATTTACAATGTTGCTTTTGCGGTGTATCTGTTTTATATCTGCACAGTTTTTCTGAATTCTTCTGGAAGGTAAAACATGTTTTAGTAGTAACTTTTGTGGTATAGCTACAATGAGACAGCCTTTTCCGTAGCACAACAATACGTTACAGCACAGTACTTCCTTCATCACGGCAATAAGCGTAATAAGTAAGATATCTATAGGCAAAGCATTTCACTTTTGTTTGTCATGAGGTAAGTACATTGACTTCTGCAGAACTTAGCTTTCGGAGGACGATAACTACGACACTTCCACAGAGATTATCTTACAACAAGACGCACATTTAGCGCTACAGGACATGCATTTGAGTGATTAATTTTGAACTTGAACCGTTTATTTTTCAAAGTTTTTTGAATTACAAAGGTTTTCTATGACACATTTCATTCCATTGCTGTAATCTGTAACACCTGAGGGTATAATTACATTAATGCTCAGGGGGGTGCACGCTTACTCTGTGTATCATGTGTTTGGCAAGCACAAGGAGCCTTAGCTAATATGGTATTTGCTTATACAGTTTTACACATCGGTACCATATTTCTCTAACACAGAACTACACAGCTATCTGATTATTTGATAGAGAAACAAACATCTTTTTACTACTTCAGTGACACATGTTTAGGCAATTAAGCAGGTGGATAACTTCACACTTATGAAATTGTATTTTGTCTGTACTTTTTGAACTGTTCATACTTTTTCGGAACCATTGTGATACTATGAGAGCTTTGAATGACGTGTTTGGTATGGGATCATGATTTTGAAAGTACGTTTGAGGTAGATGACACTTTTGACATGAGAAGAGAAGTTTTTTAGGTTTTGAAATTATTGGAGGAAGCTACGACGATTTTGAGAATTTACTAAGGTGTTATGATGTTATTATTACGATGACTGTGTATTATGCTGTTGCGGTGTGTTTATGATCAATAAGCTGTTGCTATATGAGTTATTTGATTATACTACATATCTGTTATGATGAAATATTGAAGAAGTGTCGACGAGTAAGGTAAGGAATAATGAGTAGTGGTTAGGGACTCTGGTTTGTGAAAAAGGTGGTTGGAAACCAAGAATCGTACTTTAAGAGTTATGAAATGTATGTAAATGCGTGAATGTATTACAAAGCCGACGGAACTTTTTTGGACACTGTTATATCAATAGGATTTTGTTTCTACAGATTTGTAACGCAAATTCTTGACCTGTGAAATTTTTTATATGAGACTGCCACTGCAGTGGAAACTGGTGTCGTAAATATTTCGGTAAGAAAGTTAAGTGACCACCTATGCGTAATGCGTCGTGGGCACCCAGCTGCACGACAGCCACCTGGAAACAAGCCATTAGTGTGTGCCTATCAGAGGCACAGGAAAAAAAGAGGCCATTATCCTCGCTATTGACATTCCTTTGTAGAAAGCATCGCAAATACGACACGCTCAAACTTGAGAACATAAGATTATACTGTGGAGCTCTTAATTTATGATATTTACTAAAGTGCCTAATGAAATGATGAGAAACATTTTACATCTATTGTCTTTCTAGTTGAGAGATTTTTTTTGCCTTTGGAGACGCCATTTGCCTAGTGAATGACATTTCATATTTTGCATTATATATATATATATATATATATATATATATATATATATATATATATATATGTTCATTTTGTTTAATACATGTACTAATATAACTATTTTCTGTCTATAGACCCAGTAAAAAATAATTTTATGATGTACTTTTGTAAAAAAGGAGGAACACAAATAAACATTTCCCCTCACAGGGATTGTATAATTAATTTTTTTAATGACTTGGTAACTTTTTTGCAGAGTAAGTTTTTGTGATGCATCACTCTAGTGTTAAGATGTGACATAGGTACTAAACATGGCCATTTTTACTGTAATATTTTTTCTGCTT